>NC_083316.1:166710035-167010035 GCF_963455315.2 Globicephala melas | reverse complement strand
CATTTAGATGAGCTGGGTAAAGGACCCCTGTTCCTACTTACAATGAAACTTAAAAAGTTCAGCTACTTTTCACTTTTGAAAGGCAGTGGTTACTCATGAATTCTCAGATTTAGTCCAACTTTGTGGCAGACTCTGGAAACCAACTGGTTGATTCCTATTAATCTCAAGGACCTAATTTCAACCAGGCTACCATGAGGACCTATCACTTCATATAATTAACCATGTGCCCACACGCCTCCAAAGGACACACCAACTCTACAATTTGCAGGAGCTATCCTCTGCCCCAGGACCTCACCCACCTGCTTCTTCCTTGAAGGGGAAGGGACCAGTGCCTTTTAAATCCGAAATCCCAGCAACAGCTACCTGTACTGGTACAAACACTCTCTTTACACCAATGGAAGTAACTATTATCGAGGCTTTTCTGACAAAATGCTAACTCCAAGTAGCTTTGATTTGACTTATGCTTTAACCCAGACATTCAGACGTCTATTTGAAGCACTCAGCTCAGGTTTAGTGTTTCTAATGATTCAAAGATCCCCATAGAAGCCAAGAACGTTTTGATTAGTAGGGCTTGAACCTCACGGTTTTAAATGAGCATCTACACAAAAAAAGTTCTAAACGATTATCAAGTTGTGTCAACTATTCAAAACCAAACTTTCAGATCACTGGTAACTTGATGGCAAAGTACAAAGAGGTATTTGTATGTTTCCTGCTACAGACCCATCCCTCACGATCTGTATTTGTTTGGACGGTCAGTGTTTATAGCTGAAATACGGACAGTTTCACAAGCAGTAAACACACACCAATGTTTTAGACTTCAATTCCTTATGTAACCTAACTCAAAAATTTAACTTTTCAAAACACGTGCACAAGATTTAAACAGTTAGATGAGTTCTGGAAAAGTTGTTCTGCTAAAACAGCTGTTAAAAACATAAACTGAAGTTGTTGAAAATGCTACAAGGTCATTTCATTTTACTTTCTAAGCAGCTGTCTCCCATTGCCTGAATTGAGCACTTCTTTAGATGAATGGGACACATACAGCTGTGAGAATTTTTGTGCAGCAACCTTCAAGAAAATAAGCCTGTCATGTGGGAGTTTCAAATTACACTGTCCTTACCACAATGAAATCCGATAATGAGAGCGACACCTAATGAGGTTCTGAAGTTTTATGGAATTAAATCCTCCCCAAAATAAGTGCTATCAGCCATAAAAAATGGAGCACTGATGTATGTTACACCATGGATAAACCTTAAAAACATTATGCTCAGTGAAAGATACCAGACACAAGAAGCCACATGTTATATGATTCTATTTATATGAAATGTCCAGAATAGGCAAATCCTTAGAGAAAAAACCTCAATTAGATATTGCCGGGGAGGGGGGGGCGGGCGGCGGACATGGGAACTGACTGCTAATGGGCATGGGGGATTTCTCTTGGGGTGATGAAAATATTTTAGAATTAGAGAGTGGTGATGGTTGCATACCCTTGTAAATATACTGAAAAGCACAACATTATACACTTTAAATAATATGAGAATTTTACAGTATGTGAATTATACCTTGATTGAAAAAAAAAATAAGTGTTAAAATGGGCTGGGTGCAAATACTCCGACAATCTATTCTGGACTCCAGAGAAGTTGGGTTCTGTTGGATCTCTGGTTGGTGTCATTTTCCTTGGTTTAAGGTGTAGTTTTTTGAACTAGGAAGGAAGCCAAGCAGGTGCATTTGGTTGCTCAGACCAGTTGGGGCAGCTTCCAGAGAGTGCCTTACTCTAGTTCTTTTTTAATCCCAACGACAAGAACCGTGAGGTTTTCAGTACGTACTTTAATTTTACCTGGCACCTACAAATCTCTTTACTCCTCCCCAGCACCCTGACATCCTTACACGTTAGGTGGTGGAAAAGCAAGCCTAACTGTTAGACGGAGAATAATAAGGGCCGCTCTCCCGACCTGGAGGGCAGGAAGAATGCTAAACCACCAGTCCTCTACGGAAGTCCTCTCAAGGCAGAGGCCTCAAGCAGCAACAAGTTCAAGCGGATACCTTTAACGCATTTCTTTGTCGTCCTCTTGCTTGTGGCTTCCAACGCGACGCCAATTTCATCAGGATCTTGACCTTCTTCCTTAACCGCCTATTGAGGAGAGACAAATTTTACAACGTGGCTAAGAGCTGCAGGACACACACTGTTCTTCCTAGGTAACAACTTCCCAGCGAACAAGCGCAAACCTTTTCTTGCAAAGAGCAACTCTGGTTCTGGTTATGTGGGCTGCCAGCCCCAAAGCCACAGGAAGAACCCAGCGTCACTCGGTTCTCTCCGCAGAGGCCCCCCCACCCAAAAGACAAAGAGATGTGTGAGATGGGGCTCCACAGAGTCTGTGACGAGTCCCGAAATGGTCCCTAACCTCCAAACTACCTCCACTTTAAGTCAACGATGCAACACACAAGAGAGGCTGCACTTGGTCTGGCATGGGCAGAGAGGGCTGCGTGCTGTTCGACAGGCCACCTTTGACCTCGGCGGAGGAAGAACACTGAACGAACTGGGTAGAGGGCAGATGGTGGTTCCAGGCGACAGTGCCTTTCGCGTGCTTGGGGACTCCGCGCTCAACTCACAAGGGCCCTACCCTCAAGAGCCTGTTCCCATCAAGGAGATGACACCTCCCCCCAACTCCCGGTACCCAACTCTGTGTTAAGTGCTACGAGGTGGGACAAGAAACAGAATGGTGCGACACAGGGAGTCACGGAGGTGGAACAACACTTAGGAAGGGTGGCGACGTCTCAGACAGACCCAAAATGACAACAAAGCCCCAGCCAGATGGAGACCTGGGAGACGAGCAGCCAGGTGGAAGGCACGCTAAGAGCAAAGGTCCTGAGGCAAGAACAAGCACAGTCCCCCCGCCCTTCCTGGGAAACATCAAAGGCTCTTCAATCATCCGCTCCGCAGGGGACAAAACTGAGGCGCGGGGAGGGGACGGCACTTGTCCAAGGTCACACAGCCCCGGGAAGAGTCCAGGGGCCACCCTGCGGCTAAAACGGGCTTTCAGCGCACCGGAGGCGACCGACGGGAGGGAAAGGGGGAGGCAAAGCACAGCGAGGGGCGGTGACGGGCCAAGGTCACACAGCCGGAGCCCCAGGGGCCTGACAGCTCGGGCCGGGATCGGCCACGAGAGAAGCGGACCGGGGGCGCCCCGCCCGGGGGAGTCACGGTGACAGGTCCGCGCGGGGGCGTGCCCCGGCCTCAGGCGCCACCCCGGGGCCCCGGGCCGCCTCACCTTCTTGAGCCGCTCCATCAGGACGCTCTTGTTGCCGCCCGTGTCCAGGTTCCGCTTCTTCAGCTCCGCCCGCAAATCGATCACCCGCAAGTCACTGAGCCGCCGCGTCCCGACCTCTGAGGCGCCCGAGACGACAGCGGCTGTGCCAGAACCCGAGTCACCGGACCCTGCCAGAGTCTCCGCCATCCCGGGTTTCCCGTCGCTGCCACCTATTCCACACACCGCCGGCGGCTGTAGCTTCTCTGAGCACAAAATGGCGCCGCCTGAGAGGAAAACGCACTCCCTTCCTCCCGCCCCGTTTTCCGGCCGCGCATGCGCGCCGCCCGGATCAGGGCTCTTAGCAGCAAGCGGGCTCGCGCGCCAACCAACCGCACGTGTCCAGCCACAACGCGCAGGCGCCGTAACCGCAGTACGCATGTGTCCAGGCAGTTCGCGGCGGGAGGCCGGCGAGACGACACGCGCCTGCGCGTATCCCCCCTCACCACACACACCGCTCCCTCCCGCCCAAGGCTCTCACCACGCATGGGCAGACGCGACCGGGAGCGTCGAACCCACGCCGTGTACGCCTGCGCAGAAGCGAGGCGCGCCGGGGCGGCTGGAGCGGTTTCTTCGCAAGCGGCGCCATTTTGTGCTGGGAGCCGAGATAAATCCGGCCCGGTTTTCTGTGAAGTGGGCGGCGGAGCCAGGGTCCCTGGAATGGCGGAGACTCTGTCAGGCCTAGGCGATTCGGGTGCGGCGGGCGCAGCGGCTCTGAGCTCCGCCTCGTCGGAGACCGGGACGCGGCGCCTCAGCGACTTGAGGGTGATCGATCTGCGGGCGGAGCTGAGGAAACGGAACCTGGACTCGAGCGGCAACAAGAGCGTTTTGATGGAGCGGCTTAAAAAGGTAGAGCCAGGGCTCTGAGGGTGGGCAGGAGGTGGGTCGGGGGACCCTCGCGGCCGCGACGGGGGCCTTCTGGCGTCGGGGTCCGCCCCCGGCCCCGTTTGCGGCCTGCGCCGGGCCTGGCGCCCCGGGCTTCTCCCGGCTCCTCCCAGGCCCCGGCGGGAGCTTCGAGCCCCGCCGGGCCCAGCGCCGCATCGGGGCGAGAACAAGAAAAAGAAAATCTCGACGCGAACGGGGGAGGTTGGGGGTGACGGGTACATCGGCCGAGTGCTTGTGTTATCCGCATCAGCTCCTGCTTTTCAAGGGCTTTCTTCGGCTGGTTGCATTCCGGTCTCTGAAAGTGGTCGCGGAACCCTGAAATTCTCGCTTCCTCCGCGGCGTTAGGGGACTCGGCCAAGGTCACTCGGCCGGGGTGAGGAGGTCGGGATTTGAACCGAGGCCGGCCGATTTTCTGAGCCCGTGTCGGCCGCGGGGGCGTCCTCTGGGAAGAGAGATGCTTCTTGATCCGTTAGGGCCCAGAACCCTTGAATAGGAGATTAATTTTTAAAGTAATCATATCGAGGGAATACTCAAAGGGCGGGGGGGAATGGGGAAACGGCTTAGGGATTTGCCAGTACGGGCTTGGGGATTTAGCCTGGAGGGAAAAGTGCTATTTGTAATAACCACCAGAAATGAAACAGACTTGGGGAGGTTCTAAAGGCTCCGTCAGATCTGCATGATCTTGAGCGTGGAAGACATTTAATCCCTTCTGGGCCTATTTCTCCTTGTGTCCAGTAGAAGAAAATAATAGTGTTTTCGCGTTAGGATTAAGTAAAATGGCATGAAACGGGCTTGGCGTGTTGCCCAGCGCATGTAAACACTCGAGGTGCGATCGCTGTCACGTTTCACTTTTTTCTCTGTGCCACCGCTTGGTATTTGCAAACAGGGGGTTTTAACCCCCTACCTCGAGGGTTCTGCGAAGAGCAGGGAGTTAAGTAAGTGTTTGTGCCCTTCTGCTTCCCCTGTGCTTGCCTTGTCCTGGTGGCTTCTTTCTTTTTGCCGCCTAGCGACTCTTGTATGGGGACTTCTCCTGTGTACTCGCTAAGCCTTGTTATCTATCCCCCAGCCCCGAGACAGTGCGCTTTGTCACTCATTCTACTCTCCGGCCTCCCTAACAACAGAGGATCAGAATTTTACTTATTAATTGCTGTTTAGAGGAAGTAAGGATTATTTCCTATTACCTGGATGAGGAAACTCAGGCTTGAGAGTAGTGAGTTATTTGTTCCGAGTCAGTTGGGCCTTTCTAACTTGAGTCTGTTTTCTTTCACTATGGTTACTAACTTCCTTGACCCAGACGGGGCAGGCGGTTCATCCACTGAGATGTTTACCTGGAGAAGATGCAAGGAGGGTGAGGGTTGGCACCCGGGGACATGTGATCCATGTTGTTAGTAGCCACAAGGCCTCCTATCAACAAAGTCAAATTGCGGGGCTTTAGCCTTTATTCCCCCAGATAGTCCACAAGCCTGCAATGCTGATAGGATGGTATTGAACCTTCCCGTCAGGCGGGGGTTGAGACTGGTGTGATCTTCCATCACTAACGTCTCTGAGGGGACAAACCCATCCCTTCTTCCTTCTTTTCAGTTTCTTAGCGATGTGCTCAAAATACATAAATACCATTAGCATATATACCCATCTGCTACCCTGCCCAAGCAAGTCTGGAAGTACTGATGTTCTTCTCTTGTACTTCCGTTATCTAGTTTTTTTTTTTTTTAGGAAGGGCAAAGGAGGGAAAGGTGGAAGCAAAACACAAAGTGTAATTTGGCAAGGTCTGTAAGGATGACTCGTAGCCTACGGTCCCCCCTAGGGATGACCCTGTGAACACTACACCTAGAGGAGACACACTGAGGGGCAAACTGGTACACCTTCTGTCTGGGGTAGTTTTTGGATTCTCCTGGTGATGTTCCAGAATCTTCTGTCTCCAGGAAGAGAGTGAAAGACTTTATGTTTGTGCATTCCTTGATGCCAGGGCATAACTCCAATTCTTCCTTCTGGTTCTGGCTTCAGAGAGAAGGGAGAGGTTTCTTTGTTCCTGGTACAGGTTAGATGTGGAGCCTCCACGCTGCATTCTGAATTTAGACTTTTCCAAGCTAGGAAACTCCTCATAATCTTCGAGACTTCTGAAACTGTTTACAAATAAAACAACATTTGAAATGGGTTTAAACAGAGTTTGAGAGTCCAATAAAAACAGGGTTTTCAGTAAAACCTAACTGTGAAGCCCAGTGTCTATGGATATCAGCATTGACACGCTCAGTCCTGTTTGTTTTGTTGTTGTTGTTTTTTCTCCTGAGTGCCTCCTTGGTGCCTGGCACAGTGCAGAGCATAAGTGGGGGCTGCTCAAGTGAAGGACAGGCTCTTGGGATGGGGAGGCGGGACTTGCCAAGAGATCCTTATAATTCTGTATCCGATGAAGCAGGCCCCCTAGTGGTTGACGGCAAGGCCTCTGGAGTCAGTCAGAGATGATTGTGAAGGGATGTGGTAGTACGTGTCACATCCCATACCGTGCCACACACAGCAGGAACTCAGGCAGTGAGTGTTAGTATTCTGTACAGAGGGTGCCTAGTACAGGTGTGGCGTGGAGAGGGGATCAGGGAGGGTCGAACAGCCCATTGTTGAGTGAAGTCATAGGTAACTAGAGAGTGTGCCTTTTCCTTTTTTGAGTTTTTTTGGGCCCAGGAATAGGATCAGTCAGATTTTGGTGATAATGTTAAAAATAACCCTAATGTTTGGTGAGTGCTTGCTTTACAAGGATAATACGAATTCTCATGACAGCTTTCCTGGGTAAGAACATTTATTAGCCCCATGTTCCAGAGTAAAAAATAAACTCACAGGGATTAAATAAGCCTGCCTGAGACCACACAGCTAAGATCTGGTAGAATCCGTCTAAATCCAGAGCCCTTGCTTGCTCTACATTGGTAGAGCTTTTTCTACGTTGGTAGAAAAAGAAAGAACGAATGAACAGGTGGGGAGAGGCCCTTTCCAGATCAGCACCCTGAAGCTTCTGTGAAAGTCAAATCTGTGTGCTGGGTGAACTTTTTGGGTGAACTTTTTTTACCTTCTCTCTAGGCAATTGAAGATGAGGGGGGTAATCCTGATGAAATTGAAATTACCTCTGAAGGAAATAAGAAGACATCAAAGAGATCCAGCAAAGGTATGGAGGATTTTATAAGCATAGCTAATGTTAGGAACGTTTTTCAAAACTGACTTCTTTTGCTAATGTGCTTGTGGACTGCCCTGTGAATCAGAAGGACCTTGAATGAAGGTTTGCATTTTCTTTCAAGATCCCTCCACTGTATTTTTGTTTCCATGGTTCTTGGGAATTCAGAGGATGGAAGAGGTACTTACACCTCTACTTATTTTCCTCTGTAGGTTTCTCAGCAGCCGTTGCTTATCCAGACTCTTAACCTTCTTTAAGTAGAGAGTGTTTAGAATTACTTGAGTCTCCTATTGACCTGACTTGTGCAAAATAACTTCCCTTTTAAATACTGCCTGGCCAAAACAGAGTTGTCACTTTTACAGACATTGCTTTCGAAAACTGCATACTGCATAAAAGCCAGATTCCACGTGGCATTAATGACCTTCACCATCTGCCCCAAATCTTCCCTTCCCTGCTTCCTCCCACACCACCTTCCTCTGTTACATATACCTTTAATCAGGTCCCAAACATGTGGTTTACTCTCTTGGCTCTCTGGGCCTTAGCTTATATGTTCTACCCACTCCTCTTCCCCATTTGTCTGCATTCAATTCCTAGTTCATCAAGAGACAACTTCTGATCCCACCAACAGCAGGTCTTCTCTCCTTAGGTCCTCTGTGATGCCATGGCCTGAGTTTTAATGCTTACGTTTCATTCTGCCTTGTGTCACAATCAGGTTGTTGAGGACAGGGGCTGCGTCTTCCTTGTCTTTCTTCCTGCTTAGTATTTATTCATTGAGTTACTAATGGAATTCAGTGACATTCAACTACTGTTTTAAGAAAGAATTAGCTAAAACTGGACATTTGGGCTGTCCTGAAAGTTCTCTTGGTAATTGGAGGTTTTATTGCTCAGGCCCCAAAACAAAACAAAATATTTTTACCTGGTCAGTGGTGAAGAATTGGGTGTGAAATGTCTGGCACCAATATCAACCATGCTCTGGGGTATATAAGCTCTGGGAGAACAGCAGTCAGTGACCTCACTTTGGAATGAAGTCACCTCTGTGGTCCACAGTTCATCGAGCATTTTTGGTTTTGCCCAAGTCAGTGTTTTTGCCAAGGCAAAGAGTGCTGAAAAATCAACAGAGAAAGACAGTTATAGACTGGGAAAAAGTAGAGCCTGTGGATATCCTTTTTGCTTTCTTTTTCTTTTTAACAGAAGAAGAAATGCTTGTGTTAAGGTCTTTGGAAATACAAATATGCATTAAGTAAAGTGTTGAAATTCCTTTCCATTCAGGAGGCAACCCGTTATTAAAAGTGTGGGCATATTTTCCCAGACTTACCTATGTGTCTGCAGTCATCTAAAAATGCAGAAAGATGCACACACACCTGTGTGCCTTTGTCTTTCCTTTAAAAAAATTGGTTCTACTACACACCATATCCTCTAATTTGTTTTTTTTCATTTAGCATGTTGAGGACATTTTTCGATAGTGCTGAAAATAAAAAAAACTCATTCTTTTAACAGCTGAGTAGTCCTTCATATGATTGTACCACAGTTGAGCTCGTCAGTCTTATTACTAGACGGTGGGGTTTGTTCCAGTTTTCAGCACAGCCGTGAACCAGAGCTATCTCTGCTGAAGGAATATGTTTTTGTTAACTTATTGGAAGTAGAATTCCGGGGTCAAAAGATATGTGCATTTTATTTTAAAAATAGCTACTAACAAATAGCTCTCCAACAGGCTGTACTGGTTAATATCTGGCAGCATAGGGGGTGGGAGAGGGTGCCAATTTCTTTAAATTCTCAATGCTGAATATTATCTTTTTTTTAATGTTGTCTTATATATAGAAGAAAAGTATTTCATTGTATTTATTTGAATTTCTCCACAGGTAAAGTTTCCATTTACATTTCTTCACAGATTAGACAGTTTCTGATGATTGGCCATCTGTATTTTCTGAATTGCCTTTTCATGCCCTTTGCCCGTTTTTCTGCTGGGTTGTTGGTCTTATTGACTCTTGAGGGCTCTCTCTCTGTAAAATGTCACAGTTGCTTTTTCCCTGTCTCTCATTTGACTTAACTAGTTTGTGGTGTTTTGGTCTTTAAAGTTTCAATCTTTAACACAGGCAACGCAGTCATTTTATACGGGTTCTAGATTTTATGTTGTATTTTAAAAGGCTGTCCTTTGCTTTAAAATTATTATTTTTTAAATCATTCCGCATTTTGGAGTGGTATTTATGGTTTTATTTTGAGTTCATTTGGAGTTTATTTTTGCATATGATGTGAGATAATGAGGGATCAAAATATGGAACATTCCTATCAGACTCCTCGTGCCCTTGCCCAGTTATAGTCCCTGCCTGTCCCTCGAAGGGGGGGAGAATATGTGATTACTTTGACCATAGATTAGTTTTGCCTGTTCTAGAGCTTCAAGTGAAATAGACCCATTTAATACAAATTTTTTTATTTTGTTGGCAGCACCGCACGGCTTGTGGGGTCTTAGTTCCCTGACCAGGGATTGAACCCGGGCCCTCAGCAGTGAGACCATGGAGTCCTAACCACTGGACTGCCAGGGAATTCCCAATACAAACTCTTTTGTGTCTGGTTTCTTATGCTTGGTGTGATTCTATTCTGGAGTTTTACAGTACATATTGATATTTAATAGGGCAAGTCTATAAGTTCTGAATTATTTACGACTATTTTATTAGATTTTATCATGATTTTAACTGAAAATAGTTTTTTCATCTCCCCTGTTTGAACAAACTCAAAATGGTTTGAAATCTGATTATTTTAATCAGAATCCTAGAAAGCACACCTCAAGTAATCTCAGCATCCCTCCAAAGTAGTTTCACACCAAAACTTTGTTTAGCAGAATCTTTTAAAATAATTATCAGCAAAATAATTTAACTAGAAAAGCAAAGTCAGCATCTTTGCTTTTTAAGCTGTTGCCTGATTCTGTGTTGCTGGGTTGTCTTTGTTTCTTTTGATATAATTTCTTTCTTTTTTTTAGAATAACCATCAAATGCATTTTAATAATTGACAAAATTTTGAACAGATACTTCACAAGAGAATATAAATAAATGGCCAGTGACCACATCAAAAAATGCTTGTCATTAGCTATCAAAGAAAATAAAATTAAAATGACTAGAAATGCTAGAAAACAACTATTAAAATAGCAAAGATATAGAAAAACAAACTCCCATACACTGCTGTAGAGTATGTAAAATGATGCTATTTGGGGGAAAAAATTGGCACATACTTACAAAATTGAAACTTCAACTAAAATACAACCCAATTATTCCACTCCTGTTTCTTTAGCCAAAATAAATGAAAGCATAGATCCACACAAAAATTTGAAAATGAATGTACAACGTATCTTTTTTTTAGGAGACATAATTTCATACTTAGAAAAGATGCAAGAATAATACAAGGAATTCTCATATATCCTCATCCAGATTCCCCAAATGTTAGCATTTTATTACATTTGTTTTATCCTTTTCTTTCTCAGGACAGGTCAGGAGCGGGGAGAGAGAAAGAAAGAAAGGGGGGTGGAGAGGGAGAGAGAGAAAGAAAGAGAGAAAGAGAAAGAAAGAGAGAGATAAAATAAATGTAATATATATATATTTTTTTCCCCCTGAACTGTTTGAGAATAAGTTGCATGTATGTGCCCCTTTGCCCCTAGAGACCGCAGTATTTTCTAAAAGCAGGGACATTACGTGATCATACGTAATTACCAAAATCAAGAAATTAATGTTAATATACTGTAATCTAAGCTTAGACCTTATTTAGATTTAGCCATTTGTTCCAGTAATGTTCTTCATAACTCAAAAGAAGAAAAAATCGGGTCTTTTCATAGCCTTCAGTTGTCACGTCTTTTTAGTTTCCTTTAATCTGCAACAGTTCCTAAGACTTACTTTGTATTTGTGACATTACCATTTTTTGAAGAGCATAGACCACTTATTTTGAAGCCTGTTTTTCAATTTAGGTTTTTTTGGTTTGTTTTGTTTTGTTCTTTTTCCCCTCGTGATTAGGTTCAAATTATACACTTTTGTCAGAAATACCACCGGAAGTGTTATTTTTCTCAGTTAACCTCCTTAGAGGCACATCCTGACCATTTGTGTAAGTGACTTGAGGTGGTATTGGTTGGGTTTCTCCACTGGAAAGTTAACTGTTTTACTCTTTGTAATTGTATCTATGGGGAACATACTTTGTGACTTATAAATATCCGTTTCACCCTCCACTAGTGTCAGCATTCACTGAGTCTCGTCCAGTGGTGATTTTCTAAATTTATCATTCCATCTTTGGTAGTTGGTTTTCTGCCATAAGAGGTAGCTTGCCCTTCTCCCCCACTTATCAGTGTGAACTTAGAGATTCCTATTTTATTCAGTAGGTGATAAGTAAGCCTTTATGATTATTATTTTGATGTTCAGATTGTCCCAATGAGAGTCCTTCAGGCTGGCTCCTGTGTCTTTTTGACATGATCACTTCATTCTTTGAACACTTACTTTCTGGCACAAGACAGTGTTCCAGTGTCTGTTGCTTTCCCTGCCCCACACTGGGAATCAGGCATTTCTTCCAGGTGCCCTCCTTCCTTTTTGTGGAGCGTGCTGTTGTACTCTTTGCTACTGGGATGTCAACTCCTTGGCCAGTGCTGGGTCTGTAAGGTCTTCTGGTCTCAGTGTGCCTCATGAAATTAAATAATGGTAAAGCAATCTGAAATAAGCCAATGACAGCTTAAGAAATGAGAAAAAAATATGGGAATTCCCTGGCGGTCCAGTGGTTAGGACTCTGCGCTCTCACTGCCAAGGGCTGGGGTTCGATCCCTGGTCGGGGGACTAAGATCCCGCAAGCTGAACAACGTGGCCACAAAAAAATAAAGCTCTGGCTAATATGAACAGTGCACCTGAAAAACTCACTAGCTAGTTATAATTGTTCATCACTTGATTCTCTTGCGTTTTTGAGGTGGCATTGATAGATCATCCACAAGTCAAAGACTTAAGCAAGTTATTGCCAGAAGCCATTAAAAATAGATATACTGTTCTTAAATAGTAAGTAAAGCTAAAAGGAAATATTCTAGTAGCGTGACATGACTAATTTTGAGAAGGTTTTCCTAGATGTGGTGACTTGATATAAAGTTCTCAATTCCCCCCAAAGTAACCTAAAAGAAACTTTGAGATTTGTCTGTTCTAAAATTAATCAAAAAGAAAATACACAAGAATAGCTAAAATTGAAAAACAGTGTTGCATACTTGCTCTCATTTTAACGGTAAGATATTGAAACAGAGTGGGGAGTTTAAGGATTTGCTCATTATAAAGGAAGCACTAAGGATTTTTCAGTAAACAATGTTGGAACAGTTGGCTATCTGGTGGTAGGGAAAATCTCTATTAACCTTCTTCTATGCAAAATAGAAATTCCAACTAGAATAGTATTTTTGTAATATAGTGGTAAGGAAGGCCTGAAATGAGACTTAAAAAACAGAAACTATAAAGAATAAATTTGGCTACTTGAAAATTTTAAGCCTCTCTTAATAAAAGATACCATAAGTAAGATACAACAACTGGGAGAAAATATTACAGCATGTAAGCATCCAGAAAGCATTAAATATTCCTACAAATTAATAAAATAGACAATCCAGTTGACAAAGAACAACAGAGATTATGAATAGGCAGTTCACAGATGAAAGAAACAAACAAGGCCTATATACAAGGGAAAAAAATTCCCTTGCTGGTAACTGAAGGAAAGCAAATAAAAATAATGAGATATCATTTTTGCCTGTTACACTGGTAAAAATTTACACAATTCTCAATATCCCACATTGGCAAGGGTGTGAGGAAATGGGTAGTTATTGGAGATGGTAAATTAATAAAGCTGCTTTGGGAGGTTAACTAAACCAAGGAACTCCATAATATGGAATAAAAGATGGAAGTGAGTCAATATATAGCACAAGAAACTATTCCAAGGCCTTTATTGAGTAACAAAAGCAAGTTACAGAATGTATATACAATATGATTCCATTACATAACAAGTTTATTTCCATTTGAATGATATATGTGTGTAAATCCCCAAGAAAATGTTTTGAAGGACCACCAAGCTGGTAACAATGGTTACCTCTTAGAAGTGCAATGGGGAGAAGGGAGACTAGTTTTTTTCATGTATTTATGAGGGTGGGTCTTTTATTAATAAATGGTGTGAATTTATTTATTTTATTTATTTTTTGCTGCGTTGGGTCTTCGTTGCTGCGCACGGGCTTTCTCTAGTTGCGTTGAGCAGGGGTTACTCTTCGTTGTGGTGCACAGCCTTCACATTGCAGTGGCTTCTCTTGTTTCAGAGCGCAGGCTCTGGGCACACAGGCTTCAGTAGTTGTAGCACGCAGGCTAAGTAGTTGTGGCGCACGGGCTTGGCTGCTCCGTGGCATGTGGGATCTTCCCAGACCAGGGCTCGAACCCATATCCCCTGCATTGGCAGGCGGGTTCTTAACCGCTGTGCCACCAAGGACATCCCAATGGTGTGAATCTTTTAATGAGTGTATTTGTGTAATTGTGTGGATGTCTTTATGTAGTCAAGCAAATTTTTAAAAATATTGGCCTTTCCACATGCAGCAGGCCACACGGGATACTGGGGGCATATCCCAGCAGAAGTCCAGGGAGGTGGTCTAACAGGTGAGTTGGACGTAATTGCCAAAGCAGAAGCTTAACAGGGAGAAGAAACCAGAATCCCAGGCGAGGGGGCTGGGAGCAGGTTATAGAGACAAGCACTGAGCGAGGCCTGTAGTTTGGAGACTGCGAACATTGGAGGCGTTTTACTCTGCAGAAGAAGGCTTTGAGGGGTACCTTTTCCCTAAGTACCAAAAACAGTCGCTTTAGTTTTTGCCAGAGTAATATTTTTCATTCACATTAATTTTGGATTCATTTAGACACGCTGTTTTTCATCTTTGGAAAGTAGGGTATCTTTCCCCAAACCTACTTCCCCCCCAAAGTAGGCGATTGTTGATAAGCATCCCAGTAGGGGTGTGCTTTCTATATTGAAGACTAAACGTTCTTAGAACTGCATATTCTCTTGACATTTCTGGCCAGGTCATTTAGCTGGGAGAGTTCTCCTGTGGAGGGATTTGAGCTGCAGTGGAACTGTGCTTATTGCTCAGGAGAACAGTAGGTTGTGAGATCTGAGTCTGCCAGATGAAAACCCGCTGCCTTTCTTGTGAAAGGGAGAAAGACAGTATAAAGGGTGGCAAGTTTGTGGTAGTCTACTTAGATTTTTTCCTAGTAGTAATTCAGTGGAATTGGACAAAAACCAATGTGCATGTTCTAGAATGGTAACCAGCTTTATCAAATACAGTAAGTCTGTGGAAACGTTGCTAGTGTATCTTCCTGGCATATTTACAAAGACCACTGGGTTGAGTTCCAGACATTTTTGAAGCTCAAGGCATGTTTTGCCATAGGAATATTATAAAATGGTATTGGGGTTCCCAGTCAGCCACCAAGGCTACTTGCACGTAATGTATTGCATTCTAGTATTAGTGTCACAATTCCCTGTGTTCCTAAATAAGATATTCCTGAGAACATGAGTGAAATTAGAATGTGGAAGAATTAAGTAACACATGTTATAAGAAAATTCTCACCCTTGAGAGAGGTTTTTTTAACGTCTGAATGATGGTATAAATGATTAGGGTTGAGCTCCCCGCACACACAGATTCTATATACACTTACGAGATTAATCATTAAATATAGGCAAATTAATGTCTAGTTCTTTTATATTACTTGAAAAATACTTAGTAGTCTTAAGAAATTGATCTTTGCTTTGGGGAAATAGTCGTCGCAGGAAGTGAGTGAGTCCTCCTGAGGTTGTGCAGCTAGGGACAGGTGGCTGATTAGCACCTCTTTCCATAGACCAACATTTCAGATCAGTGGGGGGGAAGGATTAGTAAATGGTGTTGGGAAATCAGTTTCCAGATGGAAGAGGCATTTGTAAAATAGTCTTACTCAGCAGGAAACTGAAAGAATCAAATGTTAAAATGAAATCGGAAAAGAACTAAATATAGGTGAATATTTGTGTGGTCTTGGTGTGGAGATGGGCTTCTAAACATGAAGGTAAAAACCATTTACACATAAAAACCGATTAATAGCTTTGGCTGCATGAAAGTAAAATTTACCCAGAACCCAAAAACAAAACTAAAAGATTGGTGAAGAGCTGGGAGAAAATGTGTTGTGTTTATGACATGCAAATTAAAAATGAGGAGAAATGGAACAGAGGTTTTTTAATTGGGGAAAGGGTATAAATGAGAAATTTTTACAAAGGTGCGAATGATTGACCAAAAAATGCAACCTAAGCAGTGATCTGATAAATTCAGGTTAAAACAAGTATTCCTTTTTTGCCTAGCACGTTGACGTGGGTAAAGAAATAGCTGATTTTAATAAAGATCCAGAAAAATTGGTACTTTGATTCACTGTTGATGGAACTATGGATTGTAATACTCTTCCTCTAGGGTATCACGATAATATGTGGGGTGTTTCTTTTTAATAAAAGACTTTAAAATGTACATACTCTTTGTCCCAACTATGCCATTTATAGAAATATGTCCTAATACGACAATTACCTGGATGCAAAAAAAGAATTACCAGAATGTTCATTTTATAAGCATTTTCTTAAATCTCCATCCGTAGGTATTACTTACTTCAACGACGGTGTCTCCATATAATGCTACGAAAGTATAGAAAGATGTTCACAATACATTAAGTGAAAAGATTATAAAATGACAGTACAGTGCCATTTTTAAAAGCGAAGTACATGTATATACATAGCACAGTATGGGAGGATATCTTATCAATATATGCCACTGTATGATAGCTCGAGGGCTAACTCTAGATGGTAAAATTGTGAAAGGTTTTTACTTTCTGTTTGCTTTTTTATGTTTTCCTTTTATGTCATTGTCTCTGTGGGAAAACGTGTTCCACGTTCTTTAACTAAAAAGCAGCACAGGGACTTCCCTGGTGGTGCAGTGGCTAAGACTCCTCACTCCCAATGCAGGCGGCCCGGGTTCGATCCCTGTTCAGGAAACTAGATCCCACATGCTGCCACTAAGAGTTCTCCTGCTGCAGCTAAAGATCCCGCATGCCGCAACGAAGGTCCTACACGCAGCAACGAAGATCCCACGTGCTGCAACTGAGACCCAACACAGCCATGTAAATAGATAGATAGATTTTTTTTAAGCAGCACTTTTTCTCTCCCCGCCCCTTTTTTTTCTTTTTCTTTTTCTTTTTTTTTCTTTTTGCCACAGCACACAGCTTGCGGGGTCTTAGTTCCCCAACCAGGGATTGAACCCAGGCCGTGGGCAGTGAAAGTGCGGAATCCTAACCACTGGACTGCTAGGGAAGTCCCCAAAGCAGCACATTTGTATAAGATACTCTTCTCCCCATAACCAAAGCCACTTAACAAGAAGGGCAGGCCTGGAAAAGGTCTAGTCTACCTCCACCTTATTAAGAATCCATTTCAGGCTCCTCATACTTCCACAGCCAGTTGATAAGAACAGAACCACTTCTACTTGGGGGTAGTAGAGGGGCTGCCTTATGCAGAATGGCCTTATCATGCCTGGATTATGGTGTTCCTAAATGGAGAAGTGCCACGGGTGTTTTAGGTTGTCTTATTTCTGTAGTGCTTAGGGCCTATAAAAGTGCAAGTTGTCACGTCTGGAAAGTGCATATCGATGATCTCATGCTGTAAATTATTCCTCCAGGGCGCAAACCAGAAGAAGAGGGTGTGGAAGATAACGGGCTAGAGGAAAATTCTGGGGATGGACAGGTATGTGCAGCCTTGTCAGTGAATCAGCTCCGTGCGTGGACCCATGACAGTCATCTGATGGTGGTATTTTGTTTGTCACAGGAGGATGTTGAGACCACTTTGGAGAACTTGCAGGACATCGACATGATGGATATCAGTGTGTTGGATGAAGCAGAAATCGATAATGGAAGTGTTGCAGATTGTGTGGACGACGACGATGCTGATAATCTCCCGGAGTCCCTGTCTGATAGTAGAGAGCTGGTCGAGGGAGAAATGAAGGAGCTTCCTGAGCCGCTTCAAGAACATGCTGTAGGTAACTCGGCAGTGTCTCTACAGTGTACCCTAAACGTAACAATTCCTCAAATAGCTTAATAGTTGATAAGTTTTATATTTGGACTTAAGTTCTTTTAATGCCAGTTGAGTAGAATGGTGGCTAATCCATTCACATGTAAAAATCAGATGAGTCTGAAAAAAACACTTTGCTTCATTGAAAAATGGTGTCTCGTGAGGAACGCGAGTATATGCTCTCCATTTGTATCATGTGGTGTTAAGCCTTTTGAGGATACTATTGTAGATCTTCCTGTTTATTATAGGAGATTGGTCTGTGGTGTAACACCTGGGATGCCTTGAAAATACCAAAACAGAGGTTCAAAGTTGGTCTTTTGCTGTCAACCAATTGGTACTCGCCTAAGTCAATCTTTTTTTTTTTTTTTTTTTTGCCGTATGCGGGCCTCTCACTGTTGTGGCCTCTCCCGTTGCAGAGCACAGGCTCCGGATGCGCAGGCGCAGCAGCCATGGCTCCCAGGCCCAGCCGCTCCGCGGCATGTGGGATCTTCCCAGACCGGGCCACGAACCCGTGTCCCCTGCATTGGCAGGCGAACTCTCAACCTCTGCGCCACCAGGGAAGCCCTCGCCTAGTCAATCTTTAACACTGACTTTGATGTTGTTTTTAAAGCCTTAGGTTTTTTTTCTTGTTAGATGCAGTTATGGTGGGCATTATTTATTGAACTTTGTCTGCCAGACATTAGGCATTATTTCATTTAATCCTTTGAACAACAGTGTGATATATAGATGCTGTTATGCCCATTTTCCAATTGGGGAAATTGGGGAGTAAAAAGGTAAAGAAATATCTCCAGACAATATATAGGTCATATGAGAATAAGAATTAAGACCAGTCTAATTCCAGAGTCCATGTACTTAACTCATACACCACATTATCTCAGTGCTGTTAAATTTACTGGATTGTGTCATTTCCGTGAGGATGAACGTTTCTCGGGTAGCCAGAAGAGGCAATGAAAAATAGAAGCCATGAGGCGTCTTTGTAGGAAATCCTAGGGCTTGGTCCTAGGGGGCACCTTGTTTTCGTAGTCCTCCTCAGATCTTTTGTGGAGTGTCTCCCGAGTACTCCAGTACTCCCAGGGGAAGGAAGCCCTGTTCTCTGCTGGTCCACCCATGCTGTTCCTTGGAATGTGTTTGCATTTTCTTTTGGAACTGATCCTCAATACCCTTAGAGGAAGCAGATTGTCATCTTTGAAAGGGGTGGGGGGGGGTGAGAAACGATTGGGTCATTTTAACACAGATAGGGTATGCAGTTGATTCATCTGTTGATGAGTCTCCTTCACTGGCTTCCTAAAAAGGAGTACCAGAAACACGAGAGCAGTGAAACCCTTCCTTATTGGCTGCTTTTCCTTAAGGCTGTTTTATTCCCTGTGATTAGAAAATAATATATTAAGTAACAAAAGCTTGGAAACGCCTAAATGTCTATCAGTAATTGTTAAGTAACCATGGTTTAGTGGAAGCAGTTGTTTAAGAGTTAACAGCATTGACTAGAGGTCTGCCACTTAACTTGCTGTGTGACCTTGGCTAATTTACTTAATCTTTCTGGGCCTCATTTGCAAAAATAGTAGGTTTGAGGAGGACTAAATAGATGAATGCTTATTGCTAATTTAGAGCAAAAGTCATCAAGCTGGCCAAAAATTTATTGGAACACAGCCACACCTATTTGTGACAATTGTCTGTGGCTGATTTCTGGATACAACAGCAGAGTAGAATACTCATGACAGAGACCGTCTGGCCTACAAAGCCTAAAATATTCACTATCTGGCCCTTGACCCCCAGCTTAGAGCAGCACCTATTGTATAGCAAGCGGCAGTAAGGTTATTGCTACTGTTACTATAACATTTATTACTCCTTCCGGTGATACAGTTACTACTTTTATATACCATCTCAATGAACTAAGCTTATTTATATGAACTAGAATAATCTCCAAGATGGCAGCAAAAGTAAGGCAGGGAACAGAATAATGTGCTACTAATCATGGAGACAGAGAAAGGAGAGACAGTCTTTCACATGCATGTGTGCCCATGCTCTTGTGAGCATGTGTAGAATGTCTTGAGATGGCTGTGTCAGGGGAAGGAAGGAGTGGTGCAAGGTAGTTTCCTAGTCAAGTAAAGGTAATAACAATACATGCTAGTTATAAAATATTTTGAAACTATCTCCCCCCCCAAAAAATAAACCAACATTCAGGGCTTTATAACAAACAATCTAAATTATGTTAGGTCACACAACAATGATTTTATGAACCCCCTTTCTATATTTGGGGAATCCCTTGCTTTATGGACAGAGCCCACCTCATAGAGTAGAAGCTCAACATACCAGTTACTCTTGCCCTGCAGATGGGGCAGTGTTGGGTCACCTGGGCTTTGCCAGTCCTATGCTCCTGTCCCCACACTCAGTTTGGAAGTTGATGATGCTGAGTGGCAGGGTTCCCGGAGAAGCCCTTCCCATGTGGGCAGTAGCCTCCCTAGCAGCAGCAGTCCCAATGGCAGTAGCATCCAGGTTCGGGAAGCTGTGGTGGCCATGGAAATCCAAGAACCCACTCTGCAGCATAATTCTAGATGGTGTTCCTGGAAGAACAGCCCCAAACCTGGTGGTCCAGTCTACCAGGAGAGCCCATGTACTGCCCAGTTGTGCTTTTTTTTGCTTAACTTAGACTTTTGTTTTTCTTTGTTTGGCTTGCATCTTGAAACCCAAACTGATACCATTTTAGTGGGTCTCCTAGTCTGTCTGCAGGTATATGTTTATGTACATTTCTTTTATTTGAGGTGGAATCCCAATATAATGCTTTTTTGATTCCTGCACTGTGTTTAGAATTTCATCTTAAGTGACTTTTCATGGCTGTAGGTTTTCACTGTATGGATGTACCATTATGTTACCTTATTATTGATGTAATAAATTTTATTCTCCATTTATTTTACAGGTAGAGGACAAAGAAACTATAAACAATTTAGATACTTCATCATCTGACTTCACTATATTACAGGTAAATTGTTGTATGTCTCAGTAATTTTAGAATCAAACATTAGACCACAGTCTCTGGAAACGACTTCCAATATGGTATGGCAGTCCCAACTAAAAGTCATTGCAAAGTTTATTTCCTTTGTTGGCTTCTGTAGAGGGGGTTTTGCTTTCCACTTTCCCCTAATATGACATGCCTATTGAAAAGGGCTCATCGTCTTGGCTTCCCTTCCAAGCACTGTGGCGTCCCTGCAGCAGAGAGGAGGGTGTGTTTGCGGGGTTCTTGTTAATTTGATGGGTGGGAAAAGGGCAGCCTGTCGGGTCTGTTCTGGATGACATCCTCTGCAGAAAGACTATTAGATGAGACATGAGACAGCAGGGGGGACACCCCCTCCTCAGGAGAGACGAATGGGGCACGGATGAGGATGCAAGGGGGTGACCAGAGCGCTGACCTCACAGCTGGGAAGAAAGATGGATTCTCAGGGGTTCTGGTTCTGCCTTTGGGAAGTTTTTCTCAGAAAGTACACAGATTTCTTTTGATAACTACATCATCTTGGCTGTTTGACGACCATCTGTGTAGAAGTTAAATCTTACATGAGAACAAATGAGATGTGGCCTAACTTTCAGGTATGGTTTGCATAAATGTGGATCTTGAGTTTCCTTTTCCTTTTTCTGCCAGCCTGTAGATGTAAACTGTTGGAATAAAGCTGGGTAGCTAATTTTCGGTAGAAAGTTTTGTGAGGAAATGAAAATACTTATGCCAGTCATAAGTAAGCTGACTGCCAGTCAGCTTATGCCAGTCCTTGTTTTTTGCTTGTTTTAATAATGTCACCTATGCTGCTTAATTGGAAATCACCTTTCAGACAAGATCTGCACTTGCTTCTGCCAGGCAGGGGCAAGGTTTGTTATTAACAAGCCAGAACCCCGGCCTTGAGGGTGCAAATCTCAAGGAAACTTGGTGAAACCCCATTCACCTTTAGGGCTGATGTCTCTCTCCAGCTGCAAAGTGACACAACCTGTTCCTGACTCAGAAGGGAAAGGAGGAGCGGGTCTTGTCATTTTCTTGAGTGTCTCTGTAGGTCAAAGACTCCTGTATGTATTATCCTAACCAGACGCTTATATATAGCCCCTCTCAGAGACAAATAGAAACATATGCGTTTTTCTCTAGGGAAAGTCAGGAGAGAATTGTTCTGCCTAAAATGATTGTTTCCTTCAGTGTAGAATCTTTAATTCCCAGCATGAAATGAAAAAGAATTGATTACAAATAAATGAACCTATTATGAAAGTGAACAGTTTCCTAGGGCTCCCCAGAATGGCAGGTCAGTGCCCAGTGGAAGTTGCAAACCATTCACGTCCATGTAACTTATATGCTAAGCACCTGTGCTGTGTCAGATGCATGAGAAGAAAGGTTGGTCTCCATCCTTCCTGTGTAAACAGAGCGATGAGTTGAGGCCTGGACTGATAAACAGACTCTCAGTCACATAGCCTTTGCTTAAATCTTGGCTTTGCTGTGTGTCCTTGAGGAAGTTTGTCAGCCACTCTGTGCCTGTCTCCTAATCTGTGAAAAGAAGGATGATAGTAATAGTACCAACCTGCTAGGGCTGTGTGATGATTGGTTAATATATATATAGTAAGGTGCTTGAATTTGTGCCTGGAACCTAGACAGTGCTTATCAGCGTTGGCTGGAATTCCAGAATATTGTAGTTTGTGCAGAGGGAACGTAGGGGTCAGGGGCCACATATTGAGAGAAAGTCCCTTCCTTTAGTTGGGCAGCCTCTCTATGACGAGGTGGCCCCTAAGCTAAATGCCGAGGGATGTGTAGGACTTGGTCGGGGTGGGGTGAGGTGCAGATGGCCCTGCTGGAGAGGGAGGTGGGAACGGGGGTGGTAAAACCAACACTACTGTCGGCAAGGAATAACAATGGTGTGACTTGACAGGGCTTCCTGGGAAGGGTTGGAGGGATATTTAGGAATTAGGGCTGCCTGGTGGGTTGTTGTTTAGAAGAGATAAAGAAGCAGGTATCTGTAACACTGGAGAGGGCTCAGTTGACCAGGTGGGCAGGGGTGGTATGACCATTCAAAGAGCAGAGGTCAAGCCACCTGTGCCTTCTTTCCCTCGATCTTTTCAATTTTTGGAAACTAATGCTATATTAATTAAGTGAAAATTGATTATCTGATATGTGTCAGGCACTCTACTAGGCACTAAAGATAGAAAAAATGAAAACACTGCCCTCCAGGGCAGTGTTTAAGACAATTTAGAGGGACAGACAAGCATGTGATGGGTTCATCACCATTAAAAGTGATAAAATGTTGCCAGGTGCTGGGAAGTGCAGCAAAGCAAACAACACAGTAATAAACCAGGCCCTTTGAGAGCATCCTGGGCTGTGGGGCTTGGGGCCGACGTGAATGAGGTGGGATGCCAGCTGTGTGGGCTCTTGCCCAGAACAAGCAGGTTCTCCACCTGTTGTATTTGTGAGGTCCCTTGTCTGTGTTTTTAAAATTCCCTTCTTAGTTATTACAGTTTTTGGTGTAAATAAATTCTAGGTTTCATCCATCTGGCACAATCTTATTTATATTTTTTGTTGCAGGAAATTGAAGAGCCATCCTTGGAGCCAGGTACTGTTAAATGAAAAACTTAGCAACGGGGTTTGGAATCATTCTAGTTTTCCACCTTCTCTAATTTGAATTCTTTAATTTTAAAAAGTTACCTTACTGTAGTATACATTGTTCTAAAGGTTTACGATCCAGAACATACCAGGATCATAGAGATTGGAAACCCAGCCATATCACCAGATCTGTGAAAGTGGCTAACTTCTCATTTCGCAAAATGTATTGGTGAGATGAAACTGTCTCATGCCTTTTTAAATGTACACGGCACTTAAACGTATGTAGAGAGAGTTTGCATGCCTCTCGAGAGCAAATACCTCTGTACCCCACAGAACAGATCTTGTGATATTGGGCAGTATCTTAACTTTGTGGTTTTTAATTCAGGCAGTGCAGGCAGTGGTAGGGAGATACGGTTTAAAACATTGAGACGTAACTGGATTCCAGAAGAGGAGTTTCTTCATGAGAATTCCAAACAAATAACTGTTCACTTTCTGGACTGCAAATATCTCAGAGCACCGATGGAAGAGATTCTGGTTTTCATGTTGGACTGTTCTGTTAAAAGAAATTCAAAGAAATTTGGAAATTGAGCTGTTCAGTGAATGGTGATACATTCAGTTAAGCAACTTGGACTTTGGAAGCTAAATTTGGAAGAGTCATATATAAACGACGACAGAATGAAGACTGTCAAGAATCAGCCAGAAGGTTATGGGGGTTAAATCTCTGGGATGCTTTTCTCTTCCATGTAGCGTAGAGGCTTGCTCTCGCAGGCGGTTGGAGCGCAGGTAGTGTAACCAGTGTAACTTTGTGTACCCGCGGGTTTTCCAATCTCTGTGTAGCTAGCAGTTCTCTTCGTGTTAGTGTGGCAGCCGTGCCAGTTCCACATTTGTGATTGCTTTATTTCCCTGGTAATTAAACCTTGTGCCATTCTATTCCTGTTAAATCCGTAGAAAATGAGAAAATACTCGACATTTTGGGGGAAACTTGTAAATCTGAGCCAGTAAAAGAAGAAGGTTCCGAGCTGGAGCAGCCATTTGCACAGGAAACAAGTAGCGTGGGGCCAGACAGAAAGCTTGCGGAGGAAGAGGACCTTTTTGACAGCGCCCATCCGGAGGAGGGTGATTTAGATTTGGCCAGCGAGTCAACAGCACAAGCTCAGTCGAGCAAGGCAGACACCCTGTTAGCGGTAGTGAAAAGGGAGCCCGTGGAGCAGACAGGCGATGGCGAGAGGACGGACTGTGAGCCTGTAGGGCTAGAGAAGCCAGTTGAGCAGAGTAGTAAAGCCTCAGAGCACACGGAAGCCTGTAGCGAGGAGGCCTCGGAAGCGCCCCCGGAAGCCTCAAGCCCAGACCCCAGGGATAGCAAAGAAGACGTGAAGAAGTTTGCTTTTGAAGCTTGTAATGAAGTCCCTCCGGCTCCTAAAGAGTCCTCAGCCAGTGAGGGCGCTGATCAGAAAATGAGGTTTGTTTTTTCTCAGTTTTAGACCAGACGCTATCTCCTTTTCATTGGTCGTTTAATGACACACATAAGCTGTTGTTTCTGCAATTGGCCAGCCAGACTGATGCAATTGTAGTTTACTTCTAAAGAATGTTTTATTTCTCTTTGTTTATTTTAAGCTGATTACATAATCTTTTTTCTTTTCTCAACCTATCATGGTTGTTTTCTTTAATTCTTCCTAATTATCTTTAGCCCAGCAGAATTAATTAACTCCTGTGGGTCTGAAATCTTATGGTTAGGTCAGATTTCCAATACACGTTTGTCGGGGTATCATTTTTTCAGAACTAAATTTCGGGTAGGTATGCAACCTCAGCACGTATTTTATAATTTTGAGTTTGTTTCCTGTCTGCTTCTTCCTTCTGGAGTGACATTGTCTTTTGTCTCTAGTTCTGTCGAAGATGACTTGGATACCAAAAGGCTTTCCAAAGAGGAAAAGGGTAGGTCAGCGTGACATCGTCCCCAAGAGCATGTTTGGCCCCCACGGTGGCGGGTGTTTGGTTCTGGGCTGTCCACACCCATTTCTGCCTCACATGTGCCTGTGAGCCCGTCTTGAAGCCTTTTCTCCACTCTGTCCCCTGCTCCTCACTGCAGGTTCTGGGTTGCAGGGCAGAGTTGACACATCGATTTGATGCTCATGCTTGATTTTGCCAGAGGGCTTTGAGCTCCTCCATCCTGACTGACCCTCTGATTTGCAACCTCCTTAGCCATGGTGACACTTGCAGATGGAGAAAATGCTTCGAGTTTCAGATACCTTGGGGCGGTGGGGGGCACTTTCCCTGGTATTACAGTTTTATCAACACCAGAGCCCTTTATTGATTCACTGATTGAGAAGTAGTTTTGCTGGTCCAGATTCCTCCTTAATCAGTGTTCTAAGAAGAACAAAAACCAGGGGTAGGTTGTGCTCTGTGGTTCCACACTGATAGCACCTGTCTTACATTCCAAAGTCACCTCACTGGATTGGATGATGCCATGTGGTAGCTAAGGGACTCTCCCACGGGCTGAGCAGCCCCTGACTCGCCGTAGTAATGGCGTTGCCAGTGGTCCCGTCTGCCTAGTGCGCAGAGCTTGTGTAAGGACAGTGGGCGGGGCCCCACACCCCAGCTGGCTTTGGGTACTGCTGGCATCTGGGACAAGAAGGGAAAGTGTCTGGTTTGGAATGAGACTCAGGATTTTGTTGGTGTCGTGTTTTTTACCTGAACTTTTTTTGTGATAGGTCGTAGCAGTTGTGGTAGGAATTTCTGGGTTAGTGGACTTTCTTCTACCACCAGAGCTACAGATTTGAAGAATCTTTTCAGCAAGTATGGGAAGGTAAGACCGGGGATGATATTTTTAAGCCCATGCAGTATGGCTTCTACGCGCAGATCATTGTCCCCACGCAGTGAGGACTTTGAGTGACCGTGCCGCTCTTTGACTTCACATCTGCTCACATTGCTCGTGGCGGGTCCGCCCCCCCACGGGGAGAGATGCAAGCCCAGTGGGAGTTCCCAGAGCCCACGTCCACTTTGTATTTCTCACCTTTCCCCGGCCCCCAAGCCACCACACAACTTGATAGCTTCCTGAATCCATTTCTCTGGCTTTAGGCCTTAAATCCAGGGAGGGCTGTGGAGGGTGGAGCAGAGGGCAGGGTGGGAAGGTGCTGGTAGCATTTTCGTGAGATGGTGGTGATTACAGAATGAAGCTCTAGATACGGTTACAGACAAGATCTGGGGAGCCAGGCCGGTGTGGACAGCTACGGGCCCCAGCTCTGCCGCTCAGAGTTGTGTGGCCGGGGCATGTCGCCTCTCCCGTGTGAACCTCATCTCGTCACCTGGGGGCCCTCAAAGTTGCTGCCTCCTTACGATGGCGTGTGTAACTGGAGCAGAGCTGATGGTGCCCTGCCTCTGCCCACCTGCTTTCACCCCCAGCTGGGTAGCTCTGGCCCCCTCTTCTCTGCCCCCCCTGCCTGTCTCCCTCCGTCCTCAGCCCGGCAGGGGTGGCCGTGATGCCCAGGTGGGCCACCTCCCCGCCTGGGTGCCAACTGCAGTCCCTCGTGTGTTACCTTTAGTCCCTCCTCATTCTCCCCCTCCCTCTCCCCCTTCCTCCCTATGCTTCCTGGACTCACTTCCAGATAAACCGCTGCACCTGTGCCTCCTTGTCTCTCAGTCAGCCTTGGCCAAGTGAGACTTAGCACAGGCTCGTGTTCGTAGTAAGGGTTCAGCAATGATAACTGAGAAAACCAACGTCATTTACCTTGGTTGTTGACGTTCAGGAGCTAACAAGGAAGACTAAACTTGACATGTTTCTCAAAATGACTCACGACTCCCTGGGCCTCAATAATACAAGGTGGGAACCTTTTCTTGATTCTGCTGTGGCCCTCAAAGCAGATGGCTGCTCTCAGCAGGGAAGTGTCAGCCTGGAGCCTGCAGTGTCTTGGGTTCATTGCTGGCTCGAATAAGGGACCAGACCACTCTGAAACCTTCCTTTGGGGGTAAGACTCCATGTGGCACAGTGAGTCTGAATACTGGCCATGGCCACTGGTTCCAGTGGGACCTCTCCTGAGCTGTGGTGCCTTCTGCCATAAAAGGGTGTTCCTAACTTCAGCTTATTGAGGTTGTTGGGAGAGTTAAGTAGCATATAAGGATGTATCTGCAGTGCCTGAAACATCTCCTTGAATTTTTGTTAGTAGTAGGATGGGCTCTTCATTACAGAGCGCTCTTTATGAACCTGTCCTGTCGCTCCTTCTGTAGATGTGTTTTCCTACGTCACTGGCCACGTAGACGACTGCATATTCAGAAACGTTGCTTTACAATTTTTACATAGTGTTAACGGCATGCTGGCCGGACTCTGCCTTCTGCTTCACTTTCTCTGTCGTCCACACTGTCATCCTGGTGCCCTAGAGGAGCAGGCAGGATGGAGGAGGAGCAGCCAGACAGGAGCATTACCCTCCCCAGCCTCTACCTGCTACTTGTCCACCTGTCCTCAGTGTCTCTGGTGGGGGGCAGGGGGGCGCAGCATGAACCGCAGTGTCGGGATCTGTGGGCGGGCTTCGTGTCCGAGCCATATTTGTGTGCTTTCCTTCAAGGTGGTGGGCGCCAAGGTTGTGACCAACGCCCGGAGTCCTGGAGCTCGCTGCTACGGCTTTGTTACCATGTCCACCGCGGAAGAGGCCACAAAATGCATTAACCACCTGCACAAAACAGAGCTCCACGGGAAGATGATCTCGGTGGAAAAAGTAAGGGGCTGTTTTCTTCCCGGGATGTGACCATGTTAGGAAATAAGGTAATACTTCCACCTGATTCTCTTTTTCAGGCAAAAAATGAACCTGCTGGGAAGAAAACTTCTGACAAAAGAGAAGGGGAGGGGAAAAAAGAGAAGTCTAGCAATGCTGACAGGTATTACTCTTCCCGAGGGGATTGTGGCCAAGGTGACCCTTTTCTTCATTTCACGTCCTTCACGTTTTCCACGGATGGGGAAGGCTGTGAGGCCCTCGCCCCCTTTACTTTTTTGCATTCGTTGAGGACGGTTTCACCACTAGTCCTGGGAGATGACTCCAGTCCCTTGGCAGGCTCCTTGTTCCCCATCCTGTTGATGCCTTAGAGGCAGCCTCCTCATCACTTGGTGCTCATTGCAAGAGTCCTGTCATCATCGCTGGCTTTTTTCCCTCAATATCTCTTCTCACCCACTTGTGTCTGGGGTGTTATTTTTAGATCTGCAAACCTTAAGAGAGAAGAGAAGCCCGACAGAAAAGATGATGCTAAAAAGAGTGAAGATGGAAGTGGAGAAAAGAGCAAAGATCAGGATGATCAGAAACCTGGCCCTTCAGAACGATCTCGAACCACAAAATCAGGTAGCTGACCAATGGGTATGGGAGATTTCACCTTGTGTTCTCTTCCTAGCTGGTGTGGTTAGTTGGCAACACAAACTACATTTGTTTTCTATGGAGTTGAGTGTTGTTCCTCATTTGGAGGTGCCGCTTCTTATCTTGCTCCTTTCTTCCTGTAGGAAGTCGAGGAACTGAGCGGACTGTGGTGATGGATAAATCTAAAGGTGTACCTGTTATCAGTGTCAAAACATCAGGATCCAAAGACAGAGTGAGTGTTCCTTCCCCACCTAGGGTAGTTATTTCCTCTGACGTTCCTATGTGTGTTTTAGGGGCTTCTTGAGCTTGAGAAAAGTTGTCAGCCTTTTCAAAATGTAGGTTTTTTTGAACTTTAAAAATGGGAAAGTTTAAAAGCTTTGCTTCATAGTTTGTATGATAAGAATTGTTGCTTTTTCATCTTTTATAACTAATTTTCAAATTTAGTTATGGGAGTGGTTGGCTTTGTTTGCCTGAATCAGGGTACAGTAGTCCATTTTCCTTGCCAGTCTGGAAGTTTCAGCAGCTCTCATCGTGCATTCCTAAACCCCTGTGTGACCCAGCCAGCCTTCCGGCCCGCCTTTACAGCCAGTCCATACTCTGACTCCTTGCAGGTGCTCCACAGAACACGGAATCCACAGAGTGCCAGTCTTAGGTTCTTACCACTTCACTCTGCCTGCCACTGGGGTCATGGGTAGCTGTTGATATTCATACGTTCAACTTTTGACAGGCTTACAGCTTTGATGGATGTGGGTCCAGGTCCCCAAGGCTATCCACATTCTGAGATCCACTGGGGGCCCCCCTGGACTCAGCACATAGTTGTAGTCACAGTCAGGATTGGCTTCAGTGATGCAGAGAGGATACACAGCTGGGCAGGCGGGGAAAGACAGGTGTGGGGAGTCTGGAGGGGACCCTGCAGGCTCCTTTGTGTTCTCCCTCCCGTGATGGCTCCCGCAACAGCGACAGTGCAGCCACTTGAGGGTGATACTTCTTCCCAGGGAGGCCCGTTGTAGCCTCAGCTCCCAGGGTTTTTACTGGGGCTGGTCACGTAGGCCCCTCTCCAGGCAAGTACCGAAGGAGAGCAGGTTTTCAGCAGAAATCATCGTTTGCATGGTCTGGGCACAGTGAACCACCTTTGCCAGTTAACTGTTGACTAGGGACACTCTGAATGCCAAGTTCTCTAACACCAGCCTCAGGCCTGCCATGTTAACCTGTGCTGCCCAGAAGATAAACTGTTTAAGCTTCTGAATGTTGTGGACCATTTATTTGCAAGCTGACATTTCTATTATGGCATTTCAGTCTGCCTGTGTTTGTGCAAATATTTTACTATGTTAGAGCGGTTTCCCCTTACTTTATAATATATGATGTAGAATGGCAAATTGGAAGTGTGAATTTGAGGGCTGAGGCGGGTAGATCTCAAAAAATAATGCAGTCGGCACAAATAAGGAATCCTCAAACATACCAGAAGCAGTCTCAATTGGGCATCGCCACATGTTTAATATTAAAGAATGTGTTTGGGACGCAAAAGACAAAGTGAAAAAAAATACTTTTTTATCTTACAAAAAGTTTCTGGTAAGATACTCGTTTCCATTTGACTAGTGAAAGAACTCGAGTCATATTTTAGCATTAAATGGTAATGACAGTCTGTGACTCTGAATTACGATAAGCAAACATGAAGTTCCTTAGGAGAGAAGGCTTTGTTATCTGTTTCGTTAAACGTTCGTCTTCACTTCTGATCTTGGATGCTTGGACCTGGACACACCTGATTCTTCCTGTTGTTGTTTCTACCTTAACTTTTCAATGTTTCTTGGTGAACCAGGTTTCCAAGAGCCAGGATCGCAAATCGGCCAGCAGGGAGAAGCGGTCTGTTGTGTCCTTTGATAAAGTCAAAGAGTCGAGGAAGTCACGAGACTCAGAGTCCCGCAGGTGAGTCAGAATCCAGGAATGTGGGCTGGTTTGGGTGTTGCCATTGACTGGTGATAACTCTGTCCTGGGAGGATATTTTCCAAGTCCCCTGTGGGTGGAATATTGCTTTAAACCTCTGCTCCTTTGGCTTTTAGTTCACAGACTTCCTGTGCACTGGCTTTCTTCTGTGACTTTTTTCAAACTGTTTTCTCAGGCAGATATTTTGAAGATTCTGGGAGGTAGCAATGGCAGGGAGATGGAATGCTTTCCTGGGACAGTAGTGCTAGTTAACAGAACATAGCAAATTTGCTCCAGAAGCTGTGAATAGGGAAAAACAGTGGGACAGACCCAATGAGAGAGCTGAGAGGTCCTCATCCTTAAATAAGCCCAAGACAAGGTCCTCATAATTTTTAAAAACTAAACAGAAATGACGTCGATCACGTTGAGTGACAGTTAATGTTTCCTATCAAGAAAAAAAATAAAAAATGTAGTTTAAAAAATAAGAACCATTAGTAAAAAGGCTAGCAGAATGAGACTGAGAAAGGGGGCAGGAGCACTGTTTTCTGTAGTATGCCGTACAGAACTTTGTGCTGGAAAGGGAACGGCAGTGGGCAAAGAAAAAGTGCGGTTTTGGTGAAGTAATTAGCAAATGAGTAGAACTGACCCATGTGCATGTGGGAGTTTAACATGATAAAAGTGACATTTCCCACTAGTGAGAAAAGGACGGGGCTCGCCCCAGAATGGCTTCAGGTCACTTGGCTGTGCCTTCGGACAGTCCTTTGGATCTCTGGCTCACATCACTACAAATTGTCAACATAAACTGCTGGCTGAAAAACATAAAAATTAGTTATCCGTGTAATGCAAAAGTAAATATATTTATGAGTTTGAGATTTTGAAAGGACTGAAAATTTATAAAGGAGAGGTAGAGTAAATTAAAATTTCTGTACAATGAAAGACCAAAGAGAAAGTGCAAAGATGTGTGACAGATGGTGGTAAAGGTGTTTTGAAATAGATAAAAAATAACCCGATAGAAGATGGACAGAAGGGGCTGTGTACATATGGTCATGAAACATGAAACGTCGTTCAGCCTCACCAGGCATCAGGGCAGGCAGGTGAAAACAGCAGTGAGACTGGTTTTCCATCTATTATTTTGATCTGAATTACAGTGGGGGGAGACAGATGCTTGTAGTGGTGGGAGTGACCTGTCCGGGGGGGCACAGCAGCCTGGAGAGCGGTCCCGAGGTAGCATGGGCTTCTGAATCCTGGTGTTCCAGACCGAGCAATGCCACTTCCCCCAACTTGCCTGAGAGGAACCTGTGCTAAGAAAGTGGGGCGGGGTGGCCATTTCCCTGAGGCTGGGAACAACCAGAAGGCCCACGTCTGCGAGTGGTCATGTAAACTGTGGCCTCTCACTCCATGGGCTCCTTCCCAAAAGCATGCCGTACATCTGTAGAGGTGGGGACGCACAGGGTCCAGGACATGGTGCCTGAAAGCAAGGAAGCTGCAGCCATTTTTTTCTAAGACGCAGACACAAAGTAAGGCAAGATTAGACATTTCTGCTGGTATGATTATGTGTCTAAACACAGAGCAGAGGATAGACAGGAGACAACCTGGCAGCTGTACACGGAGACTGGAGGGAAGCACGCTGGGCACCATCAGTATCACCTGCAAAAGCAGGGCTGTCAGTGCCCTCAGCCTTGGTGGGGTCCTGCACAGCCGGGCTGCGTCCACCACCCAGCGGCCGCTGGCCCTTGCTTGTTGCTAAATGTATCTGCAGCCCGGGCCCCCCATCCCACCCCGGGGCGGAGCCGTGGCTCCATCCGTAGCTCCCCCTGCTGGGAGAGGACCTCGGTACTGGGCGCTGCTGCGGCCCCTAGGCCATTGCAGCCTCTACTCTTTGCCTCCAGGGTGCGCGAGCGCAGTGAGCGAGAGCAGTGCATGCAGGCACAGCTGGAGCGGGAGGAGCGCAAGCGGCTGCTCATCGCCCGCGAGAGGCTGGCTTTCCACAGACATCGCCTGGAGCGGGAGCGACTGGAGCGCGAGCGGCTGGAGCGCGAGCGCATGCGCGTGGAGCACGAGCGCAGGCGCGAGCAGGAGCGCATCCACCACGAGCGCGAGGAGCTGCGGCGCCAACAGGAGCTGCGCTATGAGCAGGAGCGGCGGCCCGCCGTGCGGAGGCCCTACGACGACGGGCGGTAAGCCACGCCACTCCTAGCCGCCACCCCTGAGGTGGCCCCTGGTGTTTAGAATTGTGCCGTGGTCCCCAGAGTCCTGTTAACACAACGATTTTTACTTAAAAGGAAGCACAAGTACTTGTTACAGTCAAATTTGGTATTCTGTACTTCATCTGGGAACCTGAGATAGTTTGAGATCGGTGGAGAAATGGTTGGATAAAGTGGTGCTTATTAAATCATTAGGTTCAGGTCCCAGCACAGACCACTGCCCCCTCCCCCAGGAAGGAGTTCAGACACCCAGAGCAGCACATAACACATGGGGCTGGGCACGCGGCCAGCACCTCCTTCTGGGCACCTTCCAGGTTTTGTAGTCATTGCAGTAATTTGTGTTGGTTCATTCTGTTAATGAGATTGGTTTTAATTCCCCAGACATGCTGATGTGCCATACGAATACTAAAACGCTAACCACCAGTGAAAGGCCTGTCTCAGGTCTTGCTGTCAGGAGTCTGGGGTGATAATCCTAGCAATGATCCTATCAGAGCTTTTCCACATGCATGGTGTCTTGGGGGAGACTGCCTGGTGGTGTGTGTTTGTTCCTTTGTTTTAATCTTCTTTCTACTGGCATGGGTTAGAGAGGTCCCTGTGTAATGTATCACTGAGACTTCTGTAAAGGGCCTTTAAGGTGTCTTAGGACTTTTTATGCATTTTACAAGATACTGAGGGGAGAGCCAGAAATGTTTTTGAACCAGTACATTTCAAGTGCTACTGAAAGTCCTCCCCACCTGGTGTCTGCTGGGTCAAGTCTGCATTGGGATAAAAGGACAGCAGTGTACTCATTGTCCTGGTAGACTGGCCGACCCTCATGGCCGTGAGAGGTTCCCAGAGGGGATCTGCTGACACCCACTTCACTGATCCCCTCCTACAGGGAGACCTGAGCTTTTCTGTGGGGGACAAGGGGCATGTGGGGTAAGAGAGAACGGAGCCCTTCAGTCACATCCCACGTCATCCCTCCAGGCGCTCTCAGCTCACGTGGGCGCTAATGATAAAGTTCCTTCTTGTTCTGTGAAGTGATAGGGGCAGTGGGAGGGTCAAGTTTACCAGCTTCCGCAAAGGTAATCTATTTGGAGGGGGAAATGCATGTCCTCTTTCTTGCTTCCTCTCCTAGGCGAGATGATGCTTACTGGCCAGAAGCTAAGCGGGCCGCCCTGGATGAGCGTTACCATTCTGACTTCAACCGCCAGGACCGCTTCCACGACTTTGACCACAGGGACCGGGGACGCTACCCTGACCACTCAGTCGACAGGTCAGCCACTGACCCTGCTTGCTTGATGCATGTTTTCTTTGTCTTGGTTCATTCTTTTCTTTTTTATTTTTTTTAATGTGCATCATTTTTAAAATCTTTATTGAATTTGTTACAATATTGCTTCTGTTTTACATTTTCATTTTTCGGCCCCGAGCCATGGGATCTTTCTTAGCTTCCCAACCAAGGATCAAACCCTAGGCCCCTTCATTGGAAAGCAAAGTCTTAACCACTGGACCACCGGGGAAGTCCCTGTCCTGGTTCATTCTTAATGACAAAGAGCTCGAGTGGCTCTTCTAGGCTCTAGGCTTCTAGGTAGCCAGCCCACTTGAACCAGCAGAGTGTGTGTGAATTACCTGGGTTCAAGTGGAAATGTTTTCCGTTTGGGGTCTTAACCAACCTATCTTTCTCCTTATGCTTTCATTTAAATTGCTTTTTTCAGGAGAGAAGGTTCAAGGTCAATCATGGGAGAAAGAGAAGGACAGGTAAGTCAGAAGCTGTGATTGTAGCCACAGTTTTCCCTGTACAGTTGGTTCTCTTCCCTTTGTCTGCCTTCTTCCTCCTCCACCTGAGTTAGAGGAAGAACGAGTAAGGGAGTGCGGCACCTGCAATGTTCTGTGGGATGACCGTGTGAATAGCTTGTGCTTTGTGCTGGCCCAAAATTCAAACAAGTATTCTGAAGCCTTGTTTGGCTTTGACCCTAAGGTTCTATACACCTTAGTGACTACACCGGTACTAAAGTGCTGGAGAGCCTTGCATGAGTCTGGCAGGCTCTGTTGGGAAGTGCCTTGTGACCCACAGCACTGACTAGACACGATGCCTCGTGTCACGGAGCCCGAGTGCCCCTGGAGTGTCAATGGTCGCAGGGTTAACCCGCCCCCGCTGAGCCTCGGGAAGCAACTGAGTCAGGCCCACACGTTTTCTTTTTGCAGGATGAACACATTAGAAAACAAGCTCAGTTTTCTCCTTTTTTCCTATCTTACATTTAGATTGAGAACTTCCCCAAAGAGCCTTGACTTCTTAGTGGGTTTCCTTGGAGAATCAGAGGGATGAGGGAAAGTTGTGGTCAGGGCATCGTTCTGGCAGAATCGCTGCCCCGTGGGTCGGTCTTCTCCCTGACTACAGCACCGACGTTCAGTCCTATCCTCCCTCCATGCCTGAGAACATGGCTGGGAATGGCTAAGCTCCTTGACTGCATCTGAGGAGTTCGCTGCCACCTCAGGAGCAATTCCATGACCCTCACGGGATTCCTGTTTCTCTGCTCCCAGGCATAAATCTCCCATGCAGCTAAATGTACCCCTAGTGTCATGGGTTTCCTTTGGTGGAGACATTGAGCACAGTGGTTAAATGTCCAGGCTCCAGAATCAGGACCAGGGTCACATTGCGGTGCCACCACTTCTGCTGAGCCTGTTTCTCCAGCTGTGAAAGGAGGGGAGGGAGGGTGAGGTGGAGTGGGGGGTTAAATGAGATGACATACGTGTCTGCGGCAAGTGTTTGCCCAGTCCTGCCGTGTTGCTGTTGATCATGGATAGCTATTCTCATCTGATTAGATAGTGCTCTCCTGACTGAGAGGAGTGTTTGTGTTCTCACATCCATAATCACAAGTAAGACACAACTGCTGCCCTGAACGGCAAATGGTGACATCTGACACAGAAAGGGAAAACCAGCACAGGCCTCAGGGCCTTGTTGGACTGGTCCGTGGGTGGGTGGGTTGTTAGACAGGAGAATGTTGGTTAAATTTTAAAACACCAGGGAGAGATGGGAATGGGCTTTAAATAACTAGGTCTTGCTGAGATGAACTTCTACCCTTTCAGTGTTTGTCTGATTAGTCTTCAGAAGGCTATTGATAAAAGGTCATTCTTAAATGTTTGTCCAAAATTAAATGAAGCTGTGTAAAGCATGAGCTATAATTTTTTTAAAGTCAGTGCACTTTGAAGGTTGTTCGTAGAACTACTTCCGGAATCCCGTTTGAGAGCCCTTGTTACATTTGCCAGCACTGACTTTCCTGGACACGTTGTCTTGTGATTTTGCCCCTTGAAGGAACAATGTTCTATTTTGTCCATCTTGTAAGATAGACCCCCTTTTGTTGTGTTTAGGGCGGTGTGGGCACACATTTGGGGACGAGCGGCTGTGGGGAGCAGGCAGCGGTGCTGCCCAGTGCGCCGAGGGCCACGAAGTCAGGGCTCCCATGTGGAGCCACCGTGTACCTGCCCTGGCCCAGGAGATTCCCGTGGATGCAGACGGGGACAGGGCCGCTGGAGCGGGACCCCAAGGGGCTTCGTTACCAGGACGCCTTTCTCCTTCCTTCTCAGTTAGACCATAGTCCTGGGGCAAAAGCCCCAAAGCCACAGATCAGGTTTGTGGAACAACAAGAGAACAGGGCTGTGGAGCCAGAGCCACCTCGCCAGCTCCATGAAAGTCAGCCTGGGCCTTCTTGCAGCCGGCAGGGACGGGCTTGGGTTGAAGGGAAAGGGGCTAGAGTATGAGGTGTTCTCTTTCATCCTCCTGGGGTCTGTGCCGGCCAAGCAGTTCACGTGGCCATTGCCACTGAGTAAGCCACTGGGCTGCCAAGGAGTCGTGTCTGGACAAAGCAGGACAGGATGCCAGGCCCCGGAGTGAATCATGTCAAAGGATCCCTGGTGGCTCTTCTGCTCTGGTGGCTCCCTGATAATATTCTGAGCACAGGCACCTGGCACAGCGTGATCCATTCCTGGTGTGGGGCAGTCGCTCAGCCCCAGCACGCTTCAGTCCATTGGTGCCTGAATCTCTGCCTTCTGATTAGGGAGAACCTAATTTGGTCTTGGGCTCCATGAGCACTGCTCCTCCCCAGGCCTTGAGCAGACTTCGGGGGTGCGGCTGTGTTGTGCCAGCTGAAAGGTTCTGTGTGGCCCCAGACAGTGTAAAGAAGGCCTGCCGGCACTGTCTTGGGCCTGCAGGGGCTCCTGTCTGAGTCATCGTCCTTGTTATTATTAACTTGTTGCTCCAAAGGCCCTGGGATCCAGGGTTGTACTGAGGCCTTCTTTCGTTTTGACCCTTTAACGTCCAGCATTACCCCGAACGCCACGGAGGACCAGAGCGCCACGGACGGGATTCCCGTGATGGGTGGGGCGGATACAGCTCTGACAAGAGGATGAGCGAGGGCCGGGGGCTGCCTCCTCCCCCCAGGTTTGTGTCTTACGTCCCATGGTGCCCATCGGGGCCTCTCACCCAGCTGGCAGGATTGGTGTGTCTGGCTGAGGACCCCTGGTCTTGGGCATAAGCTGAGTGCGGGCCCAGCGCACTCGCCACGGCCCAGGCTGCCTCTGAGTTCTCTGAGCAGCATCGGATCGAGTGCCACTTCCGTTCCCCCGCAGCCCCCGTTGCTCAAAAGGCTGGGGTCACAGTGCTAAACGCACCCTCTCAAACCCAGTGCCATTGCTCTCCTGGAGGGCAGAGGTGGGGGCAATCCAAATCAGAGATGTCTTTCTCCAAGGGGCAGACGTGAGTGGGGGGACCACAGCCGAAGAATGGAGGATGACCGTGCGTGGCAGGGCGCTGCTGACGGAGGCATGATGGACAGGGACCATAGGAGGTGGCAAGGTGAGGACTGGCCCTTGGCCAAGGCGCATCTGTCTCGGTGGAGAAGCATCCGGGAAGCTGGGGTTGCCCCTGCTGTACGTCGGGCACTGCTCGTGAGGGCGGGAGCAACTTTCTCTGCTCTCCCTAGCATGTGGCCTTGCTCCTTACGGCCTGGGTGGGTGAGTGGGTGAGGTGTGGCACAGGAGGTGTGCCACAGGTGCCGTAGCTCCTCTTCACCGTAACTTAGCAAGGAGAGTGGGTGTGTGCAATCCGTGTGCTCACACATCCTCCACGGACGGACCTGTGGCTCAAGAAAGGGACTGGAGTTGTCTGAGCCCCGTGTCCTCTGAACTTGATGTCCTGTGCCTGGAGGCGCTGTGTGAAAAGTGTTCCTTGTTTTCCAGGCGGTGAGAGAAGTATGTCTGGTCACTCGGGGCCAGGTCACATGATGAACCGGGGAGGCATGTCAGGGTAAGGCGCATTGTCACCGGTCTTGTCTTTGCTTGTGGGCTCGCGTCAGTGAAGGTGCTGTGTGCTTGGGCGGGTGTCACTGCTGCTAAAAGGAAGGAGGCCCCAGAGAGCACAGGCACAGGGCAGAGCCCACTGAGTGAAAAATAAAAATAATTTGCTTTTGTTTCAGGCGCGGCAGCTTTGCCCCCGGGGGGGCCTCTCGGGGCCACGTGATCCCTCGTGGCGGCTTCGGGGGCCAGAACCGGGGGAGCCGACCCAACGACGCCCGCTTCACTCGCCGCTACTAAGTGCTTGGGCTCCTGTGTTATGTCACGTGGCAACAAGAATATGTTCTGTTAAGAGTTCCCTTAAACTGTGTACAATAATTTTTTTTTTATCTGCTGCCATATTGTAGCTCAATACAATGTGAATTTGTTTTTTGGTTTTTTTTGGTTTTTTTGTAATAAATGTGTTTCTGTTCACATACCCTTTATTTAAAGCGTCGTGTCTTTTTATTTTCACGTCTTTAAGTAAAATGAAATTATACTCATAAGTGCTAAGCCACAGCTCTTCTTTCAGGGAAGGAGGATGGAAAGGGGCAGCTTTTGGGGACTGTTGGGTTTTCCAGAAGCACTTTGCCAGCAGCACACCCCTTCCAGCCTGCGTGAGCCCGGGCCCGGAGTTCATAGGACCCGTCTGGGTCGTGTGTCTCAGCCTGTCTGGCCTTCCTCATGGGCCTTGTGACATACCTCAGATGTTTGTTCCAATCGCCCACATTTTGCCTCCATGTATGACACCCTTGCTGAACGGGCTGTTTTGTGTGGTAAAATACACGTAACATGAAATTGACCATTTTAACCATTTAAGGGTAGAGTTCAGTGGCATTATGTACATTCTCAGCGTCATACAACCATCCCCACCGTCCATCTCCAGAACTTTTCTTTCTTCCCAAACTAAAACTCTGTCCCCATCAAACACTCAGTCCCCAGCCCCCTGGCCCCCACCACCTACTTTCTGTCTTTGAATCTGACTCCTCTAGGGACCTCGTGAGTGGGATTGCATCCTCGTGGGGAGGAGAGATGACCACGTGTGCCGTGAGAGGAGCAGAAGAGCTGTTGGACACCAGGTGATGAAGTCCACCTCGGGGAGTGGCAGGGGCCGGAGTGGAAGGAGAGTTGCCGGGACAGAGGAGTCGGAGTCGGGGCGGGGGGTCTCGCCCCACATAAGGTGCAGGTGTGTTCAGGGTTCAAGTGCTGCCTGGACTCCAGGGGTGGCTTGGTGGGACAGTGCCACCTCCCCAGGTCAGCTGTGTTCCTTGTCTCTAGGGGCCCTGGGTCTGTATGGATGGAGCTGGGGGCAGGCCCCCCTATTAGGGGAACAGTGCTCAGAGGCCTGCCTCTTGGCTCTATCTCACACTCAAGAAGGGTCTGGCCCTGTCTGAAGGCTGAGATGTACCAACAACCAAGGCTAACCGGGCCCCTGTCCCCCCAGGGCCCAGACAAGGGAAGACAGACACAGGACCAGGCCTTTCCACCTACTGGCTGAATACACCTCCTCCACCAGGCCAGGCACATCCCCCTCCTAATCCCTGTAAATTTATACCGCACGTGGCAAGAGGGACCTGCAGACAGGATTAAATTAAGAACCTTCATATGGTATCTGGGGTTACCCAGGTGGGTCCTTGTAAGGGAAATAGGGAGAAGGGCAAGAAGGGGACACGACAGCGGAAGACCACACTGCTGGCTGTGAGGACAGAGGAAGGGACGCCAGCCAAGGATCACAGTGGCCTCTAGGAGCTGGGAAAGGCAGGAAACGGATTCTTCCCAGCGTCCAGAAGGAACCGGCCATGCCCACACCTGGATTTCAGCCCACTGAGACCCATGTTGGACGTCCAACCACGAGGTGATTCTGTCCCGCGAAGACAACTGGCAGCACCAGGAGACATTTGCGGTTGTCATACGTGGTGGGTAAGGAGGCACCGCTGGCATTTTGGGGGTTGGAGGCAGGGATGCTGCTCAACACCCGGTCCCTGGGGTGGCCCCAACATGGATTTATCCTTCCCTATATCAGCGATGCCAAGCTGTGGAAATCTGCCCCAAGGTGTTGGGCGCTGTGATGGGGCACCCACAGGGCACTGAGGAAGCCCAGAGAGGGCACTTGAGGAAGGGGACAGAGGAGGCTTCCCAAATGAGGGGGCATCTCAGCTGGGGGCAGGATGAACAGAGGAAGGATGGCCTAACGAGGGGCTGCAAAGTTGTGGGCAAAAGCTGGCGGGAAAGCCAGCTGTGTTCTGGGAACTGAGGGCCACTGGGCTGGCATATCCAAGGACTGAGGGGAGGCAGGGCCCCTGAGGAGTCTGGGCTCACAGGGAGGGCAGGGGGAGCTGCAGGTGTTTGAACAGGGGGTGACGTCATCAGACATGGTCTCGGGAACAGATGGAAGGGGGCAGGCCCGGAGGTGGGGTCAGCAGGGAGGTGATCACTGGCAACAAATACAAGTCGATGGAGAGGAATAGGGGTCTGACTGGATGAGGAGACACAGAGGCAAGAGCAGCATTGGTCTCCAGGCTGTCAGCTTGGTCTGTGTGGACAGTGGGAAAGCCATGGGGTCAAGCAGAGCCCATGGCCAACCCTGGGCCAGTGACCATAGGCTGGTTTCAGTGCTAGAAAACGCGCGCGTGCGCGCGCACACACACACACACACACACCCATGTCCCCAGGGCAGCTCAAAGACTGGCTTCCTTTGAGGCTTCAGGGAGCCTCGTGGAGCACATGGCACCACCCCAGCTCCCTGCGCCCTGAGCACAAACCCCTCCTGTATTCTCCATCTGTAAAAAATGGGCCCACGAGGCTGCCGGAAGGGCTCTGTGGACGGAGAGTCAGGCTGGGACAGCTCACAGGGCTTGTCCTTGAACTCAGGATGTGCCCTCAGCCTCCGAAATGGCCAGCACCAGCTCCCTCCTCGGCAGCAGAGGATCAAGGATGGCCCCAGGCCCCACCCATCCCACCCTCATCATAGACCCGCTCCCACCTCCACAGGGGCCCAGGTGGCTTTCAGGTGACACACAGGACATGGGAGACCCCACCTGGAGACCATTCCTGGAGACCAGGGTGGCACAGGTCACTCAGGGCTCTCCCTCCCCAAGCACCACCCTGCCCTCCCCACTCCTCCCTGGCCAGATGGATGGATGGACACGTGCTGGCTTCTGCTCCCAGGCGAGCCTGGGAAATGCCCCGGCCTCTGGTCTCTGCTTCCCTCATCTGTAACAGTGCCGTCCCCTCCTGAGTCATGTCCCTGGGTGAGTTCTATTCCCTAAACCAACTGACATGAACTCCGAACTCTTGGGAACAGAGGATCCTGTGCCAGCTCGGGGCACCATTACCCAGGCCTCCTCCCTGTTCCCAGGGTAGCTTCCTGGGCCAGTCATTGGCTCCCACCCAAGCCCACCTCCTACCCTGTCTGGGGCAGAGGTTTCCTCCTGCCATCACCATGGTGGGATGCTCTGTGACTGGGTGCTGGGGATCTCACAGGGAGCATCTGAAGGGCCCACCCTCCCCAGAGCTCCAGCTGGACAGAGAGACATTTAGGTCACCAAGCAGCTGACACCGCGGGTGTCAGAGAAGGCTTCCCAGGGGAGCAGGGAACATCTGGAAAACAGGGCCCTTGTGCGCCAGGGAGACTCCCTGCACGGCCATGACCGCCAGGTCTGTGCTCCCCAGGAATCCCCAGGTTGTGGGGAGAGGGTGGAATGAGAGTGGAAACCAGGTGAGGGCAAGAGGACAGGGACTAGATTAGGCGGGCAGATCAGTGAGCCAAGCAGGACAATCAGTGGCTCTGGGGGCTCGCAGCTGTGTAGACCAGCCCTTACCCCCAGATTGCCCCACCCTGTGCTCAGCCCTCCAAGAACTGAGAAGACCCCAGACCCAGATGGGCCCTGAGCCCCAGGGCAGTGGTCTGCTCCCACTCACCATACAAGGTCGAGGGCCCACCAGTGGGCAGGGCCCAGATACAAAGGGGTGAACCTTGGCCTTCGGTCAAGGTCAGGCCCTGAAGAGCCCCCAGGAGCCAGAAGCCCACGCCCCGGGGGCCAGCACACGGATCGGGGAACACTTCCAAGTCCTTTATTGGGCCGGCAAGGCCGGGAGCTGCCCTAGGAGTGGGGTCCCAGTCTGGTGTCCATGGCGCCCTGGCCCCTGTTCCCGCCTGGGGCAGGCAGCTTCCTCTTGACAGGCTACTTGGTTCGCTCCTTCAGGTATTCCCAGCCCTCCTTGGAGTACTCCCAGGCTTTGGAGGGGGCCACGGACAGAGCGGACATCACCGTGATGATGCCTGTGGGGAAGGAGGGCCCAGCGCTTTCAGCAGAGAGTTTGAGAGGCACCACTTCCGGCTCTGTCAATTCCATGCGGGGAAACAGGTGGAGGCCACATATTGCTCCCACCTCCCTGGAATCTCCACTCCCTTTTCTCTTTCAGATCCGTTGGGGGCAGCGGGGCGGGGAGGCGGGGGCAGCAGGTGCACACAGAGCAGGAAGGAGAGTGGTGGAAAGGCATGGCCAGGAAGGGAGGTGGGAAGTATCTGGGGCCCCTCTCCTGCAAGCAGACGGACCAAGGCCTACCTGAATTCCAGGACTCGCGGATGTGAAAGTTAAACTTTGGAGGGGCTGGGAGCTGGGAAGAGAGGGGAAGAAGGGGCTGGTGAAAGGGGAAGGCCTGGCAGCCCGCGCCTCCCTCACAGGCAGGGAGAGCAGCACATGCCCCAGTGTGGAGAAAGCCAAGCAGGGCTGGAGGGACCGGGGATCAAAGACCACCCGAGCTGACGCCCCTGCTCCCGCAGAGCCGTAGCCTCAATCCAAGCTCGGAGTACCTGGGGTATCTTCAGGCCTGTCTGCTCGCACACGTACTGGCTGAACTGGTACACGGCGGTGGGGACCACCTCCTCAGCTTTCTGAAGGACCGCCTGGCTCTTGTCGCTGGGCCCCAGCAGCTCCTGGTCGTACACCAGGTAGACAGCGCCCCCAGCCACACTGCCCTTGATGAGGAACCTGCAGGCAGAGAAAGGAACCACAGCAGCTCAGCAGATTCTGCTGGCCACCTCCCGGGTCTAGGCCCGCGGGTATGGGGGTGAGGGTTAGACCCCTAGGGGGAGGGGCGTGCCCACAGTCCAAAGAGTGACACACCTGAAGCCAGGCAGCTAATGCGGGAAGCACAGGGCATTTTGGGAGCCCAGAGGCGTGCCTGACCCACAGCACTTAATCTAAGGCGTGCAGGGATACTCAGCTCCATTTAACTGGTAAACTGAAGCCTGGAGAGAAACAGTGTCACTCAAGATCCCGCAGAGGGCAGGGAACAGTGAAGACTTAAGACTCCTGACCACCTTCTACCTTCCAGCCCCGAGGGATGCTCCGCGAGGAACCCGCGGGGGTTTTCTAAGTGTCCCTGGTCATTTCCTGTCATACGCAGCTCTGGGTGCGCATTAACCTCCCAACAAAGGCGTGCGGCACTCCCATATTACAGAGTGGGCAGCTGAGGCTCGGAGGGATCTCGGGTACAGAGTGGGAAAGGCACGGACTCGCTAGGAAGCGGGAGGGGGGCGAGAAGCTCCACCCTGTCTGGACAGACACGGGAGACCTGACACTACGGGCGGCGAAAAGCCGATCGGGAGCAAACCAGATGGAGGGTGCTCGCAGAAGGGAACATTCTTGGGGGCTTGGGGCCCTCCTGGTGGCCCCACGAACCTCATCAGCGACCACACTCGGGATACCATGACCGCTCCGCTCCGCGCGCAAGGACACTCGGCTCGCCCGTCACTTCCGGTCGCGGCGTCGCAGAGGCCTCTGGGAGGCGTAGTCTCTTGTCAGCCGCAAAGGCCTCCGGGAGTCGGAGTCTCGGCACCGAAACAACAGAAAGAGGTTGCGGTCCCACTGCAAAACAACCGTGCGAAGCTTAGTCCTCAGGGCCCAGCCGCCGCAAAGCTGTCTGGGAAAAGTAGTCGGCAAGTCACGTGAGGCGCCGGACGGCTCGTTTAGCCGCCAAGCCTCCTGGGAAATGCAGTCGGGGGCGGCACGGCCCTCGTGACGTGAGGGAAAGAGGAATCGGGTGACAAGAGTGGGGCCTGAGGGGGACCCACGAGATGTCGTCTCCCGCGCCGGCGCGGGGGACTAAGGGCCCAGGCACAGGAAGAGAGTGCCTGGAAGCTGGTTGTCACGGCAACATGAGGGCTGATTTGTACGAGAAAGGCGGGCCTTTAGTCACGTGATCAGGTCAGTGGTTGAGGCCAGAGGAGAGCTAGGCGGGAGGCTGTTGCCCGGCAACGCCTGGGCGCGGAGTCCCCACAGTATAGCCCCTCCCCCCGAGGAGGTGGGCTCGGAGTCGCGTGACTCAGACCCTACGGGAGGGGGCGCGGTCGGAGACTGGCGGACGCAGTGGTGAAGTGAGGGCAGCGGAGCGCACGCGTGACTCCCAGGCCCGGACCCCAGCCCCGCTGGACAGCGGGAGAAACTGAGCCCTGAGTGGGTGAGTTCGCGATTGGGAGAGTGCAGTGAGTCGCACGCCCCCTTTGTCCAGAGGGGAAACTGAGGCCCGGCGAGGTCAGGGGGCCGGTGGGTTCTGCGAGGATCGGGTTTCCTCCTTTCCTCCCCCTTCAGAGCCTGGCTGTTTCATCCATCCATTCATCTCTCCGCCCACTCACCCACCCAGCCTGCCAGCCAACCCCTGCGAGGGAACTATGGTCAGGGCCAGTTTGAGGAGAATGTTGAGCTGTGGGGCTTCAGGGCTTTCCCTGGAAGTGGGGAGAGGTGGGAGAGTGTTCCCTGGTGAGGGGACGCTGGCGTGACTGGGTTAGGGCGAGGAGTTCACTTTTCTGAGAACTGATAGATTCATGGATAGGAAGTGGGGAAGATGAGGATGGACAGAGAGCCGAGGCCAGACCTGCTGGGTCTCGTGGGCTGAGGTGAGGAGGGTGTGGTCTCCATCTGGGGCAGTGGTGAGCCCTGGGAGGGTTTGGAACAGGAAGGGACATCTCAGATGTTTTTGGACAAAGATCCCTATGGCCTTTCCTCTTTGCCCCATGCAGTTCAGAGGATAGAAACCCTAAGATGTAATGGGCTTGTGCCCTTTTCAGGGGAGATCCATGACCCCCTTAACTTTAATCACCTGGCCTGTTTTTATCTTTCACCTTCTCCCTGGAACAAGTAAATCGGCTCCCCCAGCTGAAGTCACATCTTAACCCTGATGACACGGGCACCTCCATCTCCAAGCCAGTCCTGAGTGTCCGATTCCTTCTGGGTGTCTCCAGACAGAGTTATCTTTCTGGGCTCCCCCACCTCTCACCTCCCACATTCCTCATATCACTCTGGGTCAGTCTATCTGTTGAGTACCTACTGCATGTCTGGCAGTTCAGGGCACGGAAGATCCAAAAGGGAGCAAAACAGAAGCAGGTTTCCATTTCCTTTCTGCCCTCATGGAGCTGAGTCTAAGGGGAGAGAGGGATCCTGAACAGGTAACAAATCATCAAGATGATTTCAGGGGATGACAAGTGCTGAGAAGGAGAAAAGTTCTACAGGTAAGAGAGAGGGGGTGACCAGGAACAGAGGTGCTTTAGAGGAGGAGGCCAGGGAAGTGCCCTCTGAGGAGGTGATTTTTCCAGCCAAGACTTGAAAGAGCAAGCCGTTGGGTTGTATTTGGGAATACAAAATACAACCTCGTAGAGGGAACAGCCAATGCAAAGGCCCTGAGGCAGGATGGTGAGTGGCTGGTTCCAATGAACAGTGAAGAGGCTGGTGTGGCAAAGCAGAGTGAGCAAGAGGGGCTGGTCCAAGCAGACCCTTTTTGGTCACCAAGGCTTTTGTTCTAAGTGAAACGGGCAGGGTTTTCAGTAGGGGAAGAAGATGGCTGCAGTGGTTCAGGTGAGCTAGATGATGACCTGGACCAGGTGGTGGCTCTGCAGATGGAGAAGAGGGGGCAGGGCCAGGGGCATCACCGCTGGCTCTTCGAACAAAGACGCCGTTGGGGAAATGGGTGTGACTGGGGTGCGACTGTGGGCCAGGCCTGTGCCGGCCCCCCCTCTCTCCCGCTGCAGACCCAGGGAGGGCCATGAAGGTGCTGCTGCTCGTGGGGCTGGGAGCCCTGTTCTTTGCCTATTATTGGGATGACAACTTTGACCCAGGTGAGCGCCTGGGGGTGGGGGTGGGAGGAACGTTCTGGCTGTCCTCTCCATCCCCCAAGCTGACCACCCCTACTCGCTGCCAGCCAGCCTCCAGGGAGCCCGTGTGCTGCTGACTGGAGCCAGCGTGGGCATCGGGGAGGAGCTGGCATATCACTACGCGCGCCTGGGCTCCCACCTGGTGCTCACTGCCCACACCGAGGCTCTCCTGCAGAAGGTGAGACACTCCATCTCAAGTTTAATTGGTGGGGGGGGGGGGGGGGCGGGGAACAGGGCCTGGGTTTGAATCCCTGCAAACATTCAGGCTTCCTGTGTGGCCTTGGGTAAGTCACTTAATCTCTCTGAGGCTTAGTTTCCTCATTTGTAAATCAGAGACAATGAAAGGACCTTCTCCTGGGTTGTGATGTGGGGTTGCATCAGTAAGACAGTTGTAAAGCAAGGACTGTTCCTCACTATATAGGAGTACTGATAGTAACCAAAGGCTGTGTGGATAGCTAGGGTTCTCAAGTTCAAAAGCGGGTTGGGTAGACCCTTCTTAGCAACAGCCCGGTGTTATTTCAAGGAAATGTGCAGCTCCTGGGGATGAACCTTACAAAATTTCAAGACGCCAGAAATCTCAAGATTTATTTGAAATCTGCGTTTTAAATGTTGATGGTTGAACAAGCAAAATGTCCCCTATTCTGGCCCATGGGCTGCCAGTTTGCTACCCCGGTGGTAACGCTTCAGACATGATGTTGAATGGAACCTGAGGCTCATAGCAGGGGAGGGGGCTTCAGGCTGGGGCCCCTTTAGGGCCGGCAGGTGGAGGGGGGCCAGCTGGGGTGGAGGGGCCCACGGGCAGCTCTGGCCCCCCCAGGTGGTAGGGAACTGCCGGAAGCTGGGCGCTCCCAAGGTCTTCTACATCGCTGCGGACATGGCCTCCCCTGAGGTGCCCGAGCGCGTGGTGCAGTTTGCGCTGGACAAGCTGGGTGAGGGGCGGGGCCTGGAGTCTGGGACCTTGGCCTAGGCCTTAGGGGCACGACCCAAATTGGGGAGGGGGTGTGGTAGTAACGGCCGTCTGAGGGCGGAGATTTATGGGTCCGGGGGCAAGGCTAGGGGTGGCGCCTTATGACATCCAGTGGGTGGAACTCTGGACCGGGCCTCATTAGATCAGGGATGAAGCCTGGTTAGGGAGTAGGGCGGGGTCTCTTTGATCTTAGTTGGGGCGCTACCTGGGTCAGAGCTCATTGTGTCAATGCTCTGGCCGGAGCATCGCTAGTTCAGGGGGCAGGGCTATGGGTGGTGTCTCGTAGGGCGCGGGGGGCGGAGCCTTAAGGACAGCTCCGGGCTGATGGGCCTCTCCGGGCCAGGAGGGCTGGACTACCTGGTGATGAACCACCTCGGCGCCGCCCCAGCAGGCACGCGGGGCCGCAGCGCCCAGGCGACACGATGGCTCATGCAGGTTCTCCGCCCCTCCGCGGCCCCGGTTCCGCCCTCCCGCCAGACTCCACCCTCTCACCATTCCCCTCTCGGACCCTGCCCTTCCCAGCTCCAGACCCCAACTTTCCTGGTTCTAGGCTCCGCCCTCTTGACCTTGGCTCCGCCCCAGGCTGGTGTTCCCCCTCGTCCATTCGGAACTCTGCCCCGGTCCTCGAGCCCCGCCCCTACATACCAAGGCCCCGCCCCCAGGCTCTAGGCTCCGCCCCTGCCCCTTCTGGCCTTCGGTTCCTCCTCCGCCCGGTGACTCGCAGTCGCCACCTACAGGTGAATTTCCTGAGTTACGTGCAACTGACTTCGTTGGCGCTGCCGAGTCTGACTGACAGCAAGGGCTCCCTGGTGGTGGTGTCCTCGTTGCTAGGTGCGTGTACGCAGGGCGGGGAGTGGGGAAGCCATGGGGCCGATGGGGGCGAGCCTGGAGCGGGCAGGAAGGCTTCCCGGAGGAGGAGCAGCGGCGTGTGGCCGCTCAGCCACTGCCCTCCCGCGCCCCCAGGCCGCGTGCCCACGTCCTTCTCCAGCCCCTACTCGGCGGCCAAGTTCGCGCTGGATAGCTTCTTTGGCTCTCTCCGGCGGGAGCTGGATGTGCAGGACGTGAACGTCGCCATCACCATGTGCGTCCTGGGCCTCCAGGATCGCGCCTCGGCCGCCGAGGGAGTCAGGTGAGGCCCAGGACGCGAGCCGGGGCCAGGCTGAGCGGGGAGGGGGTGTGGGGGGCCGCTCAGCCGTAGCCACAGTCCCCACCGCACCCTCCTGTCCCCAGGGGCGTCACAAGGGCCAAGGCGGCCCCAGGGCCCAAGGCAGCCCTGGCTGTGATTCGTGGCAGCGCCACGCGTGCCTCCGGCGTCTTCTACCCGTGGCGCTTCCATCTGCTCTGCCTGCTTCGCGGCTGGATGCCACAGCCAAGGGCCTGGTTCATCCGCCAGGAGCTCAACATCACGACCCCCGCTGCTGCCTGAGCCCCTGGGCTTAATGCCCCTTCGTCTTCCCAGAAGAAGACCCTCCAGCCAATCGTCCTGGAGCCCGGACAGACACCTCTGAGCAGGTGGCCAAGGGCCAAAAGAAAGTCATCAAGACAGAAAAGTAAACCTGAGAAAAACTACCAGCACCTGAAAGCAGTCAGAACTCGGGGCGTGCCCGGCATCTTGTCAGGGACTTAGAAGGCAATTAATTACCTCAGTCTTCTCAGCTGTCATTGATGATATGATTGCTGCTTCCATTTTGCAGATGAGCAAACTGAGGCTCAGAGAGGCTATGTGACTTGCCTCAGGGCCCTGGCCTGTGACCAGCAGGTCACAACACTACTGAGCCACCCTTGGAACCCTCTCTATTTGCGACCTGAAACCACTGCGTCCCTGATTTGTTCTTTCCACTCTCAGCCTCGGAGCATCCCCCAACCATTTTCCCGAGCAGGGGAGCCCTCGAAGCTGTCGAGTTGATGGTGGGGTCTGAGGAGGGGGAAGAGGAAAAGAATGTGTTCTGGGCTGGATCCAGCCTCCCATTTGATAATAAAAAGCTTTCTTCCCTTGCACATCTGTTCAGACTCCTTGGTCCTTCCAGTTTGCTGGTGGCAGGAGGTGAAGAGGGATGTGTGTATTGGTGCCAGAACTCTCACCTTCATTTCACAGGTGGAGAAACGGAGGCTGAGAGACAGATGGACGTCATCCAGGAAGTCAGGGATGGAAGGAAGTGTAACCGATTGTGGGCCAAAGGCTATATTTGCAGCACGAAGAACGTGGTTTGTGCACCAATAATGATAGCCTGCATCAGGCGCTACGCACTTGACATTCATGACATCTTCACAACCAGAGGTTAGTGCTACCATTGTTACCATTTTAAGGATGGGGAAACTTAGACGGGAAGTCAGAGACAGAAGCTGGGATTCTGACACCAGACTGTCCCTCTTTAAGGCAACGTGTGGGCTGCACCTGCACATCACTGGTATTTAGATTAATGAATTAAAAATTGACACTTTCCTTAAAATGGTAAACCAGCAGTGCTCGCATAAAGAAAAAGCAACTGTAAAGATAAAAACTAAATGAAAGCAATGTTATTAAAACAAAACAATGTTTTGAAGAATGAAACAATGTTATAAACAGCTAGCTACGGGTGGGATAGGGAGGGTGGGAGGGAGACGGAAGGGGGGGGCTATGGGGATATAAGTATAGCTGATTCACTTTGTTATACAGCAGAAACTAACACAAAAATGTAAAGCAACTATACTCCAATAAAGATGTTTTTTTTAAAAAAAAAAAAAACTAGTTCCTGTTGGCTGTCCAAGCCTCCAAGATTAGCAGGTGATCCAAGGGCTAACCCCAAACAGACCAGCCTCAAATTCATACTGTCTCTTGGAAATAAATAGGATTGAAAGATAAAAACCAGAAAAAAAGAATATTTTTTTGTTCCCACCACGCCGCCTATCCCTGCACCTAAAATTACATCAAGTTATATCAAGTGCCACCAGGGGGCACTATATCACAACGCTTTCCTTAGCTCTAGCCCAGAGCTTGGCTTCATATATAGTAAAACCAATTTCTCCGATTGTGGAAATTTTAGTTTGTGGCAGTTATCATATCTTGCTCAAACAGTTTGGAATAGGTACTATTGTTGTCATCATTCTATAAATGGAGAAATTCGATTAGTGGGAGCTGAAGTCTCTGGCGCTGGGACAGCCAGCTGGCGGCACAGGTTGGATTTCACCTCTCAACCCACGCGCAGAGGGAGACACCGCAGCCACAGCCACGCCCACCCGGTCCGACTACTGGTTTGGGCCCGTGAGGATAAGCGCGCATGCTCAGGGGGCCCACAGGGACGCCTCCAGCCGCCAGGGGGAGCCCGCGACATTCCTGCCTCTCTGGCCCGCGCCGCCCGCGGGTCGGTAGAAATCCCAGAGTTCGGCGCGTTTGAGGCCCTTCCGCCGCGGCAGCCATTAAAGAGCAGCAGGTTAGTGAAGCCCAGCGCGAGTACCATCAGCTGCCATCCGGACCCTTGGGGCTCCAGTGCAGCTCGGGGGTATGGTTGGGTGCAGCGAGCAAGCCCGGGGGAGCCGAGGCGCGGGGTTCCGGGCGGCGGGGACCGAGCTGGGACTCACCTCCACCCCTCTCTCCCCACCCCTGTCCGCAGCCATGGCTCTGCGCTACCCCATGGCCGTGGGCCTCAACAAGGGCCACAAGGTGACCAAGAACGTGAGCAAGCCGAGGCACAGCCGCCGCCGTGGGGTGAGTGCCGGGAGCGCCGTCGGGAGTCGAGTCCCGAGGGCAGTGGGGAGCCTTGGGCAGTGGGGAGCCCTGGTGTCTTGTTTGCGGTACGCGGGCCTCTCACTGCCGTGGCCTCTCACGTTGCGGAGCACAGGCTCCGGACGCGCAGGCTCAGTGGCCATGGCTCACGGGCCCAGCCGCTCCGCGGCATGTGGGATCTTCCCAGACCGGGGCACGAACCCGTGTCCCCTGCATAGGCAGGCGGACTCTCAACCACTGCGCCACCAGGGAAGTCCAGCCCTGGTGTCTTAAACGGAAGAAAGGGGGTGTCAGGCTTGCGCAGAGCAGAGTGAAGATGCCGGTTACGCGCCTGCGCGGCGAACGCCCGCCGGGGCTAAGTAATGGGACCCACCTGGCCCGTGGATTCGGAAGCTGGGGCAGGAGCGAATTGGGAGCGAATTTTGACGCATGAGCAGGAGTTTGCCGAGTAGAAGGGTTTCTGGATCGGGGTTGGAATGTGGAGGGAAAGCGGATTCCTTGTGTGTCAGGTTGAGGAGTCGTAGGCTCATGGGGGTTTATATATTTCTTCATTAAGCGGCCCCGACTCCACGGTGCCCAGCTTGTGTCCAGGGCGAGAGGGTTCTGGGCCTGGGGAACACCCTGTGCAAAGGCCGGGTGTGACGTGCCACTTTAATGTTGATAAGATTGGGGACTGGGGAGGATTTGGGCTTCCCTTGTTAGCAGACATACAACACTCCACCCGGAGACCCCCTCCGAGCCCCGCCCTGACGCCTCCCTTCTCCCGCAGCGCCTCACCAAGCACACCAAGTTCGTGCGGGACATGATCCGGGAGGTGTGCGGCTTTGCCCCTTATGAGCGGCGGGCCATGGAGCTGCTCAAGGTCTCCAAGGACAAGCGGGCCCTCAAGTTCATCAAGAAAAGGGTAGGTAGGACCCCTGTTAGGGCCGGGGTGGGACTTGGGGCTTAGGCTCACGGCCCTCCTTGCCCGGCAGGTGGGGACACACATCCGTGCCAAGAGGAAGAGAGAGGAGCTGAGCAATGTCCTGGCCGCCATGAGGAAGGCGGCAGCCAAGAAGGACTGAGCCCTTCCCCTCTGTGCACAATAAAACTTTTCCAGAAACTTGGGGTTTCTGTGCTGCCAGTGGGAAGGGGGGGGTGCCATCTGCTGGGGCACACGTGTCCCTGGGCACCTTGGTGACAGGCAGGGTGGTGAGCACAGAAAGAAGCCACAGCCAACCAAGCAGTACTGGAAACGGCTTTTAATCATAATTAAATAGTCAGTGATTAAGCCATGATTGAGGGCGGGCTCCAGGCCTCTCCTGAGCTTCCTGTGGCTCAGCTGCCTGGAGCCTCTCCCCTGAGCGCAGTTCCAGCCCCGGCGGGCCCAGCGGTGCCTGCAGTGCCCAGAGCCGGCGTCACCGCTCCACAGCCAGGGCCTCGGCCTGCTCCTCAGGGAAGGCGATGTTGAAGATCTCACGGTAGTGCTCCACGAAGTGCACCTCCAGGCCCTCGGTGATGAAGGCTGCCAGGTCGTAGAAATCCTTCTTGTTCTCGGTTGGCAGGATGATGCACGTCACTCCAGCACGCTTGGCCTGGGATGGGGGGGGGCAGTCAGGTCAGTGTGGGAGGTAGGAGAGGGCTGGGCATGGAGCCAGGTTTCCAGTGGCCACCCTACTGAGGAAACTGAGGCCCAGGGTAACGTCACCAGCCTCTGTTCCAGTAGCTTGGCAGCAGGAACCCAGGCCTCTTCTGGTGTGGTGTCACCCCAGAGGCTCTCCCCACCCCCAAAGGTGTCTGGAAATACAGGAATTATGAGGTCCATGGTTTCTGGGGTTAATCACCACCCACTGCTTTACATTTAGAGGTCTGGCACCTAAGACTGCCACGCGCCCTGTCGCACCTGGGGCCTCTGAGCTGCTGTCCCTCAGCCTGACTCTGCCCCTTGGTGGACAAGGGTCCCCATGTGTCACCAGGTGTTGCTCTAGGGATAGCATGCAGTGACTCACTGAACCTCTCACTTTGCAAGACAGGAAAGCAAGGTGCAGAGAGCCTCCCACACACCTTGCCTGGGTGTCCCTATCACGGGAGCCCCTCCCTGTGGGCAGCTGGGGCTGCGGTCCGTTTGAGGTAGACAGGGAGAGGCCTGGGGGCTCAGGTGAGAGAGACTGGGGTGCTGCCAGGAGCTCGGGGGGCTCCCAACACTGGGAAGCACAGCCCCCCCCCCCAATCCACCACAGTCAAACCTACAGCACACCCAGTGAGACGCTGGGCTCTGGGCCCTCTGTCCACCTGCAGTGCCTAAGCCTTGCTCCTCCAGCCTCTCCTGCACCCACAGGTCTCAGTGCTAGGCCACGGGGGGGGGGGGGCGGGGGGTGAGGAAGCAGGAGACCCTACTCATCCCTGAGGAGCTGAGATGAGGGCTGAAAAGGCTGAGAACCACCGTGGAGGGAGGGGCAGCTAGGCAGTCAGTTCAGCAGGGGATCCAGGCCAGGCAGATCCAGATCCCATGCCCACTGGGCCTCACTTTCCCCTTCTGTAAAATGGGCCTGTCACTCTTCTCACCTGGGGGTGTTAGCCCTGACACGTGAATGATGGCTGTGCACTATTACACGGGACACTCACCGCAATGGTCTTCTCCTTGATGCCTCCCACAGGCAGGACCTTACCCGTGAGGGAAACCTCACCCGTCATGGCCAGGTTCTGCCGTACCGGCCGGTCCAGAGCCAGGGACAGCAGGGCCGTGACAATGGTGCAGCCAGCGCTCGGGCCATCCTTGGGGGTGGCGCCCTGGGGGGGAGACAGGCTGGTGGGCAGGCGGCTGCCAGGTGGCGGGTGTGGGGCATGGGCGCGGGTCCAGCCTCACCTCAGGCACATGCAGGTGGATGTGCGAGGTCACCAGGTACTCGTTGGTGGGGTCGTACTGCATCAGGAAGGCCCTGGCGAAGGTGTAGGCGATGCGGGCGCTCTCCTTCATCACCTCCCCCAGCTGGCCTGTAACCTCCAGGCTCCCGTCCTTGTCCCCCTTGCTGTCACGTGGCCGCCTCAGGGACGTCTCAACAAATAGCGTGGAGCCTCCTGAGGAACCGAGGGCAGAGCCCATGAGCCCAGGATGCCTCAGACTCCTGGATGGCCGCTCCCGCCACACCTTCACCCTCATCCCCAGTGATGGGACGCCCCTCACCGTCCCTTCCCTGGCTCATCCCAGCCTAGAGCCTTCTCATCCCTCACACCTCAGTGCCTGCACTGTCCCTGCAGCCACCTCGGGGCAGCAGATCCATCTGCGGGGACCAGGTTACATGAAAACCTGAAAACGATCTCTGTGCTGGGCCTCCGCGTTCTACTTGCCCGCGGCGCAGAGCCTGCTGGTGCCGAGCTCCCTCCTCCCGTGCAGTTCCTCTCAGTGCAGCCCAAATCAGTCAGCAGATAACAAGTGGCTCAGAGCCTGCCCCCTCTGTGCCCTGCCCCCCAGGACCGCACCCAACCCTGCCTGCTACACAGGCCCTGAGCCGCCCCCGCCCTTGTAGCTCCCAGACCCAGCGTCCCCAGTGAGGGTGGGCTGAGCCACGTCGCCTGGACAGGAAGCCCCTCGGACCCTTCTCCCCAGAGCTGCCTGGCCCTCCTCCCCCACTGGGTGGTGGCCCCCCCCCAGGCGACAGGGTCTCGTGCTGTGAAGGGCTGTCCTTTAGGCAAACCTGAAAACCACGAGCCCAAAGAAAGCTCACGGGGGCACTGCAGCCACCTCGCGGTCCCATCGTCCCTGATGAGCCCTGGTCCCCTGGCCTCACTGCACCCTGCCTACCAGTGGAGAGGGCGTTCAGAGCAGCCTGCAGTGAGGGCTCCCACCTGTACCGGGGGACAGACGACCACAGGGACGTGCAGAGCCCCCGGCGCTGCCTGCTCTAGCGCAGGCCACTCACCCATGGCGGTCCAGGCCAGGCCCATGGCCACGCCGGGAGGCGTCATGTCGTACATGCGCTCCACTGTGAACACCGGCTTCCCCACGAAGTCCTGCAGGTTCTCCGGCGTCACCTCCACGAACTCAGCCTCGCCGCTGACAATCTTGTAGGCTGCCTTTCGCAACACCTGTGTAGACGCAGCAGGCTGGGGGGCAGCCAGGCCACAGAAGCAGCCCCCACCCCCTGCCCCCAACTCTCCTCCACCTGCCTTTAATTTTTTACAGTTGTGATAAAGTACACGTGACCTAAAACCATCTTAACCATTTTCAAGCGTACAGCTCAGTGGCAGGAAGTGCATTTGCACTGGTGTCTAGCCATCCCCTCTAGAACTTTCTTACCTTCCCAAACTGAAACTCTGTCCTGATTAAACACTGCCTCCCCAGCCCCACCATCTACTTCCTGTCTGTGGCTGTGACTCCCCTAGGGACCTGCTGTGAGTGCACTCAGACAGCATGTGTCCCTCCGCCGCCGGCCAGGCAGGCTCACCTTCTCCACCTGCTTCTGCAGGTTGCGGACGCCGCTCTCCCGGCAGTACTGCTTGATGAGGAGGGTCAGCACGTCCGATGACAGTGTGGCCTTGCTCTCGTCCAGGCCACACTGGGCACGGGCCTGAGGCACCAGGTACTGCTGCCAGGGAGGAGAGTCGCCATCAGGACCCCAAGGGCCTCTCCCGTGGCCCCTGCCCACCCCTCCAAAGACCCCTGGCCGGGTAAATGAGGTCACTGAGGTAGACCCTGGGCCTGCCCCGTGGAGCCCCTGTCCCCGGGGGTACCTGGGGGCCATTCAGCAGAGTGTGTGAGGGGAGGCTGCTCCCGAACCACACCTGAGCCGAGACCTGAAGGGAGGAGAGCCAGCAAGGCCAGGAGGGGGTGGCAGAGTGTCCAGGGAGAGAGCCCAGCAAGTGCCAGGATCCTTAACGGTGGGCCTAGGACCTGCAGGCGCCCGGCCTGCCACCTCCACGTGCTCCCAAGGCTCATCTTAGCTGCCTCTTCCTCCAGGAAGGCCTCCTTGAACCCCCAGACTTCCTCCTCATACAGAGACCGGTTACGTGACCACTGCACAGAGCAGGTGGGGATACGGAGCAGGTCAGAGGCTCCAGGGTCACTCGGGGCCCAGCACCACCCCTGCCGCACAGCAGTCAGTGGAGTCTGAGCAGTCCTGAGCACTGACTGGAGGGCAGAAGTGTCCCAAAGCCCTCGTGTGCCTCCTGCTGTCCCTTCAAGGATTTGAAGGAACCCCTCCACCCACACCGCCAAGCCTGCCCCACCTCTGCCTGGTCGAGTGTCCAGGCTGCTGGGGGACAAGGGGAGTGACGGGGAGTCCCAGTACCCCTGCGACCGCCCCAGCCAAGAGCTCCTCTTCCTCGCCTCCCACCCCCCAGGGGATGCAAAAGGGGACAAGATGCACTAAAGCCCTCTCTGGAAAGAAAACACTGTATCAGGAACTCGAGCCCTCTGGAAGGGAAATCCAGCTCTCCCCTGACTGACTGCAGGCTAGTAAAGCACCGCACACACCCGGGCGCCAGGAAAAGGGAAGGATCCCACCAGCCCGGGAAGCGCTTTCCTACAAATAGAGATGCAGACAGAGGCCCGCATCCCGGGGGACCCTGGGCCCAGGAAAGCCCAGGGAGGCAGTCCCATAACCCGGGGAAGCACGGCTGGTGGGTAGACGGACAGCAGCCTCACTCTCGCGCCCACAGCCGTTACTGACCTGGCACGACACCGGCCATGGTGCATGACCACAAGGCAGCGGGGCAACTCAAGGGGTAACTTACTGTCAGAGCTGAACTCACAACCCCAAGACAGTGCTGGGCCCTGAAGGCCAGGGTGGGGTCATGTTACCTTCAGCACTGTGCTCACAGAGTGTCTTTCCTTGCTCTTGTTCTACGGCCTGTGATTATAACAAGAAATACATATTGGGTCTTTGGCCCCAATTCCCTGCACAAGCGATTATAAGACGCTTGGAATTTCCTGAGTGACAGGCACGAGAGGAGCATCCTTTCTTATTCACAAGAAGCCCCTTTCAAGAAGTGATCATTAGCATAGCTGGATGGGGGCTGGTGGCCAGAGGAACCAAGGGACTGGAGGGATAGAACTTTCACCCCACCCTCAGCCCCCAGGGAGGGGAGCTAATCACCAGTGACCCATGATGCAATCATGGTCAACCATGCCTAGTAATGGGCCCTTCCCCACACCTTGCCCCAGGAGTCTGTTTTGGCTGTTCCCTAGTTGTATCCTTTATAATAAACTGGTAACAGTAAGTAAAAACTCTTGTCTTCCTGAGTTCTGTAGACTGTTCCAGCAAATGATCAAACCGAGGAGGGGGCCGTGGGAACCCCCGGTTTATACCCAGTCAGTCTATAAGAGCGGCCAGGGACTTGGGGGCTGGCATCCAAAGTGGGGGCAGTGCTTTGGTCTGAGCCCTGAACCTGGGGTCTGATGCTGTTTCCAGGTGGGTAGTGTCAGAACTGCACTGAATCGTAAGACCCTCGGCTGACAGCTGGTTGGGGTGGGGAGCCCCCCGAACCCCCGCCTTGGTGTCGTCTGTGTCTTGTAATCACACCACACGGGCAGATCCCGTCCACATCCGTCTGTCTCCTCCTGGCTCGGGAGCCCCAGAGCAGGATCTGCGGGTTGCACCCCTAGCTCCGGTTAAGGGCCTGGCACCTAGTGGGCACTCGGATGTTTCCTGAGCCCAAGTGGCGGCGGGGCACCCCTCCCCAGGGCTGGGCCAGTGGGGCCGCCTTACCTCTGCGATGGCGAGCTTCTCCTGGGCCACGTAGCCCGACACGTTGATCATCTCCATCCGGTCCCGCAGCGGCTCTGGGATGGTCTCGGTGATGTTGGCTGTGCAGATGAACAGCACCTGGGGGAGGCGGCAGCGAGGTGCGGTAGGACGGGGCATCCGGACTCTCCCCACTGGCCCAGCCCCCGGGTGGGACACGCACCTTGGACAAGTCCACAGGCACGTCCAGGTAGTGGTCCAGGAAGTTTGCATTCTGCTCAGGGTCCAGCAGCTCGAGCAGCGCTGACGAGGGGTCCCCCTGGTAGCCCCGGCCAATCTTGTCCACCTGAAGGGGCAGCAGGGGGTGGCGGGTGTTAGCCCCTTGTCCTCCCCCAGCGCCCGCTCGCCGGACACCCCAGCGGGAGACCAGACCACTGGGGGTTGGGGCTAGGGAAGCCCAGAGCAGGAGGGCTGGGCTGACTGTGTGGCCACGGGCAGAGACCAGGTCCTCCAGGGCGGGAGGAGGCCGGTGTTATGAGACAGCCGGCTGCAACAAGGCTGCCCACAGTGACTCAGGCACCATGGAAACCACAGGGGGCCACAGTTTCACCTTGAACACAGACTCCGTCTGGTCAGGGCCGCCTGCAGCTGTGGGCCAGGAAGGCCCAGGGGCCACATCCAACTTCAGGGAAGGGTATGAGCCCAGCCAGGGCCCAGCCCTCAGGCCCCACCCACCTCATCTATCAGAACCAGGGGGTTCTCCGTCTTGGTCTTCTTCAGGCACTGGATGATCTTGCCGGGCATGGCGCCCACATACGTCCGCCTGCGGAAGAGGGCACAGCGGGGCGGTTGGTGCCCCAGCGCCTGGGGTAGCCACACTGGCGCCCAAGGCCCAGCTCCCCTGGAGCTGCGGGATCACCACATGCCTTCCAAGGCCGCCCAGAGGAGACGCAGGGAGACGCACACAGCGTGGCCCCGGCAGAGGATAAATGCTTCTGCACTGTGCAGGTGGGCAGAGCACTGGGTCATCCTGACGGCGTAACGGTCCCAAGTCCTGGGGCTGTCAACGTGCTCCCCCAGCTCAGGCTCAGGGCGGGAGACAGATTAACAGCCAAGTCTCACTCAGACTCTTCCCGCTAGCCAGCACCTCCTATCCAGACGGCAAAACCCAGCCAGCATTGCCCGATCCAACAGAAGGAAAGGGGCAGGGAGCAGCCAGGGCCTGCGGCAGGAACATCCCCCACGCCTGGGTCCTTTGGCCTCAGGGTCACCAGGCCCAGGGCCCGGCCCCAGCTGGCACGTCCTTTCAGGAGTGTTTCCTGAGAGCCTACTTGTCTGCCCAGTTTGGCTGCAGGTGCCTGCCTGGCATTCTTAGGAAAACAGACATGAGTCCAGTGCTGTGAGCTAATGCCCAGCAGGGCAGACAGACCACAAACCAGGCAGAGGAGAAAATCACAAGGTACAAAAGACTTCGTTCGTATCTGCGACAAAGAAGAAAAGCAGGCATGGGGGATCGGGAACGCCACTTTGAGGGTGAGGCAGCATTTTAAGGAAGAGATAAGGAACATCTTCAGGAAAGGCTACAAGCAGAGGAGGTGAGGGGGAGCCACATGGATGTCTGGGGGAGGGGCATTCCAGGCGGAGGGCACAACCCATGCAAAGGCCCTGGGGCAGCACCGTGCCTGGTGTGTTGGAGGAACAGTGAGGAGGCCCATGTGTCTGGAGCAGAGTGAGCGAGGGGGAGAGAGGGAGGAGGGGAGGGCAGGGAGGGGACGGGGCAGGTCGTGCAGGGCCTTGTGGCCCACAGGGAGGACTTGGGCTTTAACCTGAGGGAGGTGGGAGCCCTGGAGGGCTGTGGGCAGAGGAGGGTTTGGCTGTCACCAGTATAACAGCAGTCAATTCCCTGTCCCTAGACCAACAGCAGCACAGAACGCCCACCTGCTCGCACGCTGCTGGGTGCCCTTTCCCCAATGACTCACCCCCAGCGTCACAGATCTCCTGTGCTTGTTTAGAAACTCCAGCACATGGTGCTGGTCTGCAGCTCCCTGTCCTTCCTGAACCAGGGCCCGGCTCTGCATCTGCCTCCAACTCCTCTACCTCCATCCTGCTGCACCTCCCAGCTCAGACCGCAGCTCCCGAGCACACCTGCACCATTCCAGCCTGCAGGCCTCCCAGTGACCCCGCCCCCAAGGCTGTGCCGGCCTCGTCCCCTCCTGACCCCCACCCGGGCCCCACCATGCTCCGGCTCCCTTCTCCAAACCCCTGGAGCTCACACCGGGCTCCGGGCTGGGGAGGTCTCGAGACTGGCCACTGTCCAGGGGACTCGAGAGAGCCAGGAATGGAGGGGGGCTGTAGCAGACTGGGGTGCTTGCACCCTGCCCAGCGGGCAGCCCAGCTCTGGAGCGTTGCTGCCAGGAGGGCCTGTGAACCCTGGTGCCCAGAACTGTCCGTGCTTTTTGAAAAGCCAGAAAAGTAACTTTTAAACACAGACTTAAACCTTCTTTGGACACTACAGGATGAAAATGCATGGCTGACTTGGAACAGACACTTGTGTACCCACTGCGCTTGTGTCTCACCGAGGCTTTTCAAAAACCCACCCTCTGCGGAGGCCAGCGTGGCGGGAAGCCCCAGAACACAACACCCTTAATGTCCCACAGAAGGACACCACGCACGGGCCAGGTGGCTGTCAGAGCCTGCGCACAGGGGATGCCAGCCCCACTCTGGGCCTGACAAGGGAGGCAAGAACGAAGACAGGTGCCGAGGCCTCACTGGGGAGACCGTCTCACCTCCCACTCTAGTCCCCAGTCCCCGGGCCTGTGGCCAGTGTTGCTGGGGTGCGGGGTGCTGAGCTGGTGGGATGGAAGCTGGAACCAGGGGGCCGTCTGCTGACAGCCTGGCCGAGAGGCCTTTCCAGTGGTTGAGAGGCTGAGGTTTTGATCCAATTTGATCCGAGGTTTTTAAACACCTGGACTGAGCCAGGCCTGACGTCAGATTGGACACGCTGACTTTCCAGTTACCTATTCCAGCGTGAGTGGAGTTTGCTGCCTGCCACCATCACGCTACAGGGTAGGAAAAGACCCAAGAGAAGGAAGGCTGATGGGAGGCGGGGTGAGCCCCGAGGGGGAGGGGCCGGGCCAACCTGTGCCCCTTGATCTCGGCCACGTCCGTCATGCCCCCGACGCTGAAACGGAAGTACTCGCGGTTCAGGGCCCGGGCGATGGAGCGGGCGATGCTGGTCTTGCCCACACCTGGGGGACCGTAGAAGCAGAGGATCTTGCCCTGGGTCGACGCCCGGAGCTGGCTGACGGCAATGAATTCCTGCAGGCAGAGGCAGGAGGACCCCGTGAGACAGCACTGCCCTTTCCACAGGGCAAGGGCCCCCGCCGGGCCTGAGCCTCCCCATCGTCCAGGCATCTGGGGCTGCGAGAAGGGACAGGGCCTGACCCAGAGGGGCCGAGCTGATTGGACTGTCATTTGACACAGGAGGGACAGCCTATGGCACCAACAGGACGAGCAGGCGGCAAGGGGACGCGGGTGACGGACTCTGGGTGACCCCGATGCCAGGCCCACCCGGCAGCTCCCCACCTGGATCACAGTGTCCTCTCTCCCCGCCAGCCCACCCGCTCTCAGCCAGACACCTCTGGCCCTCATTTCCTCCTATCACGAGCACAATTTTTATCCCCCTGGGGAAATCGTGAGCTCCCTGGAGCGGGCAGGCGGGCCTGGGCGGCCCCTAACACCTCCGAGCCACTCCAACCCCGGTCCCTCCGGCTGGGCCCCTCCATCCCTCACCCTCCTCGGCCCCTGCTGACCCCACACCAGCCTTGGCCCAGCCAAGCCCCCCCCCAGACCCCCAGATTCTCCAGGGAGCTCCCCTGGGTTTCCCCCACCACACAGGGGGAGTCCTGGCTCCCGGGCCCCAAGGCCCCCACCACCCTCACAGATCCAGACACGATGGCCGCCGCCTCTCAGAGCTCGGCCAGGTGCCCCGCACACGAGTGGGGGGGTGGGCGTGGCCCCGGGGAGGGTGGGTGGCCGAGCCTCACCAGGATGCGCTTCTTGACATCCTCCATCCCATAGTGGTCCTCCTCCAGCACCGCCTGGGCCCGGGACAGGTCCAGGTTCTCGTCGCTGTACTTGCCCCACGGGATGGACGTCAGCCAGTCCAGGTAGTTGCGGGTGACGCTGCCACAGGACAGACAAGAGCCGGTGAGCGGGCCCGGTGAGCCGCCCGAACCCCACTCCATACATCCACAGTGCTGGGACCCGCGTGCCCGATGTGAGAACTACACCAAGTGTCAGCTGCGGCCCGAACTGCCCTGAGAAGCCGGCCCAGCCTGGCCTGCCCCACTCCCGGCGCGGTGCAGACACGCCTCGCCTACCGCGCGTTTTACACCCTGAAGGTTTGTGGTAACCGTGCCTTGTCAGGTGATGGTCGTCTTAGCAATAAAGTACTTTTAAATAAAGGTATATACGTTGTCTTTTTTTATACATAACGCAACTGCACACTTAACAGACTACAGTAGAGCGTGAACATAACTTTTACACGAAGGGAAACCAAGAAAATTCATGTGACTCGCTTTTTTGCTATGAACCGAACCCGCGGTGTCCCCGAGGTCTGCCTGTATGGGTGCAGTTCCTGGCACAAGGGCTACCAGAGACTCTGCGAGCATGGGGCCGGCTCAGGGTCCCACAGCACAGGAGGGGCCAGCGGGTAGGATGGGGGAGGAACAACCTGATGAGGGCAAGTGGGGAAACTGAGGCCTGGAGCGTGACCCCAGGCCGAGGGCTGTGCACCCAGGGACAGAGGCGCCCCTCACAAAGGGCCTGATAAGGAGGAGGCAGGGAGGTCAGAGGAAGAGGCGAGGCAGACGGCAGAAGCAGAGGCTGGAGTGATGTGCTCAGAAGATGGAGGAAGGGCCAGGAGCCACGGAACATTTCCGAGAAACTGAAAAGTCTGGAGACAGAGTTTCCCCAGAGCCTCCAGAAGGAGCCTGTCCTGCCCACCACACCAGACGTGAGGGCCTCTGCCTCCAGACCGCTACATGAGTCTGTGACGTTCTAAGGGACTAAGCATGTGGTCACCCTGACGTCGGTGTGGAAAGCGCACTCACTGCCCCAGGAGAGGAGCTGGGGGCATCTCTGGTGGGGAGGCCTGCGGCGTCCGGGGCAACCAGCATCTCCCAGGGTCCTCGTGCAAAGAGACCAACCTTCCCCAGACACCCTGAGCCAGAGAGAGGCCAGGCCCAGCAGCCCAGGAGGGTCCGGTGCTGCAGGCCCGCTCAGATCCTCCCTCTGAGGAGCTGTCCCACGAGCCACCCCGGAGCAACGCCCAGGCCTGGGCTACGGGCAGGGCCAGAAGCATCCCACGGGGCCCCGACCCCTAGCCAGTGTGCATAGGACAACACCCGCCGGGCAAGGCCAGGGCCCCAGGAAGACGCTTGTTTCCTGGCTGACTCTCAAAGCCGCCAGAGGGAGGCCAGGGGAGGGGGCGGCCTTGGAGCAATGGCCCTGGGGACTCCTGGTCCTGAATGGTGGCACTGGCTTCAAATCCCTGTCTCCATCTGCCAGCCCAGAGACAAGGGAACTGATGTAACTTCTCCAAGCCTCGACTCCCTCATCTGTGAAACAGGGGCGACAGAGACACGGCCCGCACAGGGGCGATACGAGGGGATGGACACCCACCATGACCGAAACATGCATGAGGGGCCCACCCTCCTGGCTTTCCAGGGACCCCAGTCAGATGCCCAGCTTTCCCGAGGCCGGGGAACGAGACGGGCCCCTGCGCTCACTTGAACTCGGAGGAGTGGTTGTCCAGCAGGCCCAGCTTGCTCAGCTCCTCGTCCACCACGTCCATGACATGCCTGGGGACCACGAGCTCCTTCAGCCGCTCGCGGAACTTCTCCTCGATGGCGTCCTTGTCGTCCTTCTCCAGGCCCAGCTCCTTCTTGATGATCTTCAGCTGCTCCTGCAGCAGGTATTTGCGGTGCGTCTGCTTGATCTTCTCCTCCACCTGCAGGGCCCAGAAGCCGCCGTCAGAGCAGAGGGGACGCAGCCCAGGGCGGGCCTGCTGCTTCCTCAGGACATGGGAGAGAAACCCAGGGCACCCAGCCTCCGATTTCCCCCACGTTCCACCCTAAGTCCTCCTGGTCACGGGCCTCACGATAAGTAACACCGAATTCCAGGGGAGGAAGTGATCCACCCTTCAATCCTGGTTACGACCAGGAAAAGCTGGGCCTGATGCCAGTGTGTCCCCCACGTTAATCAAAGGGGTGCCACGCTCCCTCTAGCAGCCGGAACAGCAGCACACGGGCTCAGGCCCTAGGTCAGCACCGGCGCCCGCCCAGTGGCCTGCTGTCCTGTGCCCTTGCGTGTGAGAGCTGCCTAGTGGCTTTTTCAATTAAAGATATGAGACAAGAGATTTTCCTGGTGGCACAGTGGTTAAAAACTCTGCGCTCCCGATGCAGAGGGCCCAGGTTTGATCCCTGGTCAGGGAACTAGATCCCTCATGCCTGCCGCAACTAAGAGTTCGCATGCCACAACTAAGGAGCCCACATGCCACAACTAAGGAGGCTAAGAGCCACAACTAAGGAGCCTGCCCACTGCAACTAAGGCCTGGAGCAACCAAATAAATAAATATTTTAAATAAAATAAATACGATACGAATATTTTCCCTAACATAAAAATTAAGTGAGGGCTTCCCTGGTGGCACAGTGATTAAGAATCTGCCTGCCAATGCAGGAGACATGGGTTCAAGCCCTGGTCTGGGACGATCCCACATGCCATGGAGCAACTAAGCCCATGCACCACAACTACTGAGCCTGCACTCTAGAGCCCGCGAGACACAACTACTGAAGCCCGCGTTCTGCAACAAAAGAAGCCACCACAATGAGAAGCCCGTGCACCGCCACGAAGAGTAGCCCCCGCTCGCCGCAACTAGAGAAAAGCCCACGTGCAGCAACAAAGACCCAACGCAGCCGAAAATAAATAAATTCATTAAAAAAAAAAACCTAAGTGCTATAACAGCCTCTATGGCAAAAGAATCTAAAAAAGAGTGGATATATGCATACATATAACTGACTCACTTTGATGTACAGCAGAATCTAACACAACATTGTAAATCAACTATACTCCAATAAAAATTAAAAAAAAAACCAACAACAACTAAGTGATAAAAGTGAGTTAAATCTGGAAAACGTTAAGTAACCAACAATCCAGGCAGTCCATGCGTTTGCCCAGTTGGGAAGGTGGGCCTCCAACAGCTGAGGCTGCGGAAACAGCTTTCGACCTCTCTCAAGCTAGCTCCCAATTTCCAGCATTTCCCCCCGGGCTCCCTCAGTGGTCAGGAGGGTCCAGGGACCTCTCACTCTGCACTCAGCTGCTCGCACCAGTTTGACATTTTCGCACAGGTTCCCAGCCCCGAGGGGGAGCGCAGCCTCACAGCGGAGACTCTCTTGCGCACTGGGGCCCCGCCCCGCCGCTCACCTCCCGGCCCAGGCGCTGCTGCAGCTTGCTCAGCTCAAACTCCTTCTTGAGGAGGGACAGGGCCTTATACAGCCGCTTGGGAATCTGCCAAGAAAGGGAAGACATAAGAGGATGGCCATCTGTGCGGAGGGGCAGTGGGGAGGGAGCGCGAACCAGGGCAGGTAGACAGGCCACGCCTCCCCAAATCCGAGAGGGGCGCACGCTCTGCCCCAGCAAGCCCAGTGCTCCAGCCACGCTCCACAGGTCTGCAGGCCATGTGGACCAGGACACTGGCAGAGGTGCTGCTCATAACGACGAGACTGGCGACAACCCAAACACACCACCCACTGACGGGCGCCGCCCAGTGGGACACCACGCGGCCGCCAAGAACGAGGGGCCAGACGTGGTCAGAAGGACGTGGGCTAACGTGAACCCACCCCAACGCCGGAGCCCAGGACAGCAGCCAGGCGGGAAGGCCGCACTCACGTTGGTCTCCTCCAGGACGTCCTGCAGCTCGTGGGACTCCGCCCCAGTTAGCGCGGCGCCCATGTCGCTCAGGTAGATGGGGTTGTCTACCACCCTGTGGCCGGCCTGCATCATCTGCAGCACAGACTCTCTGGAAGGGACGGAGATGCTGCCATGGGGCACCGGGACCGCCATGGTCCTCACTGGGCTGTGGCCCATCCTGGAGCGGGACTAACGCCCCAACGCCCAGACATAAGTCACCCTGGCAGCCATCCAACAGCCCTCCTGAGATGCCTTCCCCCTATCTGGCTGATGACGAGAGAGCCGGGGCCAGGTAGGCTGTGCCCCCTCCAACCTCCCGCCCACCCCGGGGCCTCCCCGCTGGGAGGGAAGCGGCTCCCCCCTCAGAGGCTAGGCAGTCCCCAAGCCCAGCCGGGATCTCAATGAGGACAAGCAGCCAGACAGGCCCAACCTGGCCTCGTCAGGAGACAGGAGACCAACCTGTAGAGCGGGTTCAAGGCAATGATGTCCCGGATGGTCTTCACGATCTCCGCCGTCAGGGCCTGGCAAGCAGGGAGGCCACATGGGTCACTGGGACCAGAGCGGCCTGTGGCCCTGGAGCCCCTCCCACCCAGCCCAGCCAAGGACGGCCCCAGAGGCCCAGGAGCGGAGCCCCAGTTCACAAGTCACAGGGACTCAGGACCCAAGAGCAAAAACTAAACCAACCCTGTCTCCGTGGACCGCTCTGAACCTCGACCTTAGAACGAGCCATCTTGGGTGGGGAGAAGGGGCTCGAGGTCTGTCCCCCCCAGAACCTCGCCCGAGCCGGCTCCGCTATGGATGCCACAGGTATTGCTGTCCTTTTTGCCTTTGCTGCCGCCACAGTGAGGCCAGTGACACTCCCGGCAGGATCGCTGGACACAGTTTATGGCATAAATCCTGCACCTCATTTCCAGAGGCCACAGGTCCCGGCACTTGGCACTCTGCTCAGGGCACTGCCGGCACGAAGCAAGAGCCACCACTGCTGGGCTTTTTCAGTGTGATCCACCGGTCTCTGGTTAATGGGTTTGTCCCTGATCTGCCTGGGATGACCTTTGTAGAAGGAACCAGAACAGGCCAGCTGGTGGGCCTGCATGGCATGCGCGACAAGAGGGACAGGCACGCTCCGAGCTCCCCACTCCCCTCCTCTCCCCCCAGACGAGAGCCTTCAAGGAAATACTAAGGCTGGGCTGCCCAGGACAGCAGCCACCAGGCGCTGCTCACATTGAAGTGAGCTGAAATGAGATACAATTAGACGTTCTGTTCCTCAGTCGCAGCAGCCACAGGTCAAGTGCTCAACAGTCACAGGGGCCGAATGGTGCAGAGTCACAGAATGCATCCAGCACGTGGAAAGTTCTCCCCGGCAGAGCTGCTCTGGAGGGCCCCACGGAGGCAACTGGAGGGCCCCACGGAGGCAACTGCCGGCCCCGGGCCCCTTGCAGCGCCCGCAGCAGACATCACCAGTGGATTGTGGCACTCCTTCCCACCGAGGTCAGAACCCACCCCAGGCTCAGACCAAAGCTGTCAGCTATGCCAAGGTGGTGTTCCCCTTGGGGAGGCCAAGGACACCGGGTGCGGCGCACCCGAGGAGCCTTCCACCTGCCTTGCCTTTCTTCTTCACCTCTCCCCGTTGGAGGCAGGTCACCCTGCCCATAACCTACATGAGAAGGACGGTGGAAGGACATTTCCCGACACCCTCTCGAGAGCTGGCTCGCCATGCTATGGAGAAGAAGGCAGGCCAGCCTAGGCTTGGGGTCAAGGTGGCCAGAGGCTCTTTTCCGTCTTGGAAGCACGGGTCACAGAAGCAGCTATATGTGCCCTGCCCACTCCCCCAGCCCGGGGCCCGGGAGGAGGAGCCAGGACCCGGTTCCTTCACAGCAGCCAAGGCTCCAGCGCAATTCCGACCTTCCCAACGCCAGCGCCAGCTCCTCCCAGGCCTCCTGGAGGAAGAGGGTGCTCTGCCCCCATGCGCACTCACCTTCACCTCCTCCGTGACCTGGAAGTCCTCGTGGGCGACGTTCTCCACCTCCACCATGAGCACCTCACCAGCGGGGCTGGGCTCCGGCTCCATCACCACCTGCAGCTGCCGCTTGGCGCCACCGTCCTCCTCCGCGTCCTTCTTGCCCCGCTTCGGCTTCCTGCGTAGCTTCTGCCTGTTCTCGCCCTCAGGCTCCTCCGGCTCCTCAGGCTCCACCTCCAGCTGCCTGTTGATGTGAACCCTGAAGACGGGGAAGAGGAGGTGAAGCCACCGAGGCTGGGGAGAAGGGGGGCGTCCTGCCAGCCACAACACTCTGCGGTGCTGATGACACAAGGGCTCGCTGGGCCCAGGCCCCTGCAGCCACCAGGGCTGGTGGGAAGAGGGGAGCTGCTGTCTCAGAACCCAAGACCAGCAGGCCCTCTGCCCCTGGACTCCAGCCAACCCATCCATTGTTTCCCACACCAACATCCGCTGTCCTCCAGGAACGAGGACGCCAGTGGCAGCCCGCGCTCTGGGGCCCATCAGGGACTCCGCCTGCCCTTCCCCCGGCCTCCAGCTCACCACACAGTGGCTCCTGCACAAGATTCAGCTCCAGGTTCAAGGGCGCCTCCACTGAGGTCCTCCCCAACCACTCCACATGAAGTCCAGCCCCACCTGCGCACACACCCACCCCACCCCCCATCCATCGTCATTTTCACCCCAAAGCACCCGCCACTGTCAGAATTTAGCTGGTGACCTGTTTTCCCCATGCAGGGGGCGGGCTCCCCAAGTTGGGCCCCTCGCCGGCTACTCCGCTCACACCCGAGGGCCTGGCAGACACCAGGCGCCCGGTGTTCAGTGACGTGTTGGCTCTTTTCTGCCACACGGGGTAACTAACAACAGTACCGCCCTTAGAGAGCAGGCCTGAGCGCTAGCGGGGACGCGGACTCAGTGGCGGCGGACACCAGCAAGATGCACAGAGAGAAGGAGGTCGGCACTCGGCGAACACCGAGGTGGCCTGGCCTCAGGACTCAGCAGGACTCGTTCTCCAAGGCACCCTGCAGGTTAGCAGGGCAGTGAGTAGCCGCACCATCTTTATTAATTTTGGTTGTATCTTCTTTCTGAGCCATGAATCCTCCCAGGAGACAAAGGAACAGCCTCTTCCCTAAAACAGACTCTAACGCGAGCAGGTGAACACAGGCGTGGGGGCTCGGCGCAGCGGAGACGCCACCAGGACTGTCCACGGAAACGCTGCCGGCCGGGACCGTTTCCACGGTGTGCTCTGGGGGAGCTGCCGGCTGACACAGAAAAAGTCTCCGTGAGAGGAAAGGATGAAGGGCTCTCGAGTCAACAAACACCAACGGACATCTGCAGTAAGAAGCTTTTCCAAACACTACGACCTTAACGGTTGGTGAGTCTGAAATGTCTCCCACGTGTCTGTGATCACAGGACACCTTTGACAAACATCTCATCTTGGGAGGCCAATGTTCCTTGGAACATGTGAAAAGAAATGAACACGTTCATTTCTTCCAGCTTCAACCCAGCTGATCAGGTAGGTTTTTCTTAATTAGCCGTAACAATACAGTGGGTTAGACTGGGCTTGCAAATGCCATATGAAGCCCTTCGGCAGAGGAGGTAGAGGTAGACTGGCTGAGTAAAAAACCGCAACCTGGACTTCTATGGGCGTCCAGTGGTTAAGACTCCGTGCTTCCACTGCAGGGGGCACGGGTTCGATCCCTGGTCCAGGAACTAAGATCCCGCAAGCTGCATGGTGCAGCCAGGAAAAACAAAAAACAAAAAGCCCAACATGCCAAGCTGAATGGAGACGCAGATGCAGGCACCAGGGGGAAGGCGTGCTGACACCCAGACGTGAACCATGAGGCAACGTGCTATCTCCTGTCTCGTGGTGCTTTTTGGACTAACGGGTGTGAGAAATGGCTTCTCACTGACCACCCAGACTGCCGCTTAAGCAGAGTGGCTCTGAGAAGCTGGGGGCGGGGGGTTTCCACCTCCAGCTTTGGCCTGGTCACTGCGGTGACCGAGAAGGGCAGGTCGGTGCTGGAACCTGGGGCGCCCCAGGCCACTCTTCCCGCCCCACCCCGTGCACTTGGGCTCCCGCACCTTCTGTGTCCCATGACGATCATGCGCAGCTTGTCCCCAAGGTCCTGCATCTCGTGGATCTGGACAAACGTCCCCGTGTGGTAGATCTCGTCCAGGCTCTCGACCACGTCAGACTCGTTGCTGAGGGAGAAGGGACACAAAGGAACATGGGCACAGGTGCTCTGGCTCTCTTGAAAAGAGAGAGAAGAGAAACACTCCTCCTGGCCTGGACCTCCTTGCTCCTACAGGTGCTCTGGGCCGCCCCTGAGGGTTACCGCATACAGGCAGGCGGGGCCAGATGGAATCTGGATTCCACTCCACACCTCTTCCTATGGAGCCTGCGTAGAACACACCTTCCGACTTGGAAGTGGAACTCACTCCTACCTGCAGTCCAGGTAGATGTGCCCAGAGCCCCCACATCTAAGGCTGCTCTGAAGCAGCCTCACCCTGGCCTAACACCAGGGGTCCCCAAGGTTAGCTTCCCCGCACCTGGACCACGCATGAAGCCCAGGGCCTGGGGCAGAGTCTTCAGCCCAGACTGAAAAGGGATGCTCAGCTCTCGGCCTCATCCCCCGGAGGTCTGACTTGGTTTCTTTCAGGTCAGGAGCCAGAGGTCCAGGCTACTCTACGGAGCAGGCTCTGTGGTGAGCTACAATGCAGGGCAGCTTCAACAAAGGAGTGAAGGAAAAATTACACTTACTTGTCGTCTTTCTTTAGAAAGACGCCGGCATACGGCTGGGCAAGGCGGACTTTCCTTCTCAGCAGCTCAACCAACTTCTTATTTTTAACCTAGCATGACAATGACCCCAAGGTGAAACGCAGGGTAGGCTTTCTAGCTGACGCTTTGACAGCAGCTCTAGCGTTTTCTGTAATACTCTCTAGGGGTGTGCTAATCTGATCCAGGACTAACCAACACGGTCCAGGAACCTCTGAACCGAAAGAAAAAAAAAGGACGGGCAGTATTGAAGAGCTGCATTCCTTAGTTTTTCCCTCTTCCTAAAAAAAACTAAAAGGAGACAAACGGCCGGTACCAAGAAATTGATTTCACATCCAATTTCAAGAGCTGTTTCTGTGGCGAAATGCCTTGGCTTGAAAATCTCAACTCTCTGCTTTTCTTTTTGGGAGGACAAAAGTAAGTGTGCGTAATCCAAATGTGACACACCCCACAGGCTGGTAATTTCCTCCAATTTTCATGGAAAGTATATCCCAATCACATCTATATCCTATTCATTGATCATCGAAACCCACCGCCCATCACAGCACATTCTCCTGTCATTCCATTGGCAGGTAGAGGACTAAAGTTTCGTAGGAAACAGCTGATGGGAGGAGCACAGGTGTCCTTAGGGCTCAAATGATTTCCTTCAAGCCTGTGTTAATTCCTAGACCAGACTCTAACTAAAAACTTAATGGCCCTCAAACTTTGGCACAAGTCAGAATTCCCTGGAGGGCTTCTTAAAACAGATGGCTGGGCCCCACCCCTGGAGTTTCTGATTTGGGAGGGCTGAAGCAGGCCTGAGAGTCTGCACTTCAAGCAGACTCCCAGCTGATGGCCGCTGGTCCAGGAACCCGGCTTTGAGAAGCAGCGTTTTAACTCCATGACCACACGGTATGGGAATTCCTGACACTCTAAATGCATTCTCCCCAGAACAAAGGTCCATGACATCCATCAGGAGGGTTACATGACCCACCCAAAATTAAGAGCCACTGGTCTACACTCAGAGGCCACTAATAAGGAGAGATGCCACTGGGGCAAGTTAGCCACATGCAGTGTCAACTACCAAATCAAGAGTAATCAGAGCTTGGCTAACAGGTTCAGAAACACTTATTGGGTCCCCTGGGAGCTCCAACTTTCTCCTTGACTAACAGCTGACCGCTGCATCTTAGCACCTGTCCTTCCCTCTGGTGGGATCCCTTTTCCGTTATTTATAAAGTAACAGCAACAGGAATACCACATGCGAGTTCCACATGCCAGTCTCACACTACCCGCAGCATCTCATGTAACCCTCCTGGCTAGCCCTAGATTGGCACACAGAATCTCTTGGAAGAATCCTGTCTCTACTTGGGCACTGGGGACAGGGGGCATCTTCCACTCTGAGGGGCTGAGGGGGCCGTACCTGCTGAACATCCTGGCCCTAGGGGCCTGGGAGGGGAGGGTAGAGAGGACAGCTGGGGTTGGGGGCGTCAAGAATAGAGAAAAGACCCCCAGGGCTCGTTTCTGAGGTGTCGAAAGCGCACCACATGGGTAACAGCAGCCGCTTCTTATGAAGGCGTATCATGCACCAGGCACGGTTCTGAGGCCTTTAGACGTGACCTCATTTACCTCCCATCACAGCTCTAAGAAATGAGGTACTATTACTATGCCCATTTCACAGATGAGACAATGGAGGCCCAGAGGAACAGCTTGCCCAAGGTTATGGAGCTAGGGGTGGAGGGGCCAGGATATGATCCCACAGGGTCCGGCCCTGGGGCCTGCCAGTAACCACACAGAACATCAGGGAAGGCCCTTGGAAGGGCAGCTCGGACGCACACAGTCACAGTGCTGGAGAGGAGGTGGAGGGGGCTCCTTCTGCCCCCCACACTGGCTAAATGCTGTCCCTCTGTACCGTCCTTTCCCTTTCCAGGGGATCGCTGAGATTTATTCAGCAGAGACTAGAGAGTGAGGGTAGAGACTGGAGGGTGAATGCAGAGCTGACTCATTGTATGACCTTGCTTAGACAGTTAAGAGATAACGCTTCTCCTCCACGGACTCATTTCCACATCATTAAAAAACTCAAGTTCCTTGCACTCCTGCTGCTTTCTCTCTATTACATCTCCCTGGTCCATTTGCACCACCCCACACCCCGTGGCTCTTAGTCTGAAAAGATCTTTACTGTCTCTTGCACCAGAACATAAGTTCCTCAGGCAGAGGGGCTGTGTCTGACTTGTTCTGCTGAATCCTCAGCCGGCTACACGGGAACAAGAACACCCTACTGAATAAATGAATGAATAAACCCCTGGGAACATCCTTATGCCATGTTCCTCCTAAGACTCCTGGACAATCCCTCGCTCTATCATCCCCTGCAGTACTCACAGCCTTCCAGTCCATAATTTACTTACTAGCCTTGTTCATTACCTCTCGAATCCCGCTGGAACCTAAGCTCCAAAGGCAGGAAAGTGTGTCTGTTTTGTTCAGGGCTGTATCCCTAACACTTGGAACCGTACCTAGAACGTGACCTCAAGAAACATTTAAGGAAGGAATGAATCCGGATCCCAAAGGGGCTCTTAACCAGAAGGTAGACCGCCCTGGCGGAGACGGTCACAAAACATTTACCAAGACCAGCAGAAAAGTAACCGAGTGGCAAGACTGTCCTGATCTTTCCCGGCACCGAATTTCTATGACTAGGACTGTTCAGTGGACAATCCTAAGCTCGTTGGATTCAACTCTCCTGAAGGGATCTGAAAGGGGGCGGAAACTGGCTCGAGTTCACTAGTAGTGAGAAAACTAAGACTCGAACGTTTTCAAGTTGTGAGGCATGAGGGTGCTGAGCGATCCCTCGGTCCAACCCGCAGCTTGCAGACGTGGGGGAAACGGAGGCCAAGGCGGGGGCTCTCATTACCTCGACAATCTTGATAAAGCGCGGGAACACTGGGTTGCGCGTAACGGCGATGAGCGGCAGGTGCGGGAATACGTCCGGTATCATCATGGGCGTCAGCGCCGTTATGACAGGGCCTTCCCCGCCGCCCGCGCTGCCCCCCACGCCCGAGGCCCCGTCCTCCGCGCCGCCCTCGGAGGCATCCTCGCCGCCCGAGAATGCGCCGCCGCCGCTGCGGTTGTTAGCATCCCGAAGTCCCCGCCAGTGGCCCGCGGCGGCGGGGCCTTGGCCCCGCAGCGCCCAGGGAGGAGAGGCGTCGCAGGCCCGCCGGCCTCTGGGCAACCAAGCTCTGGCCGCAGTCGGGACCCGCCCCCCGGCGGCAGCCAGCAGCGGCCGCCGAAGCGCCCAACACCTCGCAGCTCCCCACAGCCGCACGCAGCCTGCACCCGCCGCCATAGCCCGGCCATCCTGGCGTCGCGCGGGACTTGCATCATTTCCGCGGGCTGGGCTGGGGCGTACGTGACGGCCGGAGCGTGCCTGCGTGCCCGAGGGAGGGGTGGCCGGAAACGGACGGCTGCAGAGGCGGGACTTGGAAGAGTGGAGGCGGGGCCTACGCGAAGTAGAGCCGGAAGCGTTCCAGCTCCCTCGTGGCGTTCACCTTTTGCGATAGGCTCCTTCGGATCGCGGGGAGGGCTGTGGGCACGCGTGATGGCCCCTAGAAAGAGAGCAGCTGTGGCTGCAAGCGCAGCTTTGGGAACGTGTGGGCAGCCCGGTCCAAACACTTGGGCTTAGGAATGTGAGTGACACGCGCAAGCTCAAGCTCTGGCGCGCGCCACGGTTGGTGGATTCGGGCTTCCCGAGAGACGCTAAGCTAACTGTAGACAGCCCAAGGGCGGCAGTGTGCGCATGCCCAGGCGCTGGGGGCTTTTGAGGTGGGCGGATTCAGGCTTCTTGGGGAACAAGGTGCGCTTGCCCAGGCTCTGCGGCAGACTGCGCATGCCCAGGCTGTGAAGCGAATCCCCGCGGCAGTTGAGGAGCTGTGTGTTAGCGGCGGCGGGTAGTATGAGATGCTGCTGTTAATGCTGGTGGCGGCGACTACCTTGCGGCTCTGCCCGCTGGCCAGAGCTCAGCCGCTGTGCCGGTGGGGCCGCCCTCCTGGGCCTGGGGTGCTGCCAGGGGTCGGGAGGGGGCAGGCTCATCCCTGCGCGGAATCCAGGAAAGATGCTCCGCTCCCCAACCTTATTGAGGCTTCCCAGTTTACTCTAGGAAGCGAACTTGATACCCACCCTTTCTCTCACCCCACCGCCTCCAGCTCATCACCAAGTCCTCCCATTGCCACTTCAAGACTTTGGCCCAATTCCGATGCCTTCAAGCGACCTTCACCGCCATCACCCTAGGCTGTGCCCTCCTGTCCATCCTGGCAGCCAGAGGGGTTGTTTATAAACGAATCTGATCTCGTCATTCCCCTTCCCTGTGGCACCCGGAATAAAACCCAATTTCCTCGCGCCGTATCTGGCGCAGGGTTCCTCAGCGGCGCCGCTGACATTTAGGGCCTGATCATTATCTGGGGTGGGACCGTCCTGTACATTGTAGGATACTGAGCAGCATCCTTGGCCTCCACCCACTCGATGCCAGTAGTACCTTCTTCTCCAGACTTGACCATCAATCAGATGTCTCTAGACATTACCAAGGGTCCCCTAGGGATGTGACAACCACTGATGTGGCCCCTGCCCGCCCCTGAATCACTGCTCCCAGCCACCGGTCCCTTGAACTTGCCAAACTCGCGAACGGGGGAGACTTGGTGCCTGCTTCTCCCTCTGCCTGGAATGCTTTGCTTCCAGATTTTCTCCATGACTTCTTCCTGATTATTCAGATGCTGACAAACAGTACACTTCCTCATCTAAAGACCCTCTCCTCCCTATAGCTGCTTTTTCCTATCAATCACTAAATTCTGTTACTCGTCGCAAATTTTTTCTTGTCTGTTGCTGTCACTAGGCTCTTAGCTCCATGAAGGTATAGAGTGTTTTCTGTTATTCACTGCTTGCCCAGAACATTTTTGGATTTCAGTAAATGTTAGATTAGTAAATACTGTACACGCGGTGCCGTGGGCACGGGACAGATGCTAAAGCCCAGTTCCCACCCTCAGGGAACTCCTGCCTGGAATGAGCTGTCGCACTCTGCAGGGCCCTGTTTGCTGAAGAAATAGAGAATGCGTTTCTGTTGCATGGCCTCATTTGATCTTTACAACGAGTTTCATGGCGAAGTGATTCCTTAACCTTATTTTATAGACGTGAAAACAGACCCAGCAAAATTAACGATACACTTGCCCTTAATAAGGGAGTGGGGAGTGGGACTTTCCAGCAAGATTTAATAGCAGGATGTGTCTCAAAGTCTGCAAAGATTGGTCACATCCAATTCTCCCGTTTCCCACACTGGTTCTCAGAGAGTGGTCCTGGGCCAACAGCAGCAGCATTACCCGGGAATTTGTTAGAACTGCAGTTCCCTGGATCTGCTGAACCAAAGACTCAGCAGTGTGGCCCAGCAATCTACAGTCTGTATCAGGCACACCCCCCGCCACCAGGTGCTTCTGACTCACATCCAAGATTGAGAACCTGCTGTAAACTGGAGCAACATTCTCCCAGCCACCAACACCTCCCCACCCCACAGACAAAAAACAAAATCTGGCAGTAGGCACTCCTCATTTGCCTAATCTGGGGTCTGCAAATGAGCTTAACCAGCTCTCAGGAACCACATCTCCATTTTTGCATATACATATGTCTGTTTCTAGGAGAGGAGGGTCCACTGTTTCATCAGATTTTCCAGGGGCTCCCATAACCCTAAAAGCTTCAAGAACAGCTACTGCACCGTTAACCCAGAGGCAACCTGGTAGGAGTCATGCCGACTGTTTCATAAACATTGACAGATGTTTTCTTATCTCTTACCTCTAGTATTCGTACGGTGAGGACAGGAAAGGTGTTTCACGTCAGAGAACAAATTCAAGGGGTACGTGGCTCCACAGTTAACATTCATTCTTCACTTTTATCTAATCGCTGGATCAGAACTAATACTTCCTAGTATTTCTTGGGTGCCAGTGTTGTGTCCGGCATAGAACATTACTTCATCTAATCCTTACCATTGCCTTTTGAAATAGGCATTAACCTTTTGCATGTCACTAAAAAGCTAATTGAGGGCTCCCCTGGTGGCGCAGTGGTTGAGAGTCTGCCTGCCGATGCAGGGAACATGGGTTCGTGCCCCGGTCCGGGAGGATCCCACATGCCGCGGAGCGGCTGGGCCCGTGAGCCATGGCCGCTGAGCCTGCGCGTCCGGAGCCTGTGCTCCACAAAGGGAGAGGCCGCAACAGTGAGAGGCCCATGTACTGGAAAAAAAAAGCTAATTGAGAGAAAAGTCAAGTAGCCTGAACAAAGACAAGAGCTGCAGCTGGGTTTAGAACTCAGATCACCTGAGTTTTTATCCAGCGTTCTATCCGATAGGACTTTTTAAATGCAGAGTGACATAGGAAGCAAACTTACTTTGTTTACATGACACAGTGCAGCAGGAAACTTCCTTTCACCTGCATGTGCCTAAAAGGCATGAAGAAAAAAATACTTTGTCAGCTCAAATGTTTTTCCTATTGACATTGTGTTATTTCAGAAGTGGTGTCAGCATTGCTAAATAATCAAGTGACTGGTTTCTAACTTTTTTTTTGGCCTCTGGCCTCTCAATAAGTAATCTGTAAATAAGTAACATATACACAGAGGGGATGTGATATGAATCATTATCCTGTGAGTCTTTTTAGACTTTTTATTTTGACATAATCATAGATTCACAGCGCACTGCAAAACAGTGCCGAGATGTCCCAGGTCCCTCTCACCCAGCTTTCCCCATTGGTGACCTCTGACAGAACCAGAGGATAATATCAAAAGAGGAAAATGGGCTTCCCTGGTGGTACAGTGGTTAAGAATCTGCCTGCCAAGGCAGTCTGGTCCAGGAAGATTCCCCCATGCTGTGGAGCAACAAGCCCATGCGTCACAACTACTGAGCCTGCGCTCTAGAGCCCACGAGCCACAGCTACTGAGCCTGCGTGCCACAACTACTGAAGCTGGTGCACCTGGAGCCGGTGCTCCACAACAAGAAAAGCCACAGCAATGAGAAGCTCATTCACTGCAATGAAGAGTAGCCCCCGCTCACTACAACTAGAGAAAGCCTGCACGCAGGAACAAAGACCCAAGGCAGCCAAAAATAAAATTAATTATTTTTAAAAAAGAGGAAAATGACTTAGATGCCATCCACCTGCCTAATTCAGATTTCACCTTTACATTTTCAGTGTTACACGTTAGGAAACTGTTTTCATCAGGCATTTATGAGCATTGATAGGATTAAGATTTTGTGACTCTCTCTCTAGGACCACCTGTATTTTTCATCTGGGACAACTCGCTTGATGAAGCATCCTTGTAAGAAAAACATAGCCCTGTATCTAGGGTAAGATATTGCTACTTTTTTATTATTATTATTAAAACATTACGTTTGCCCTCATTCTTCGATTCCACAAACATTAAAAGAGACGGCTCTGTCCTGTGTTGCTAGATGCTGGCCTACAGGGAGTCCACAGTTGGGGTAGAGTTAAGGAATGACAGATGAAGAGACACACAAGTAGCTAAAATAATTACGTGTAGCTTGTCACAGATGCTTGACCTAAGGCAGTTATGAATGGTGCCATTCACAGTAGCAAAAAAAGCTTTATTTTTAAATATCTATTTATTTATTTTTTGGCTGCGTCAGGTCTTAGTTGTGGCACACGGGCTCTTCGTTGTGGTGTGCGGGCTTCTCTCTAGTTGTGGCACATGGGCTCTCTAGTTGTGGCATGCGGGCTCTCTAGTTGTGGCACGTGGGCTTAGTTTCCCCACAGCAGGTAGGATCTTAGTTCCCCGACCAGGGATCGAACCAGTGTCCCCTGCACTGCAAGACGGATACTTAACCACTGGACCACCAAGGAAGTCCCAAAAACTTTAAAATGCATAGGAATTAACTCAGTAACTCCTGTCTGCCTCAAACCATAAAATTCTTCTGGAGGGGGCAAGAGAAGGAGATCTGGATAAGGAAGTGATATACCATGTTCATGGATGGCCTTTTGCTTCTTAAAAGTTCCCTGCATAAGGGAGCATACTGTTTCTTTTATACATACACATTCCTGGTCTGAAAGCCTTTACTTTAGTGGGATCAGAGTAAAATAAAGGACAAAACTGAAGTTCGCCCTGAGCAAAACAAGCTGTCACTTAATGTACATTTTATATAATTTTATTTTTGACATGGTCACACCTTTCAAATAATGTTATTTCAAGAAGTCAAATACCCAGGCTATAGAGGATTACTCACACAAAAATAAATAGATGATCGGGGCTTCCCTGATGGCGCAGTGGTTGAGAATCTGCCTGCTAATGCAGGGGACACGGGTTCGAGCCCTGGTCTGGGAGGATCCCACATGCCACAGAGCAACTGGGCCCGTGCGCCACAACTACTGAGCCTGCGCGTCTGGAGTCTGTGCTCCGCAACAAGAGAGGCCACGACAGTGAGAGGCCCACGCACCGCGATGAAGAGTGGCCCCCGCTTGCCACAACTGGAGAAAGCCCTCATACAGAAACGAAGACCCAACACAGCCAAAAATAAATTAATTAATTAATAAACTCGTACCCCCAACATCAAAAGAAATAATAAAATAAATAAGTAGATGATAGATAGATAGGGGCAAAATGGTTCCTTGTTAAGAAAAGAATTTCATTTGAATAGAACATTTTTAGAATGTCTGCCATTGTCTTTTTTCTTTTCTTGTGTGAGATTGTCCTAATTGAACCCTTTTATTGTTTATTTCAGAAGACAAGTTTTTCTCACGAAGAACAGCTTTGAGAGTAGTGTCCTTCCATTTTCCATCCCTACGTCAATGCAGGTAGTTATTTTGCTGAACGATCCGAGGGATGCTTGAAATAAGTAATACTTAGGGTTAGATATAGTTCAGAAAACACCACGCTAGTCTGTTTTTGTTAGTTTGGGGGCTTATTTTACGATGTACCTCTTAAAGACATTGAGAGCAATTTCTAAGCCAAAAGAAGGCTTGATTCTATTCTGCCCTTACTACCAAAACAGGTGCTTTTTCTTTCCCCTGAAAAAAGAACCAGAATTCTTGCAAGAGCTCCCTATAATTGGTTGTGTGATAGATTACATACACTGATTTCAGGGCCTCCCCAAATTGCCCTCAACCAAAACAGAAAAACCTGTACCCGCTTAGGAACTATCTTGAGAAATTTGACAGCACCTATGCTCCAGAAGCTTCCGCCATCTGCTAAAATACCAGTTTCTCTCATAAGTGACACACTTATCAGTTATGCTTATGATTCGTCATCTATGCTGTAGCCTTTATCCTCAGAGAAGATTTTTTTTAAATATTTATTTATGTAGGCTGTGCTGGGTCTTAGTTGCAGCACTTGGGATCTTCATGGCGGCATGCAGATTTCTTAGTTGTGGCATGCAGGATCTAGTTCCCCGACCAGGGATCGAACCCGGGCCCCCTGGATTGGGAGCATGGAGTCTTCGTCCGTGGACCACCAGGGAAGTGCCTATCCTCAGAGAAGGTTTTGACACAGGAGAAGGAGATGGAGCAAATTTAGCTATCCAAGGGCACCAAACACCAATTTCGACCTCCCCGTTTTGCTTTCAGCTAATCCCCAAGATACATGGTTCCCAATATCTAGGACCCAAAGAACTCTTGCTGGAATGAATGTTCCATGGATGCGTGTCTAGAAGTATCGCTTTCTGAATCGATGTCCGAAGAGATGTACATACTGATATTGTATATGTCATTACTCTTAGGTTGGCATACCAGAAGTAACATCAGCACATTTTGCTGGTTCAGTATTGCTGTTAGTAGTGAATCGAAAAGTCTATGTTTATGATTATGAAGCCAATTCCTGGAATGCATCTACAGGTATGCGTATTCTGTATTTTTTACTCTTGTTTGCATTTGACCAACATCAGAGAAAAGGCTCAGAAGAACAGACGATGCAGCTACTTGGATGTCAGCCCCTGGACATTTTTTTAAACTATTTATTTATTTATTTGGCTGCGTCAAGTCTTAGCTGCAGCACGCGGGATCATTGTTGACGCGTGTGGGATCTTCATTGAGGCGGGTGGGATCTTTAGTTGCTGGCATGCAGGATCTTTTAGTTGCGGCATGTGAACTCTTAGTTGCAGCATGTGGGCTCTTAGTTGTGGCCTGTGGGCTCTAGTTCCCTGACCAGGGATCGAACCTGAGCCCCCTGCATTGGGAGCGTGAAGTCTTAGCCACTGGACCACCAGGGAAGTCCCAGCCCCTGGACATTACATTGTCTGGTTGTTTTTTTTTTCTGCTGCACCAAGTGGCTTGCAGGATCTTAATTCCCCAAGCAGGGATTGAACCTGGGCAGTGAAAGCGTTGAGTCCTAACCACTGGACCACCAGGGAATTCCCTACGTTGTCCTTTAAAGTTCAATAAAAATTGGCCTGAAACCCCATCCCACGGGGGGGACTGAGTGTTTCCATCGAGGATTGTGGTAAACACAGCATGAATGGGCCACAGAGAATGGATAACGCAAGTAAAGCTGGGCTGCCTGGGGGCCAGTCTTTTTGTTGTTGTTGTTAATATTCATCTATTTATTTGGCTGAGCCAGGTTTTAGTTTGACATTCGGGATCTTTTAGTTGCGGCACATGAACTCTTAGTTGCAATGCGGGATCTAGTTCTCTGACCAGGGATCAAACCCTGGCCCCCTGCACTGGGAGCGCAGAGTCTTAACTGCTGGACCACGAAGGAAGTCCCTGGGGGCCAGTCTTATAACCATCTCATCAATTGGTCATATCCACCCCAAACATGCATCAGCCTCCAAGACATCAGTTGACCTACTCTTTACAGATCTTCCCACCCACAGCGACACTGCCTAAAATCTCTCCCTCCTCGCCACCTTCCTCTCTCTTCCTCCAAACTTCAACCATTGGTGGTTGAAGGGCTTTTCCTTCACGCCCCAATCCTCTCCCAGTGCCCCTCCTAATCTTCCAGTCCAATTCTTTTCTCTCTCACAATTCAAGGCTCTTTTCCCTTTCTGGGGGGGAGGGGCATACAAGTCACCATTTTAACCATTTTCAAGTGTACAGTTCAATGGCATTTAGTACATTCGCAATGGTGTGCAAAAGTCACCACTGTTGAGTACCAGAACATTGTCATCCCCCCGAAAGGAAACCCCGTCCTCATTCACAGTCCCTCCCCCTCCCCCTCCCCCAGCCCCTGGCAACCACTCACCCGCTCTCCATTTGTGTGGATTTGCCTGTCCTGGATGTTTCATATAAATGGAATCACACAACATGTGGCCTTTTTCCTCTGGGTTCTCTCACCGAGCATCACGTTTCTGAGATTCATCCATGTCGCAGCGTGTATTAGGAGGTCATTCCTTCTTATGGCTGAGTAACACTCCATTGTGTGGATTGACCACTTCTGTGTATCCATTCATCATCTGGTGGACATTGAGGTCGTTTCCCCCTTTGGTCCGTGGTGAATAGTGCCGCTGTGAACACCTGTGTACAAGTTTTTGTGTGGATACATGTTTTCAATTCTCTTGGGTAGGTACCTAGGAGTGGAATTGCTGGGTCAGATGGAAATTCTATATTTAACTTACGAAGGAACCATCAGGGCTCCTTGTAACGTAAGTCAGTCTACTCTCTGTCCTTCCTCTTCTCTCCATCAATTTGTTTACTAGCATCCCAACAGCTAACTCCCCATCCTCCTCCCCAGCCCTGCACCCACAATTCTACTTTGTCTCTATGAATGTGTCTCCTCTAGGGACCTCAAATGAGTGGGATCATACAGTATTGGGATCATACTTCACTGAGCATAATGTCCTCAAGGTTCATCCATGTTGTAACGTGTGTCAGAATTTCCTTCCTTTTTGGGACTTCCCTGATGACGCAGTGGTTAAGAATCTGCCTGCCAATGCAGGGGACACGGGTTCGATCCCTGGTCCGGGAAGATCCCACATGCCGTGGAGCAACTAAGCCCATGTGCCACAACTACTGAGCCTGCGCTCTACAGCCCGTGCTCTGCAACAAGAGAAACCACTGCAATGAGAAGCCCACGCACCGCAACGAAGAGTAGCCCCTGCTCGCCACAACTGGAGAAAGCCCGCGCACAGCAACCAATGCAGCCAAAAATAAATAAAATAAATACATTTATATATAAAAAAGAATTTCCTTCCTTTTTAATGCTGAATAGTATTCTATTGTATGAATGGACCACATTTTCTTATCTATTTATCTGTCAATGGACACTCGGCTGCTTCCATGTTTTAGCTATTGTGAATAATGCCAGTTTGAACATGTGTACACAGATGTCTCCTTGAGTCCCTGCTATTAGTTTTTGGTGGGTGTGTACCCAGAAGTGGAATTGGCTGGATCATATTTTCCATTTTGTGAGGAACCTCCACACTGTTTTCCACACTGCCGAACCATTTTACATTCCCACCACCAGTGTACAAGGTTTCCAATTTTTTTACATTGTCACTGAAGCTTGTTTTCTGTTTCTGTCATAGTAGCCATCCTAATGGGTGTGGGACAGTATCTCACTGTGGTTTTGCTTTGCATTTCCCTAATGATTAGTGATGTTGAGCATCTTTTCATGTGCTTGTTGGCCACGTGTGTATTTTCTTTGGAGCTGAAGCTTCTCCTTTTAAAACAGAATCAAAGAATGCCTTGCTAAGAGAAGGGCACCCTTCCTGCAATTTTGGCAGAGTCCTAAAAGAGTTTCTGCCAAAGCAGTGGGGTATTTTTTTTAATATATTATCCCCCTGCCCTGCATGGCTTGTGGGCTCTTTCTTTTTTCAAGTTTTATCTTTTCTCTCTCTCTTTTTTTAAAAATTTTATTTATTTATTTATTATTTTTGGCTGCATTGGGTCTTCGTTGCTGCACACAGGCTCTCTCTAGTCGCGGCGAGCGGGGGCTACTCTTCGTTGCAGTGCGTGGGCTTCTCATAGCGGTGGCTTCTCTTGTTGCGGAGCACGGGCTCTAGAGCGCAGGTTCAGTAGTTGTGGCGCACAGGCTTAGTTGCTCTGCGGCAGGTGGGATCTTCCTGGACCAGGGATTGAACCCGTGTCCCCTGCATTGTCAGGCAGATTCCTAACCACTGCACCACCAAGGAAGACCCCAAACCAGTGGTTCTTAACAAGGGACAATTCTGCCCCTCACCCGCCAGATGACACTTGGCAATGTCTGAAGACATTTTTGGTTGTCAAGACTAGAGGAGAGGTACTTCCCTGGAGGTCCAGTGGGTAAGACTCCAAGCTCCCAATGCAGGGGGCCCAGGTTCAATCCCTGGTCAGGGAACTAGAGCCCACATGCATGCCACAACTAAAAGAGTTCACATGCTGCAACTAAGAGTTTGCACGCCACAGCTAAGATCCCTCATGTCACAACTAAGATCTGACACAGCCTAAATAAATAAATTCTATTTGGAAAAAAAAGACTCCGTGCTTTCACTGCAGGGGTCACATGTTCCATCCCTGGTCAGGAACTAAGATCCTACATGCCATAAATTTAAAAAAAAATTTTTAACTAAAAAAAAAAAGGATGCTTTGTGATCTAAAGCTTAAGAAAAACCTTAAAAAAAAAAGACTGGAGTAGAGTTCCACTGGTTAAATAAATCATTATATAACTAATTGAATAAGTTAAATAAGTCAGTAGAAGCAGGGATGCTGCAAAACATCCTACCGTGCCCAGGAGCCCCTTCAGCTGAGAACGATCTGGCCCCAGATGTCAGTGTGGAGGATGAGAAGCCCTGCTCTAACCTTCTCTCTGAACGTTCAGGGAACTCAGAGAGCATTTCAATGCCCTTTTCCTTTCAGGTGTAGAACACCCTGTTTCACATATTTCTGGTGACAACTGTTGTTACAGTGGAAATTCCTTTTGCATGGTGAGTACCATGTGTTGTATCTCATTTTTTACTCTGCTGTGAGCTAATTATGAATGGAAATAAAGACAGTGTAGGGACTTCCCTGGCGGTCCAGCGGTTAGGACTCCATGCTTCCACTGCAGGGGTCACGGGTTTGATCCCTGGTCAGGGAACTAAGATACCGCATGCCATGCAGCGAAGCAGGAAAAAAAAAAAGTGTAAGCCTTGAGGGCTGGGACAGGGGTGGACTCAGGACTCAGGCCATGTTATCTCCCAGGGTTCAGAAGAGGACCGAGAGCCCGTGGGAGGGCTCTGGAGCTCCTGGGATCATCTGGCTGACACACTGTGAATATATCCATCTATCTTCTTTTTTTAAAACCTGTTATTCTGAAATCATTATAGATGTACAGGAAGTTGAAAAAATAATACAGAGTCCCATGTATCCCTCACCCAGTTTCCCCCAGTGGTTACATCTTACATAACTATAGTGATACAAACAGGAAATTGACATGGATACAACTGCCTAAAGTCAGAGAACCGCTATTGCCATCAAAACACTGAACTGGGGCTTCCCTGGTGGCGCAGTGGTTGAGAGTCCGCCTGCCAATGCAGCGGACATGGGTTCGTGCCCCGGTCTGGGAGGATCCCACATGCCGCGGAGCAGCTGGGCCCGTGGGCCATGGCCGCTGAGCCTGCGCATCCGGAGGCTGTGCTCCGCAGCGGGAGAGGCCACAACAGTGAGAGGCCCGTGTACCACACACACAAAAAAAGAAACAAAGGAAAACCCTGAACTGATTCATGGCCCCAAAACTCTCCATACCTCTGTGCCCTGCCCTAACCCCTGGCAACCACTAACGTGTTCTCCATCTCTCTAATTTTATCATGTCGAGAATGTCGTATAAATGGGATCATTCAATATGAAACCTTTGGGGACTAGCTTTTCTCAGCAAAGTTCTCAGGAGACTCATCTGATTTGTCACGTATATGTGTAGTCTGCTCTTTTCCACAGTGGTGGGTGTACCAGCATTGGGTTGTTTCCACTCTTTGGCTGGTGCAAATAAAGCCACTATAAATGTTCATGTACAGGTGTTTGTGTGGACATAAGTTTTCATCTCTCTGGGTTAAATGCCCAGGCATGTTATCACTGGCATCTGTCCTCCCTGCTTTTTAAATTGAGATGTCACTGATATACCACACTGTGTAAAGTTAAGGTATACAACGTGTTGATTTGCACATTTACATGTTGCGGTATGATTACCATCCTGTCATGTCACAAAATTACCATTGCTTTTCTGTTGTGGAAACAAGATCTAGTTTCTCAGGAACTTTGAAGTTTCTAATATGGTATTGCTGTCTGTGATCACTATGCTATGCATTAGACCTCCAGAACTGATTTATCTGTTTAAAGAACATCTCCCCAGCCGCCGCCCCCCCACCTTCTATCTCCTTTTAAAGAGGCTGTTTTATTTGTGTGTTCTTCCAGGATATAAGTAACTCGGTTTTTGCTTATTTGCGTGGAGATCAGATATCTCAGGCCAATATCTATTTCTCAAATACCCGGGGATACAGATTTCAGAAATATTCCCAGGAAAGACAGGTATGTTCAATTTGGTAAGAAAATGAACAAACAAACAGAAAAATGTGTCCTGTGGGATAGGAGTAATTAGCTGTCTGTGGCGAGCAAGGACTTTTCTCTCTCGAAGAGTCCAGCGGATGGGAGCGTAGGGAAGAATTTCAGGTCAGAGCAGCTGGCTAGGGAGATTAGGAAGTTAGGAAAGGAGACAGCACGGTTCATGGAAAAAAGCTTGTGCCATAGTAAAGGCTGCACATGGATTACAACATCAGGTACCACCAGCATCCCCATCTTACAGATGAGAGAACTGGACTGGGTTGAACATGTGTCCCCCTAAAATTCATGTCCACCCTGAAACCTCAGAATGTCACCTTCCTTGGAAATAGGATTTTTGTAGATGTAATTAGTTAAGATGAGGTTTTCCTGGATTAGGGCTTAGTAAACTTAATTGCTACCGAAAGACCATACCTCCAAATACCATCATTTTGGGGATGCTATGGTCTGAATGTTTGTGTCCCCCCCCGAAATTCATATGTTGAAATCCTAATGCCTGATGTGATGTATTAGGAGATGGGGGCCTTTGGGAGGTGCTTAGGTCATGAGGGTGGAGCCCTTATGAATGAGATTAGTGCCCTTATAAAGGAGGGCACTGTTGTTATAAGCCTCCCAGTCTATGGTATTTTGTTATAGCAGCCCTAACAGACGAAGACATGGGGTTAGGGTTTCAACCTATGAATTGGGGGAGGACACTGTATATAATAGAAATACTCCCCACCCCGACACACACACACACAACCAAATAACAGAGGCTTAAATAAAATGGTGGTCTTTCTCTCTTACCTGAAAAGTGTCTGGAGGGAGCCAGCTGGGTTGCCAGGGCAATCTGTCCCACTGTCCCTAGGTTGGGGTCCTTGGTCTCATGCTCCAACTTGCCTGCTCGTGGGCACTTTGCTGACCAGCCAAAGATCAGGAGTGAGGAACCTAGGCAGGACTGAGGGACCTAGGCAGGCACCTCACAGTGTGGGTCACACCACTTCCCCTATCAGCCCAGGCAAAGCCAACTTCATTCAAAGTTCTGCCCTACATGCTACATTTTTACAGAGGGAAAACAGATCACAATATTGTTAAAAAGAAAAAGACTTTCCTTCCTTTTAGCTTACTGGATAATCTAGAGTTAAATTTAGAATTAAGCACACGTTTAAGACTTACTTCTATTTTGTTTGTTTCGTAGGCAGAACTAGTCGGTTCCTTGGGCGGGATCTTCTACTTCTACTCCCTCTCACAGGTTGGGCTGCTTCTCGTTGACCAACGGAAGGTGAGTACCTTTTGGACTGGGAAGAACCACTTCAGTGACCCTTACCCCAAGCCAGGTTTTTGTCAAAACTCACACACTTAGATTTTCATATCTGAAATCCATCTAGCTTTTCATTCACCTGTCCATCCATGTATCCATCCACCCACTCATTGACCCACCTACTCATCCATCCACATATCCATCTATCAATCTATCCATTCTTCCATTTATCTATTTATCCAACCACCCACCCATCCTTCCATCTACCTACTCATCCATCCATCCATTAACCTACTTATTCATTAATCCATCCATCCATCCATCCACCAACCCACCTACCCACCCATCTACTCATCCATCCACCCATCCATCCATCTATTCATTCTTCCATTTATCTATTTATCCATCCACCTATCTACCCACCTACTCATCCGTCCATCAACCTACTTATCCATCCATCCACCCATCCATTAACCTGCTTATCCTTCCATCCACCCATCCATCCACACATCCATCCATTCATCCATCTACTCAACCATCCATCCACCCAGCTACCTATTCATCCATATACCCTTCCACCCACCCACACGCCCACCATCTCTCTCTCCCCCCATTCATTAGCTCATTCAGGCATGCACTCAGCAATATTTAAGTAGGTCTAGGAGGTGCTGGGCACTAAGGGATAAAATACAAGGTGTGGTGCATGTGTCACGGGTGGCACCCAAGACCATTTTAAATGCCTCACGTCAACCCTTTTGTTAACAGTTATTTTCACGTGGATTCAGAAAATCGGGACATGAAAACTGTGACTTCACAGGTATCATTTAGGATAAGACTAAGTTAAGAAGAGGAATCAGTCCATGCAAAGTGCATCTGAAGAAAAAATATTAAGTCAGGCAAAGATTAAAGTACAGCCAGTACCCCCGTGTTGCAAAATCTGTAAGCAAGGTGTGCCACTCTGAAGTTTGGGGGAGACCCACCATCAGGAAGCTCCCAGAGGCTGGGCTGCTACCTGGTGGCTGCAAGCCCCACCCTCTAACCACACGGCGGGCCCAGACCCCCACCCAGAGTCCCTCATGAGCACGCACTGCCAGGGCGCCTGGTGAATGAGACACTCCCAGACTCTGGAAATCCCAAGAAAGTAGAGGTGGCTGAGGAGTCCGGCTCTGGTTACAACCTGTGCATGGTTTCCCAGATCTGACCACAGGCAGTCACAAGGCTCTACCTGGAGGGCATGGGGGCGGAGGTTGGGGGAGCTGCCCTCCCCACTCCACACCTGGGGCACGATGCACGGGCAGGCTCTGAAGGCGTTGTGGTCAAGGACTCCTGCCTCCGGTCAGGCAGGCTCTGCGCATCTCTGCATTCCCAGCCCAGGCTTGGTCTTCAGACCTCTGACTCCTGAGGGAGGGAGGAGGGGGAAGCCTGGAGCCACTTCCCGGCTCTCTGACTCAGTACTTTTCAGTTCCTGGCCCTTCCACCTCCCGAGGCCGAGGCCCTGGGTGTTTTTTTTTTTTTTTTTTTGCTTGTTTGTTTGTTTGTTTTTTGGCCACACCATGCGGCATGCGAGATCTTAGTTCCCCAGCCAGATCAGGGATCGAACCGTGCACCCTGCAGTAGAAGCACGGATTCCTAAATCACTGGACCGTCAGGGAAGTCCCTGCAGGCGCCTTTTGACTGGGGCTTCCCACACAGGGAAATGAACCCCACCCCTGCGCTGACCCAGGGGACCCTCCGCGGTTCCGTTGCGGAGGGACGAACAGGGGCCCTTGGCGTTTTCTCTGGCCTGGGCTCTTAAGCCACCGCAGTGAGCAATTAAAAGCGGAATGCACTCTAGTGTTTGGCTCGTTGTCTTAATTGGCTACTCGGACCCCTGGCAGCTCTGCTGAGATGATGCGTCTCAGGCTCCAGGGACCGGCAGGCAGCCAACCCATCGCTGAGCAGGCGTGGGCTGGGGGCTGCGGACTCACATTCACTCACGGTCCCTTAGCGCGCCTAGTGAGGATGGGTGGGTCTGGCCCCTGCGGCCGCGGTGGGGGCGGGGCGAGTCAAGGTCAGCAGCCCGTGCACAGTCCACCGTGGCCCTGACCCGCTAAGCTTCTCTCCTCGCCCCAGGAGGCACTTAGAAAGCCACCCAGGGAACTCCCTGGTGGTCCAGTGGTTAGGACTCGGCACTTTCACTGCAGGGGCCACGTGTTCCATCCGTGGTCGGGGAACTAGGATCCTGCAAACCACGTACATCTGCTGCAAACTCGGAGGCACTCGGCAAGCCATCCTGGGGAAAATCTCTCCCTCCGCCTCGGTGCATCTTCTGGAAAACGGATGCCAGTATCTTGGTGGGACTCACTTATGAACCAGTGTCAGTGTTGGGTTTTTTTAAATATATAAATTTTATTTATTTTTGGCTACGTTGGGTCTTCGTTGCTGCACGCAGGTTTTCTCTAGTTGAGGAGAGCGGAGCTACTCTTCGTTGCGGTGCGCGAGCTTCTCATTGCAGTGGCTTCTCTTGTTGCGGAGCACAGGCTCTAGACGCATGGGCTTCAGTAGTTGTGGCATGGGGGCTCAGTAGTTGTGGTACATGGGCTTAGTTGCTCCGCAGCATGTGGGATCTTCCCGGACCAGGGCTCGAACCCACGTCCCCTGCAGTGGCAGGCGGGTTCCTAACCACTGCACCACCAGGGAGGCCCCAGTGTTGGGTTTTTTAATTCCATCCTTGTGTAGTGCTGTCAGAGGTCTTCCGTAAAGAACAGATGATAGAAAAGAATCTGAAAAGGAATTTATATATAACTGAATCACTTTGCTATACACCAGAAACTATTGCAACATTGTACATCAACTATACTTTAATTTAAAAAAAAGAGCAGATGAGAGAGAACTTTGAGAACCACGGAGAGTAATTTAGACTTTACTTAAGAGCCAGACCTTAGAGGGTCACAAGACACAAAAGGCTGTTAGGAAAAGAATCGGTGGGGGCGGGGGTTGGGGCGGGTGCAGAATTCCCTGGCGGTCCAGTGGTTAGGACTCTGCGCTTTCACTGCCAGGGCCGGGTTTGATCCCTGATCGTGGAATTAAGATCCCGTAAGCCACAGGACATGGCCAAAAAAAAAAAGAAAGAAAAGAATCTGGGGACCAGCCCTGGGAAATCAGCTTGAATAATAATCCAGGTACAAGGGCACCAACGTGGGCGTGGCAGAGCAGAAGGAGAGAGAGGGCTCTCAGCACCGCGGGGGTGTCCTTTGTCATGAGGGCCCATCCCGGGTGCTGTGGGGTGTAGAGCAGCCACCTGCCCCCACTTATTCGATACCAGGAGCCCTGCAAGTCATGACATCCACAGATGAGCCCAGACTCTGTCCAGTGTCCCCTGGGGGCAGAATCACCCCAAGCTGAGAACCACCGGACTAGGTAATAAGGTCTGAAGAAAGTTCCAGTGACAAAGCACATGGACTCACACAGTTCTATTGCGGTCATTTCTTTTCTTGCTCAAGATTCAATATTCTTCTCTCAGGCCATGTTCGGCTACTCAGACCACCCCCTGAACCGCAGTTTTGGGCTGCCCTTTGACTACAATGGGACCCTTGACATCCTTATTGCTCCGGGCCAGAAAGGCATCCTGATCTTCTGGTTTGAGAAGAGCCTGCTGGTTTCCCGAAACGCAGGTGAGCGAGGCCCAGGCTCAGGGTGGGCAAGCACAAGCGGTCATTTTTTCTCTCCCTGACCTGAGTGGATGACGACAAGCCCATTGTCACTTTGCCATCCTCACTTCGACCCCCCAACCCCCATTTCCCTCCTCCTGGGATATTTAGGCCCTGAAGGCAGGTTCTGAAAGTCACTGGACGCCTAGGGCAGAGGGGCCAAGTCCAGGAACTGCAGATCTTGTTTTGAGGCCTAGACACATGAGCCCCAGCCTACCAGCCCAAGTAAGGAGAAGAGCAAAAGGCAGCCCCCCCAGGAGGAGGTGCTGTCAGGGACCTCTGGGCACAACAGTGGCTGCCAGAGCACCCACAATTGCAGCACGCCCCCTAGTACCAGTCAGCCACCTGAACACAGCTGTTTCCTTCCAATGCAAGAAAAGGGCTTAGGGCTGGCCTGGCCATGGGGGGTGGGTGGGGGGCATTTCAGAAAGAAAGTTCTGATTACATGTTACCTGTATAGTAAAAGGCATCCTGCAGTTCACCTGGTATCCAGTCCATTCCTCAGAGCTCTCACATCAAGAAGATTGGGCGGGGGGGGGTCGCATTTTCTTAAACCTAAGGAATTCTATGTGATGTTTTACAGCATTGCATCTCACGGCTGCATTTTCCTTGATTCTTTATCATCTGAGTCGTAAACCGAGGGGCCAGGTGGGCAGCGGGGGATCCCGTGCCTAATACGTGCTCATGTCTCGCGATTTGCTCTGTCATCTCCTAGGTCAGCTGGTCAACCCTGTCCATGTGCGAGAAGGACAACACATCTTGTATTCTTCCATCTCTGAAGCCAACATCACCATCCACAGCGTTGCTGCCAGTGCGTGCCCGGCCTGAGGGTAGCTTTCTAGAAGTGCTTTAGACCTGACTTATTCACCTCTGACCCCCTAGATCCAGCCTGGCCAAAACAGAAACAAAATACGGTTATCACACATTCTGGAACTCAGAGCAGAAACTTTTGTGCCCTTTCACAGTGAAATGGAATGTCAGTTGGATATCGTTTGCTGGGGCTGCTCTGACAAAGCACCCCAAACTGGGTGAATTAGAACAGACATTTATTGTCTCCCAGTTCTGGAGGCCAGAAGTCTGAGGTCAAGGTGTTGGCAGGGCCAGTTCCTTCGGAGGCCTCTCCCGTCGGCTTGCAGACGGCCGTCTTCCCCTTGTGCCCTCCCATCATCTTCCCTCTGTGTACGCCTGTATCCAAATTTCCCTTTTACAAGGACGCCAGTCCTATTGGAGTAGGGCCGACCCGAATGACCTCACCTTAACCGTATCACCTGTGTAAAGACCCTGGCTCCAAATCAGGCCACATCCTGGGGAGGTCCGGGGGGTTAGGGCTTCAACATATCTTGTTTGGAGGGGACACAATTCAGCCCATGACAGATGGCACCCCCAGGAGTTCTTTGCCAGTGAATTGTTGTCCTGCTGCTGTCCTGCCGCTGGTTCAGTCAGGTAAAATGAAACCCACCAGTGTAATTTTTCTCCTCACATGCTCCTCACTATTTGAGGCAAATAGTGCAGCAAACTGTGGAGTCATGTGACCTTTTTTTGTTTTTTTTTTGGCCACACAGCATGGCATGTGGGATCTTCCCTGTCCAGGGATCGAACCCGTACCCCCTGCAGTGGAAGCACGGAGTCTTAACCACTGGACTGCCAGCGAAGTCCCCTGTAATTTTTTAAAAGTATTTATTTATTTTTTTATTTGGTTGCACCAGGTCTCAGTTGTGGCAGGCAGTCTCCTTAGCTGTGGCTCACAGGCTCCTTAGTTGTGGCTCACAGGCTCCTTAGTCGTGGCATGCGAACTCTCAGTTGCAGCATGCATGTGGGATCTAATTCCCTGACCAGGGATCGAACCCGGGCCCCCTGCATTGGAAGCGCAGGGTCTTGTCCACTGTGACACCAGGGAAGTCCCACCCGTGTAACTTTTAAGATCCCATATTTCCCTGTTTGCCTATCACTGAGTTACCTCCTACTGTCTATGTCCGTTTATCTGTTAAACGTTAATTTATCATGATAGAAAGTAATGATATAAAAGTAATTTATAGGGGCTTCCCTGGTGGCGCAGTGGTTGAGAGTCTGCCTGCCGATGCAGGGGACGCGGGTTCGTGCCTCAGTCCAGGAAGATCCCACATGCCGCGGAGCGGCTGGGCCCGTGAGCCATGTCCGCGCTCCGCAACGGGAGAGGCCACAGCAGTGAGAGGCCCGCATACCGCAAAAAAAAAAAAAAAAAAAGTAATTTATAATTATGCCAGTGATGCATGGTCCTTTAAAAGTTTGTTTTTTTTTAAACATTACAACTATAATTAAAGTCCTTTTGACCAGCTTTTTGAATCCAGGCCCCTCTTTGGCTTCCTAAAGGTCATCACTGTTAGGAATCTGGAAAGTATCTTTTTAGCCAGTTGAAAGCCTCACAACCTATATTAAATATGGACCTGCTGAAAATGTACAGCGTCATCTGTGTAGCTTGTTGTGGTTGCTTTTTTTTTTTCCCTTTTTCCCCCATTTTTTCTTTTCATTTATTGAAATAGAGTTGATATACACTATTATATTGGTTTCAGGTGTACTACGTAGTGATTTGACATTTGCCTATGTTATGAAGTGATGAGTCGCAAGGATGTGATATACCGCATAAGGAATACGGTTAATATTATTGTAATAACTTGGTAGGGGGATAGATGTTGTGGTTGCTTTTTATGTAAATGGTATCGTATTATCGTTGAGTCATTCTCCTGTTTGCCTTTTCCATTACCCATCATTTTCTGTTTTATTGTGGTAACAACACTTAACATGAGATCTACCCCCTGAACACATTTTTAAGTGCACAGTACAGTTTTAAGTATACGCACAATGTGGTCCAGCCGATCTCTAGAATGTATTCATCGTGTGTAACTGAAACTGCCCCATTAAACACGAACTCCCCATCCCCCTCCCCCAGCCCCCACCATCCTACTTCCTGTCTCTATGGATGTGACTCCTCTAGGGACCTCCTGTGAGGGGGACCACACGGTATTAGTCCTTTCCAATTTCCACACATCCTCACCCATACTTGGCTTTCTGTCTTTTTCACTAGAGCCGTCCTGGTGGCTGTGAAGTGGTATCTCATTGTGGGCTCGATTTGCATTTCCCTACTGACTAATGACGTTGAGGGTCTCTTCACCTGCTTATTGGCCATTTGTATATCTTTTCTGGAGAAATGTCCATTTAGATCTTTTACTTATTTTTTGATTGGGCTGTTGGTCTTTTTATTACTGAATTATTATATATTCTGGATACAAGTCCCTTATCAGAGATGGGATGAGAATATATATCAGAGATATATTCTCTCCCATTCTATGGGTTGTCTTCTCCCTCCTCTTTTTTTTTTTGCGGTACGTGGGCCTCTCACTGTTGTGGCCTCTCCCGTCGTGGAGCACAGGCTCCGGACACGCAGGCTCAGCGGCCATGGCTCACAGGCCCAGCCGCTCCGCGGCATGTGGGATCTTCCCAGACCGGGGCACGAACCCGTGTCCGCTGCATCGGCAGGCGGACTCTCAACCACTGCGCCACCGGGGAAGCCCCTCTTTTTTTTTTTAAAACCATGAGTATACATCACTTCCCATGTCTAGAATCTTTAATGGTTCCTTATTTTCTTTTTTTTAATTTTTATTTTTTTATTGAAGTATAGTTGATTTACAATGTTTCAGGTGTACAGCAAAGGGATTCAGTTTCATATCTATATATATAACTGAATATATATATTCTTTTTCAGATTCTTTTCCATTACAGGTTATTATAATATATTGAGTATAGTTCCCTGTACTATACAATAGGTCCTTGTTGATTATCTATTTTATATATAGTAGTGTGTATCTGTTAATCCCAAATTCCTAATTTATCCCTCCCCCTTTTCCCCTTTGGTAACCATAAATTTGTTTTCTATATCTGTGAGTCTATTTCTATTTTGTAAATAAGTTCATCAGTATCATTTTTTTAGATTCCACATGTAAATGGTATCATATGATATTTGTCTTTCTCTGACTTACTTCACTTAATATGATAACCTCTAGGTCCATCCATGTTGCTGCGAATGGCATTATTTCATTCTTTTTTCATGGCTGAGTAATATTCCATTGTATATACATATGTGACATCTTCTTTGTTCATTCATCTGTTGATGGATGTTTAGGTTGCTTCCATGTCTTGACTGCTGTAAATAGTGAACATTGGGGTGCATGTATCTTTTTGAATTAGCGTTTTCACCTTTTCTGGATATATGCCCAGGAGTGGGATTGCTGGATTGGTTCCTTATTTTCTAAAGAATAGAGTCCAAACTTGCAAGGATTGCATTCTGGTTTGTGTATCTGGAATCTCATCCCATAGCTTATCGCTGCCCTGAGGGATCCCTTTTCTCCATCTAACCGCTGGCTCTCAGCCTGGGGACACTGGGCAGTGTCTGGAGGCATGTGTAGTCATCACGACTCGGGGGGCTCCTGGTATCTTCTGGGTGGAGGCTGGGGCTGCTGCTCCACACCCCACTGTGGCCACGACGGCCCCACCACGAAGAACCGCCCTGCCCCAGGTGTCAATAGAGCCCCAAACCTTGCTTCTTCTGAAAACGTCCTTGTCTTTTTTATTTTATTTATTTTCGATTGATTGATTGAATGATTGACCGTTTTGGCTGTGTCGGCTCCTTGTTGCGGCACGCGGGATCTTTCGTTGAGGCACATGGGATCTTGCGTTGTGGTGCGCAGGCTCCAGAGCACGTGGGCTCTGTGGTTTGTGGCACTCAGACTCTCTAGTTGAGGCGCGCGAGCTCTGTAGTTGTGGCACGCAGGCTTCGTTGCCCCGCGGCCTGTGGGATCTGACCAGGGATCAAACCCACATCCCATGCGTTGGCAGGCGGATTCTTAACCACTGCGCCACCAGGGAAGTCCCCATCTCGTCCTTAAGAAGAAATTTGCTGACCCCTGGTCTGTATGATGGAATTTGGGGTAATTTTCTAATTTTAATATTTAATATATTTTACATTTTTGTCCATGGAAACAACCCTTGTTTCAATTTTTGTTCTGTCTTCTTTGGTTTTCCCTAGATGAAAATGAACTGGCCGTTTTAACTCAGGAGAATAATTTATACTATGGAAGCCTGGGAATCCTGTCAAGTTCTCTTATCAAAGTAGGTAAAATCCCGGCGCTACCTGGTTGGTAAGGAATAACGGTCTTCCTCTCAAATGTCTGATCCTTTTTCTTCTTCTTTTTCTTTTTTTCTTTTGTCTGATCCTTTTTCTGAAGAAATTGCTCTAGTTATTAAAATAGTAATAGTATTTTTAATAGCAATAGTGATAACATAACAGTAATTTCAATTAGTTTTACACCTGAAGAGTAGGTGCCTCAACAAAGTGTACTTATGACTTTGCTTGGTTTTTTGGTTTCTTAGGGTTTGGATTTCTTTTTTTTTTTTTTTTTTTGGTCTACCTTCTTTAAATATGAATCATAAGAAAAAGGTTACATCCTCAAAAAAGAATGAGAATGAGCTGATCTCAGAAGTCATTTTTTCTCTTAGTTTGCAGACCAAAACATCTGGTCCAAAGAGGCGGTCCTGATGTTCACTGACGTGGGCATGCTTGAGATACTGACCCCGCTCCCTGACTCAACCTCACCAGCTTTTGATTTCCAGAAGTGCCCCGTGAACATCCAGGCGATTCTCATGGATCCCCAACTCCAGGTTGATGTCTGCAAAGTATGTGGTCGTGACCCTATGGATTCATTTCCAGAAAGATGTTAGAGTGTCCATTTCCAAAGGGCCTTTGAGTCCATGGTGATCAGTGAAATGAAAACTCAAAGAAAGGCAACTGTGCCATGTACAGTTTATCGATAAAACACACTTTGTCTAAAACGTCCTTTTATGAGATGATGGTGCTCATAGGTGGGAACAGGGTTTTTTCTTATTTTCTTTTCTTGCCACAGTAACATGTCAATCCCCAGCCCTGAGCATTTTCCTGTGGGTCTTTGAAATCACATGTCTGGCATGTCTGGGAATTGCTGGTTTTATGCCAAGTGCAGGAAAATGAAAGAAAGAGAGAATGAGAGAGAGAGAGAGAGAGGAAGCCACAGCAAGGCTTTTATGCAAATATTTGGCCACTGAAACTGTTCTGAGAAAGATGGCATTAGCAAGTAGTGTTTCCCCACCAAAAAAGACAAAGCGACTATGTAGCCTATCGAGATCCTATGGGTGAAAGCTGAAATAGTTGTGAGTCACAAAAATAACACAGTATTGGATAATAAGCTAAAATACAAAATAAATATACACGAGTCCATACCGATGTAAATAAATGACTGAATAAATAAACGGATGGGAGGCCCCTCTCCATCACAGAGGAGTTCCAAATAACATAAGTACATACTCTCCCCTCCAGGAGGTGGTGTTGAATGCCCCCTGCCTGAGTGCGGACTGGCCTTAGCGATTTGCTTTTAAAGCATAAAGTCTGGGGCTTCCCTGGTGGTGCAGTGGTTGAGAATCCGCCTCCCAATGCAGGGAACATGGGTTCGAGCCCTGGTCCGGGAGGATCCCACATGCCGCGGAGCAACTGGGCCCATGAGCCACAACTACTGAGCCTGCGCGTCTGGAGCCTGTGCTCCGCAACAAGAGAGGCCGCGATAGTGAGAGGCCCGCGCACCGCGATGAAGAGTGGCCCCCGCTCGCCGCAACTAGAGAAAGCCCTCGCACAGAAACGAAGACCCAACACAGCCAAAAATAAATAAATTAAAAAAAGAAAAGAAAAGAATAGAGTCTGGACGGGGTAAATAGCCTGGCAGACACCACCTTCACCAGGAGACCAGGATGCACACAGGCAATCATGAGTCCTGTTGCCAGGACAGGACATTTCAGTTAACCTTGTCATTCCTTGCCAACCCCAGACCTGGAATCAGAAGCAACTTATTGGTTCCCCTCCTAGCACGGCAGGCAACCAACCCACTGTATTAAAAATGGGATCAATAGGGCTTACGAGGTGGCGGCGCAGTGGTTAAGAATCCGCCTGCCAATGCAGGGGACACGGGTTTGAGCCCTGGTCTGGGAAGATCCCACATGCCACAGAGCAACTAAGCCCATGCACTGCAACTACTGAGCCTGTGCTCTAGGGCCCGCGAGCCACAACTACTGAAGCCCACATGCCTAGAGCCCGTGCTCTGCAACAAGAGAAGCCACCACAATGAGAAGCCCACGCACCGCAACGAAGAGTAGCCCCCACTCTCTGCAACTAGGGAGAGCCCACGCACAGCAACAACAACAACAAAAAGAGGATAAATAAAAGGCAAGATGCAAGCATTTCTCCTCCTCTCCTTCACACCCTTGTAATGGGTCAGCACAGGGAAAGGGTCTCTTTATAAAATTATTCCGGTGAATACATGAAAACAAAATGATAAGGTATTGCCCTGTGGCAACCCCAGTGTCGGAAAAGAGAGACAGCGGGCCATTACGTGCCACCTACGGAATGTCATTCACCTGCTGGGTCTTGCCAACTCGATCCCACTGTAATCTGATGGATCCAGCCACCAACCTGCCAAAAAGGCAGAGCACATAGGAACGTGTGTCCATCTGCCCCAGGGAAACCCAGACAGTGGGAAATCTACAGGTCCCACGGTCTGGGTTCTTCAAAGATGCCTAGAAATGAAAATGATAAGGGAGGGAGGGGAAGCTGTGGATTGAAAGAGACTTAAAAAGACAAAATGTTCGCCAACAGAAAAATTATATCATCTTAGGGATGCACGCTTGGCAATAATTCTAGGAAGAAATGCAAGCAGGCAATTACTGCAAGAAGTCAGGCAGGGAGTGGAGGGGCCAGGGTACTTCGGGAGAGAAGAGGGGCTGTGTCCGGGGGTGGGGGGAACCTTGAGGGTCTTCTGCGGGTGCAGGGTCTAGCGGCGAAGACAGTGGCTTGAGTGACAGCCCAGGTTGCTGCGCCCAAGAGACTGGAAGGTTCCATCCCTGGGGAGCCCCCTCCTGCCACTGACCACTTGCCCTGTAGTTTGGGGAACAGAGGCTTGATCTGATGGATTGAATGACTGACTGATGGATTTTTTCTTTTTTTTTTTTTTTGCATTTCTAACTAGGTGGAACTTCTGCAGGGAGAATTTGAAAATAAAATGTATACCATTGATATGAACAGTGAGTTGGAGTTGACGGCCCTCATGATACCCCGGCCCAGCACATCACCCGTCCCACTAGTAAGCATGCTTTATCTGTTTGACAAGTGTTTCTGACACCTGGCATCCCTAGCAGCCTTGGCCTCACGTCCTGTGCCCACAATTCCCAGGCTCTGGAAATTCCCTGGCATCCCCCCGGAAGACACGCTCACCCAGGAAGCCCCTAGAAACTCCCCTTCTTCCTCACTAGAGTCCACATGCCTGGCCGTGGCTGTGCACCTGCCGGCCCAGCCTCCTCTCCCACTCCCTCTGTGCCGGCTCTCCACCCGTCTTCGGAGCTGCCCCAGAACCTTTCCAAAAATGCCCTTTCCTCCCTCTCAGCTCAGCCAGCGCCGGCTTCCCTCCTGGAGGGGATGCCTGAAAAACAGTGGGCGTTCCTGGAGCTGAAACCCACGTGTCCAAGCCTGGACTCTTGGTGCAAACAATCGAGCTGAAAACAGGGGGGTGGACCAGTGTAAGGATGCAAGGGGATGTCTAGCCAGCTGGGACCAGGGCCCGCGAGGGGGCGCCAGGCTGGCTCTTGCCTTGTGCTCTCTCATCACCCCCCCCCCCCGCAGGACGGGCCCCTCCGCGCACCAGGGACAGTTCTGGGTCTTGCAGGGTTGCAACCCCAGGCTGTCTGCACAACGGGACTCAGAGCCACAGTTAGGGGGTGTAGATGACAAGGGGTGTGGGGGGGTGCATCTGGGGATGGAGCTGGCAGCTGCGTTTGCAGAGCAAGCTGAGTCTTCAGTTTGAAGGGGGACCGGGGTCACCTGTGGGTGCGCCCCCAGCTGCTCCCCGCCGCGCCTGCTGGCCTGCTGGCGCCGTACAGAGCGTGCGTCTCCCATCCCGCCCCCAGGTGATGGTGAGCAACCCCCATTCCCTGGGGCTGCAGGCTGTCATCTACGAGGACGGCTACACCTACGATGGGAACACCAAACACAGGCTGGTGAGGTCGCCCCTCCCCCCCCCTCCAACTCGGATCAACAGGAGAGGGGCTCGGCCTTGACCCACTGGCCCAGCCAGGTCCAGCCCCCTCAGGGTGTCCCTCGTCGGACCTCCTTCCTGCTTCCCTTCCTTACACACACCCAGATAAGGTGCTGCAGAATTTTGAGGGGACACAGACCCTGCCCCTCCCCCACCCCAGGCAGGCCGCAGTCCCCCAGAGAGTGAGGGCGTCAGGTGTCACACAGAAGGGGCAAGGAGGATGTGGCGGGGCGCCTGACCCACCCGGGGAGGGCGTGAGACCTGAGTTATCTGGGTAAACCCTGGAATCAGGAGGCAAGCCAGGGCCACCGGGAGAGTCTTGGCCAAATACGGGTCTGGGGGATCCATAGGGCAGAGCCAGGCCTCGCAGTCACAGCAGGGAGTTGGGACTTGACCCCAGACCACAACAAACTCTTTGGATCAGACCATGTCACATCACAGCTAAGTAGGAGGGGAAAGTAAGTCACGCCCCGCTGTGGGTCCCCGGGACAAAGGCAGGGAGCTTGGAGCAGGGGGGTCATTCCCATGAGCTTCCAGAAGCCTTTCACGGGCTTAGACCCAGAGGCAGGCTGGGTGGCTCCCGGGTTCCTCCTCCCAACACCCCCATCCTGCCCTCCGTCTCTCCTGAGCCCTGATTGCGGGACCACCCGGGGCTGCTCCACTGCTGCAGTTGCATTTTCTCTCTTGCTTCCGCAGAACATTTCACTGAGGCAGCAGCAACACTGGGGCAGGGCTGACCCCAACTTCACCTCCAGGTACGTCATCACCGGATGGTAGCGGTGGGTGGCCCCAGGGTGTCCCCTTAGCAGGAGCCAAGGAATCAGGGCCAAGACCCAGACTGCCCCACTCCAAGGACAGTCAGGCAAGAACGATTAAACTCTTACAGGGAGACAAATACCATATGATATCACTTATTTGTAGACTCTAAACTGTGACACAAATGGACTTATTTACGAAATAGAAACAGACTCAGATATAGAGAACAGACTTGTGGTTGCAAAGGGGAAGGGGGAGGTGGGGGAGGGATGGGTTGGGAGTTTGAGGTTAGCAGATGCAAACTATTATAATACAGGATGGGTGAACAACAAGCCCCTACTGTATAGCACAAGAAGTAGATTCAATATCCTGTGATAAACCATAATGGAAAAGAATCTGAAAAAGAATATATATACAGGGCTTCCCTGGTGGCGCAGTGGTTAAGAATATGCCTGCCAATGCAGGGCACATGGGTTCAAGCCCTGGTCTGGGAAGATCCCACATGCCGCGGAGCAACTAAGCCCATGCACCGCAACTACTGAGCCCTCGCTCTAGAGCCCGCGAGCCACAACTACTGAAGTCCACATGCCTAGAGCCTGTGCTCTACAACAAGAGAAGCCACCACAGTGAGAAGCCAGCTCGTGGCAACTAGAGAAAGCCCGCGCGCAGCAACGAAGACCCAACGCAGCCAAAAATAAATAAATAAAATAAAATTTTTTAAAACAATATATATATATATATGTATAACTGAATCACTTTGCTGTACAGCAGAAATTAACACAACTTTGTAAATTATACTTCAATAAAATAAATGTTTTTAAAACTCTTAACAAATGGTAGTTTCTCAAAAAATTATATATATATGTAAAAGAAACACCGTGTAAATAACCTCTGAATCAAAGAATTCAGCTCAAATATATTCAGAGAAAAAATGTATAGCCCAAGCACTTTTATTATGAGGAGAAAAAATGGACCTAGTGATAAATAAACTAAATATTTAACATAAGGACCTAGGGGGACAACAAAAAGAAATCATGGGGAGGGAATGAATCATGATACAATATGGAATGTATTAAATAGAGAACAAAAGGACAGCATAGAGTCAAGACGTAAGATAAAGCTGGTTCTTCAGAAGACACCACAATCCTGATGGAGAAAAGACAGAATTAAAATGAACAATAGGAATGAAAAATGAAAATAAAAGTATGGACACCGAACCTGTTCAAAGAACAATGAGAAAACATTATATGCAGCTAGGTGATAATAAAACTGGGGCTCAGATGCTCTTTTCAATAAGTAATTATGTATAAATTAACAAAACTGACTCAAGAAGAGGTAGAAACTAGAGGGAGGGTGGTGCCACCATGTGTGAGCAGATGTTCTTGGTCAATATACTGGACCGACTGGATGAACAGATGAATGAGTGAATGGAGAAATGGATGGGGGGATGGGGTGGATGGATGGGTGGATGGATGGGTGGATGGATGGGTGGAAGGATAGATAAATGAATGGGGGGGTTGTCGATGCTTTTTACTGCAATAACACACACTCCCATTGCCTTGCAGCATAAAGAGACCCACGATATCAACCATCACTCTGGACATAGCCAACAAAGAAATTTCATGCTTGGATCTTAAGCCACTGGTATGACCAAAACTTTTGCTGTCCCATACTCTTTTTTTTTTTTTTTTTTTTGCGGTACGCGGGCCTCTCACTGTGGTGGCCTCTCCCGTTGCGGAGCACAGGCTTCGGACGCGCAGGCTCAGCGGCCACGGCTCACGGGCCCAGCCGCTCCGCGGCATGTGGGATCTTCCCGGACCGGGGCACGAACCCGTGTCCCCTGCATCGGCAGGCGGACTCTCAACCACTGCGCCACCAGGGAAGCCCCTGTCCCATACTCTTTGTCCTTAATGTTAAGACTGATGACAGCAGGCCTTGGCTGGCTTGTCCCCTAGGGGCTGGCTAAGCTCACACTCAGGATCTGGAAATGGAGGTGATTCTGCCCTGGTTGCCAAGGTCACTGCCCCTTCCCCATCGTCTTCCCCCAGGGCTGTGCCTCAGGACTCCCCAACCTCGGAGCAGGTGTACTAGCTGGGGGTTATCAGATGGCGGGACCTTAGCGGTGCCCCATAGATCAGGCAGGCTCTTAGGGTTTGACTCTGTGAGTCCTAGGCACCTGGACACCACATTGCGACCCAGGCGCAGGGTTTCTGGTCCCGGCTGCGTCAAGTGCGCCCCCTCGTGGGCTTTCATGGTGCCCTCGCTGACCGGGGTCAGCATCCTCATCCCCTCTTTGTCTCTCCACCCCACATCCCCCCGCCGCTGCAGACAGCCCTCATTTCAGTCGGTTGTGACCTGGAGAAGAAGATCGTCATTCAGAAGTGAGTATGTCGATATGGGGTGGGGAGGGGAGAAGTTGGGGGGTGGCGAGGTGGGGAGTGGGGACTGGATGAGATGGTCACCATTGCTTCACAACTGCTAAAGTCGGGTGACACTACTCTGTCTGCTTTTACATATGTTTAACATTTCCATAACGAACAGCTCAAGAATTAATCCTAACAGATTAAGTTAGGGTCTACAGTGGGTGGCTGCCTCCTCCACACCGACTTGGTGAAATTTACATGTTCTCCCTGCTCCCTCATCCTTTGCTCATTCCCTTTCTCCCTTTTAGTCCCTGAGTTCCTCATTTTGATTAAAATTGCTCAGAGAGGGCTGGGCTTCCCTGGTGGTACAGTGGTTAGGAATCCGCCTGCCAATGCAGGGGACACGGGTTCGAGCCCTGGTCCGGGAAGATCCCACATGCCGTGAAGCAACTCAGCCCGTGCGCCACAACTACTGAGCCTGCACTCTAGAGCCCGCGAGCCACAACTACGGAGCCCGCGTGCCACAACTACTGAATCCCGTGTGCCTAGAGCCCGTGCTCTGCAACAAGAGAAGCCACCGCAATAAGAAGCCCGCGCACCTCAACGAAGAGTAGCTCCCGCTTGCCGCAACTAGAGAAAGCCCGTGCACAGCAACGAAGATCCAATGCAGCCAAAAATAAATAAATAAATTTATAAAACTGCTCAGAGATTTTGGGTTTAATCGCCTGCTGAAAATTTGAGGAACTTTGCCTCCAGGATCCATAGTTACTGCAGAGAACGCAGCCATGAGAAACCAAGAAAAAGAAAGGAAGAACCCCTGAAGACTGGCCAAACTGCCACACGGTCTCCCCTTCAGGCGGTGGTGGGCCAGCAAATGGGCGACAGCCAGTTCCGGGGGAGCCCGGATTTGTAGCATTTGCCAATTCCCGTGGTGTAAATGCTCCCATGGAGCCTATAGATCACTACCAAAGTGAGTCTCTACTGGCTCATGAAACTCCTGAGGATATAACAGCTGGCTCTCAGAGCTAGTAAGAGCCAGCCTCAACGCTCCACTGCATGGGGCAATAATAAAGTCAAGTGATGGTTTCACCAGATTCTCCCCCCAAAAGGGAAACGCTTTATTGAGTCAATAAATGATGTTATCAGTATTTAGAACATATGTGCAGGAAAGTCTTTAAAACAATATTTTCAAAGCTGCTGCCATAAAGAGAGTGGGAAAGGTATTTGCCACACGTGTAACTAAAAAAGGACTTGTATCCAGAATTTATAAAGAATTCCTACGAATCAGGAAAAAAAAAAAAGACAAACGAATAGAAAAAAATGGGCAAAAGGCTTGAGCAGGCACTCCCAAAAAAGGGGGGGGAAAGGCTGATAAACACGAAAAGGTGTTGAAAAAGTGGTCAATTTCATAGGAAAATGAAAATGAAAGCTACGTTAGAGACCGATATTCAGCACGAGCATGGCAGAATTGACAAAGCCTGGAAAGTAGTACTCTAAGGATGGGAACCCCCTGGCAGCCTCAGGAACCCCCAGACATTGCTGGTGGGCGTGTACATGTTTCGGCTGCTTTGGAAAGCACTTCTTTCCACTAGCAATTCCACTCATGCACGTCTGCACTGATCTAGGTTCCAGAATGTTCTCAGCAGCATTATTCTGAATAGCTCCAAGCTGGAAGCAGGCCAACTGAAATGTCCATCGACAGAAGGATGGGTAAACCCAGTGCAGGGTTTTGATACAACAGAATGTCACAGCAGTGAAAACGAACGGGGCAGAATTGCCTGGATGGATCGTACAAACGTGGGCGTGGAATCAAAAGAATACACAGCATGATTCGAGTCTTAAAAGTCCAAAATCAGGGGCATTCCCTGGCAGTCCAGTGGTTAGGACTCTGCACTTCCACTGCAAGGGGCACAGGTTCCATCCCTGGTTGGGGAACTAAGATCCCACAAGCTGGGTGGCACAGAAAAAAAAAATCCAAAATCAGGCAAAAATAAACTACAGTCAGCCCTTGTATCTGCAGGTTCCGCATCCGCGGATTCAACCAGCCAAGGGCGGATGGCGTTTAAGTTCGTGGTTGGTTGAATCTGTGGCCGTGGAACCCGAGGATACAGAGGCCCCCACCATGGGACCTGAGCATCCTCGGATTGTGTTATCTACGGCAGATCCTGGACCAACCCCCTGCAGATACCAAGGCAGGACTGCATGTTGCTTAAGGATACATGCACAGATGGTAACAGTACAAAGAAAAACAGGGAAAGGATTGTCTCAAAAGTCAGGACACCCAGCTCCCACACCTCCACGTGTAACATCATTCTCCAATACAAGGAATTAGGGCTCCTTGGCGAAATGGTTGATTCTAGGCCAGGCAGGGAAGATTCAAGATGAGCCTGGAGGGGCTTCCCTGGTGGCGCAGTGGTTGAGAGTCCGCCTGCCGATGCAGGGGACACGGGTTCGTGCCCCGGTCCGGGAAGATCCCACATGCCGCAGAGCGGCTGGGCCCGTGAGCCATGGCCGCTGAGCCTGCGCGTCCGGAGCCTGTGCTCCGCAACGGGAGAGGCCACAACAGTGAGGGCCCGCGTACCGAAAAAAAAAAAAAAAAAAAGATGAGCCTGGAGCATCTTGGAGAACCAGAAGGTAGAAAGGGCTCAGAATCCAACCAATGGGGAGATAACATACGTCAAAGGGAACAATTCACAATTCTTTGGTCCCGCATGGGTTCAGGCAGCTTCTCACCATCTTTTGTTGCTCGCAGTGAAATCTCAGCCTGTTACAATGGCATCCTCGACCCCGTGGCCCTTCAGGACAACTATAGCTACGTCATTGAGAGGTGAGCCCCCCCCCCCACTGCCAACACACACACATGAGCCAAAGGCGAATCAAGAATCATTATTTAAATTTTTATTTATGTATTTGGCCGCACCGCGCCAGCATGCGGAATCTTAGTTCCCCCACCAGGGATTGAAACCCCCTGCAGTGGAAGCTCAGAGTCTTAACCACTGGACCTCCAGGGAAGTCCCAAGAATCATTTTTAAACCGTAATGGAAAAGAAAACAATTTTTTTTTGAAGAAAGGAAAAAAAGAATCGTTTTAAAATGGATACCCTGCCAATTGATATCCAGCCCACAGGGAATCCAAGGGAGCAAGCAGACAGGTAGGGAAGGCGGCTGGGCCTTCGGGGAATCAGTGTGATGTGGCAGGGCCCCTGGCCCAGGTCTGCACAGGCTCTGCCACCTGCTGGGCCAGCTTTCAGACCCCTCCCCAGCCTGCCACCAGCTCCTGGAGCCCGGTCCCCTGTTCATCCCAGCTAGCGGAGTTGGCCAGACACTGTCCAGCCAAGGCAGGAGGGGGTGGCCGGCCAAAGTGACCCCCTCTGCAGGGCGGCACAGAGAGCCCCTCCCACACTGGTGCACACCACCAGCCCCCTGGCATGGGGAGACACTCGTGGGTCTCATACGACGTGACCCTCCCCCCTCCAACACAAGCCAAGAGTCCCTCCCCCATCCAGACCCAGGGCCGAGACGGAAACTGGCCCTGCTGGACTTGCCAACCAGTGAGGCTGCAGCCAGAGAGCCTGGGGGTGTGAGAGTGTGTGAGTCAGGGTCTCCAGAGAGAGAGAAGCCCCAGGATGTATGTGTGAGACAGAGAGACACAGAGGCACAAAGAGACAGAGACAGAGTGACAAAGACAGAGATTTATTTTAAGGACTTGGTTCCCGGACTGTAGAGGTCTGGTGAGTCCACAGTCTGACGGGGGAGGCTGGGGGCTGGCAGCTCAGGGAAGAGTTGTAGTTCTAGTTCAAGGCCATCTGCAGGCCGACTTCTTTCTTGCTGGGGGAGGCCCATGTCTGTTCTACTCAGGCCTCCAGCTGCACCCACATTAGGAAGAGCACTGCTTTACTGATTTCAATATTAACCTCTGCCCCAAAGAAGAGCCTCACAGAAACACCCAGAATCACATCTGACCACAGTCGAGGTGCTGTGGCCCAGCTAAGTGGACCAGAATGTCAACCACCGCAGGGGTCCCAAGGTCATTTCGACCAGGACTCTGAATCCCCCGCTCAGACACGCCTCCACGATCGTGACCCCATGTGCAGGGAAGAAGCGGGGCTGTGGGTGGGTGGACGTCCGGGCGCCTGGCGGGAGCTCGCCCGTACCTGTGTCCTGCTCTCCCACAGGGAAGCCTACGACCCCAGCTTCCGGGGTCAGAAGGCCACGGAGGACCTGGAGGTGCCTTACCACTACGAGAAGCTGGGCTGCCCCATCCTCGTCTACTACGACACCCCATGGAAGCCGGTGGTGGAACTGTGAGGACCCACCCCCCAGTCCACCACCCCGCCAGCCCCCCGCCGCCCTCACCATCATCACAGGCCCCCAGAGCCCCCTCCACCCCTTTGCTCTGGCTGCATCCTCTCCCTGCCTTTTCCCTCCGTAGCTCTCAGCTCACACATCCCCTCCCCTTGCCCGTCTTAGCTCGGCAGCCTTAACAAAACACCACAGATTGGAGAGCTTAAACAGCAGACGCTGACTTTCTCACAGTCCTAGAGGCCGGAAGTCCAAGTTCAAGATGTGGGCAGGCTGCTTCCCCCAGGCCTCTCTCCTTGGCCACAGAGGCTGCCACTTCCCGTGGCATCAGGGCCCACCCTTATGACCTCACTCAACTTCGATTGCCTCGTTAAAGGCCCCACCTCCAAATCCAGTCGCACGGGGGTTAGGGCTTCACATAGGAATTTGGGGGACACATTTCAGGCCATGCCACTCGCTCTGCCCCCTTCCATGGATTCTGTCTTCCTTCATTCCGTCCCCACCCCCACACCGCCCCCCGCAGACCACTGCACTAAATAGTTGTTGACGGACTGAACGGTGGTAGAAACCACTCACACGTGGCAACACTTAGGTTCATTAGAACGTCACGTGTTAGCTCCTCGTGGCCTCAGTCCCACACCCAGGTGAGACTGTGGGCCGGGCATGCCCCTAACTCAGAGCTGCCACGTGGTGGGGTGCCTGCCGGCCTGGGGTGAGGAAGAAGGGAAGGGTCCCATCAGAGCAGGGGTGTAAGCCCCAACCTGGCAGGAGACAAACGTGCATCCAAAAATAAGTTTTGTTTTTCTTTTTTTTGGCCCCCCGCGTCTTGCGGGTACCTTAGTTCCCCGTCCAGGGGTGGAAGCCGGGTACGCGGCAGTGGAATCCCGGACCCCTAACTACTGGACCACTAGGGAATTCTCCCCCAAATAAGGATTTAGAAAAACCTTAATTCACCGCCCTAAATGTATACCTCTGGAATGTTTACAGGTGTCAAAAAATAAGCAACCCCCAGTCCCCGACCCCGACCCCGTCAGCGTCCTGTCACCACCTGCCACTGCATATCCGCGTTGACGGTCCCAGAAGTGTCAGCCTGGTGGGCGGTGGGGGTGGCCCTGCCCTGCCACCTCCCACCACCCCCAGATGGTCTCACAACACATCAGGGCCCCCAGCCTCCCCCACCCCTGACGGCCCCCCAGGAGCCTCACCTGTGCATGGTGTGTCCCAGGTGGAGGGAAGGAAAGTTCCAGGAGGTGGTCAAGGCCGAGTACGTCCTGCTGGAGGTGAACGGGCTGTTCACGTACACGTACTCCCTGACGGCCGACATGGCCCTCTGCAGTTCCCAGCCGCAGAACTGGACCACCATCGCCAAGACGGCCGGCGACAAAGGGCCCTTCGCCTGGGACCGAGAGGTAGGGCCTGCGTTCTGATTATTCCCAAAACAGGTCGCAGAAGGCGACGACTGGTCAGGCCCACTGTGTGTTGGGGGCCGACTCGGTCTGTCCGGGCTGCTGTAAAGATCACCATAGAGCCTGTGGCTTGTAACAGCAGCACTGGTTTCTCACGGTTCTGGAGGCTGAGTCCAAGATCAAGGCGCCAGCAGATTTGGTGTCTGGTTCCCGGGTGGTGCTTTCTGTGTCCTCACACGGCAGAAGGGGCGAGGGAGCGCTCCTGGGTCCCTTTATAAGGGCGCCAATCTCCTTCAGGAGGGCTCCACCCCCAGGACCTAATCACCTTCCAAAGGCCCCGCCTCCTAATACATCACCTTCTGGGGTAGGTTTCGGCATATGAATGGGGGGGGCGGTGCAGGGCAGACATTCAGTCCCTGGATGGGGCGTCAGGGGATGGAAATGTAAGACGCACAAACTCTTTGGGAATCTCTCCCAAGGGGATCGGAGACGATCGGAGGTGTAGGGACGAAGGCGCTCATGGAGCGCACTGCTGATGATGCGCAAATTTCTGGAACCATCCAAATGCCCATTATTTAAGGGGCTGAGTATACTTACGGTCCGTTCTGCTCAACGAGCGTTTCTATCACGAACGTTGGTTGGTACACGATTGACAAATAAGGTTATGGTGTCAGTGAAAGGAAGACATCGCATTGTTCCTCTGGGGGTGGGGGGGGCTTCTGGCGCATATTAATTAGTTTCCATCCACCCTCAGCCTCTCAACGCCAAGGGCAAGAACACAGCGCAATGCGGCCACGTCACCAGCAGGGGCGCGCGCGCTCTTCGCGCCCAAAGCCGGTTCCAGCGAGAACTCCTGGCTCCTTAATTTTGTATTTGCTTTCTTAAAAGCCCGCAGCCTCACCCGTTCCTTACACCCCATTCCATCGAGTGAGTTTGGTCATGTATTTTGGTTGGTGACGTTGGTTTTATTTATTTTTTAACCGAGGTGAAATTCACATAACCGATAATGAACGATTTTAAAGCGTGTAACTCCTACAACTCGGGTATGCGTTTTGTGCCTTCGCAAGGTTACCCGAACACCACCTCCCTGACCGTTTCTTAAGAAAAAAGAACAAGCCACACACGGAGCTTTGCTTATTTATTATTTTCTGACTGTGCCGGTGTTTGTATTTGCATTCTTTTTATTAGCCCTCTCGTTCAAAGTGGCATGCATAAATTGAAGAGATCGTCCCATTACTTTTTTTTTCCCATCAGCCCTGGTGGCCGATTTTGTAGAACCCTGAGGGTTTTTCTATCAAGACAGAGCCACAATGCCTGCATGTGCAGCACAGTCATTGGACGGGCTGTTAAAAAGCCCCCGAACCGCGAAAACTGAACCACTGAACCACTAAAAACCATGAGGTGGAGCTAGCTGTGGCAAATAAATGGTCGTTAGGCAAAGCAGCTGTCTCCTTTTTTATTTCACATAGTTTTTATGCAGCCCAGCTTTTTTTCTTTTACTCCCAAAGGATTTTTTAAAAAATTTTAATTGTGGTCAAATATGCATAACATAACATTGACCATCTTAACCATTTTTAAGTGCACAGCTCAGTGGCATTAAGTACATTCACACAGTTGGGCAACCGTCCCCACCCTCCATCTCCAGAACTTTCTCATCTTCCCGAACTGAAACTCTCCCCATGAAACACTCACTCCCCATCCCCTCCCCCAGCCCCCGGCCCCCACCATCTACTTCCTGTCTCTGTGGCTCTCTCTAGGGACCTCCTGTGAGTGGGATCACACAGTATTTGTCCTGCGTCTGGCTTCTTTCACTGAGCATCATGTCCTCAAGGTTCATCCACATTGTAGCATAGGTCAGGATATCCTTCCTTTTTAAGGCTGGATAACATTCCATTAGTGGGTACGGACCACACTTTTTATCCATGATCTGTCAGTGGACACCTGGCTTGCTTCCACCTTTTGGCTGTTATGAATGGTGCTGCTACGAACGCGGGTGTGCAAATATCTCTTCGAGACCCTGCTTTAGTTTTCTGGTGTCTCTTCTTATAAGGGAAGTAATCCCATTATAGGGGCCCAACCCTCAGGACCTCATCAAAACCTTATCACTTCCCACTGCCCCACCTCCAAATACCATCCCACTGGGGGATGGGGCTTCAACATACGAATGGGGGTTGGGGACTCCAACATTCAGTGTGAGGCAGGGGCACAAAAAGTAGGACCTGGTGACGGACTGGATGTCGGAGGAAGAGGAGGTAAGCGTCAAGCACGGCCCCCCAGTTTCCAGCCTGAGCACCCGGGCAGATACTGGCTCAGGGATGAAGCTAGCAGTGGAGGGAAACACACACAGCTTCATTCTACACCTGCTGAATTCAAGGTGCCACCGAGGAGGAGGGAGCCCAGTGGCCAGCAAAACATAGGGAGACAGGTCAGGGCTGGCGTTGGTTTGGAAGTCTTTTGTGTGTTGCGTGGTAACTGAAGGATGTGTTTGCCAAAGAGGCCAAGAGGAGGGGCCAGGGCAGCGGGACGACTGTGCTGGGGGGGGATGTGAAGAGGCAGGGGCTCCGTGGGGGACTGCAGGGCTCCAGGCACCTGGGGAACCATCAACAACCGAGAGGAAGTATTGCTGCCGTTGTTGCATCCGAGGAGGGCCAGGTGGCCTGGCACAGCTGAAGTCAGGTGTTTGCCCTCCATCCATTCCCACGGCCCCGGCAGCAGGGTCTGGGGACAAACGACGCCCATCCAGGTGGCCAACCACACCGTGGACACGTTTGCTTTTTGATTCTGACAACGTTTGAACTTTCTCAATAGTAGTACACAGGACAGCTCTTTCCATCACCCAGCACTACAAAACAAATCAGCCCCGAACTCAGTGGGATTTACTGTTTCTCACAAAGTGGCTCAGGTGGGCAGCTCCTGTGCCCCACGTGGCTTTGGCGGAGGCCACCCGTGCAGGGGCATCAAGGTCTTCTCACCCGTGTACAAGGCTTCTGTTAGGGACATGGCTCTCCATGTGGCCGCCGGGCTTCTGGGCCCAGGACGTTGTTGAAAGCAGGTTTGGGGTTCTGCCCAGATGCTACCTCTTGCTGGAGAGCTGTGTCCACACTAGAAGGGGAAATGAAGAGCTTCCTCATTTTACAGTTGCTTGTGGGAGGCGGGCGGAATTCCCTGGCGGTCCGCGATTCCACTGCAGGGGGCACGGGCTCCACAGTCACAAATCGGCTGGCCTGCCCAGCGGGCACTTGGTCCTGGACTCACACCCATGGGTGCTGGCAGGTGGTGGCACCCGTGGGGCCGTGCGTGCGGCGGTAGCACCTGTGGGCTGGCACGGTGTTCCCCGGCCCCCGGGGCCAGCAGGCATGTCTCTGTCCTCCTCCCCAGAATTATGTGAGCTGCCACGACCCTAAGAACAACGCACCCCTGAGATGGCCCAAAGTCCCGTATCAGATCCTGGGAGGCCCGACAGAGAACAAGGTCGTTTTCGACCAAAGAAACGGCATCTACATCTTCTTCATTTCCATCGTGGACCCATACTACAGGTGAGTCGCCCTGTGCCAGGGGCCTCTGGGGGAACAGCTGGCTCTCTGGGGGCAGGCTGCACACATGAGGGGGACCCACTTTTCTCCCTCCTCTAGGATGACATTTGTTCACTTGCTAAATAAATCCTCATTCAAAGGCCATGCTGGGTGCCGGGGGAACAGCAATGACCAGCAGCCCTGTCCCTGCCCTCAGGGACCAGAGTCACACTCATGCCATGTCCAACAGGTGGGGTGCAGGGGCCGGTGTAGACTGGCTCCCAAACACTGATCATTAGATATTCAGGGATTTTGCAAGCCGGTTGGCTTCCCGCTGGCAGCTGGAGTACTGACACCACAGAAACCTACACTCATTACAGGCCGGCCCGACCCTGCCCCAGGAGCTGGCTGTCCATACTCGCCACCCACTGTGCTGTTCAGATCATTAACGTCTCCCACTGGGAGGGGGAATATGGGCGGCATTCTTCCCCGCTCCCCCATCACCTATCCCTTCCAGACGGACACAAAGTCCACCTCCAAAAGCGCAGGGAGACCCTGCCTTCCCTAAAGGTCCCAGACCCTGGACCAGCTCTGGGACGCCACAGGTGGAAGGCACCGGGGTGGGGATGCCCAGAGGAGAGAGGGGTCTGCCTGCAAGGCTCATCCCCTGCCCTCCCTGCACCTTGCCTCCAGCAGAGCCCCCAACGACTTCTCCCCCCTTACCTGGGTGTCCTTCCCTCCATCCTGCCATTCCCACCTGCTCGCAGCCACCTGAGGGACGCTTGTGGCCCCCCTCACACCCGCCACTCCGCGTCCACTGTGATGAGTGCTTTGTTGGTCTCTGCTGCCTGCCCCCCAGACTGAGCCTGGGCATGGAGGGGGTGGGAATCCCTTGTCTCCAGAGCAGGGGACCACAGGGGTCCTGGGGAAAAATATGGCCTCTGCTAAAATATGTAAGATGTTATGGAAAAACCCAAACGAACTTTTTGGCCAACACAATACAGAGACGACTGCAGAGTCATAGAGGATAGAAGTTAAGTGGATATAAATGGAACTCAGTGCCCGGAGTCAATGCTCCAGGCCCAGCTCTTGTCCCCGTGAGTTTTAAAACGTTTGCTGGGGGAATTCCCTGGCGGTCCAGTGGTTAGGCTCTGTGCTTTCACTGCTGAGGACCTGGGTTCGATCCTCGATCGGGGAACTAAGACCCCGCAAGCTGAGCAGCGTGGCCGAAAAAAACAAAAAACAAAAAACCAGTTTGCTGGGGTGAAGGGTGAGGCCCCCAAAGGCGGTGCCCCACAGCCTCTCCCTGCCCGCCCCTCGCAGCTACTGTCACCTGGAGACCACATTCAGCGTCTACGTCTACGGGGCCTTCCCACTGCCCATCTTCCCGCCTGAGATCACCATCGTCCTGCTCACGGGGGCCACCCTGCTGTCTGTATGGCTGGCCTACCTGATCCCCGAGCTGCTGCACACTGAGCAGGGCCTCAGGGTCAAGGGCTTCTGGGTCAGGCTGCGCAGGAGATGCAGGAAGTCTTGTGCGTGTGTCTGGGCCAGGGGCTGAGCACGACCGGGGCGTGGAGGTGGGGTGGCGGGGTGGCAGGGAGGGGGCAGAGTTGTCTTGAAATAAAGCGTTTGGTAAGAGAGCCGGTAGCAGTGGGTATCGCTCATGGTTTGTGGTTTTTCTACACCCACCTGCCCCCCTCAACATTCTGGCGCCAGAGTCCCTTTGAACTACGGCACCTACGTGGGCTGTTAACAGTGAGGAGGTGCGCAGCCCAAGTCCTAGCGAACACGAGCTTTTGGTGAAACGAGCCCGCACCGGCATGCGGTGGGAGCACTAATCGGCAAGCCCCAGAGATGCATCGGACACTTGACGTGTTCTCTTAGAGAAACATGAGACCCAAGGAGAAGGGCGGGGGCTGCAGAAGACGGGGACGGGGGGTGGGTCCACCTCTGTTGATGAGCCCTGACATATACACAGACCGACACGCTTACGTGTGTTTTGTGATGTCCATGAATAAAATTTGGAAGCACAGCACATTTTACACGTACCTGCGTTATGCATGCACACGTGTGTACATGTATGTATGCACACATGTATATAACATGTAGGCGCGTAAGGCGTGCGCATGTGTAGTGTGCATGTATGTGCATGTGTGAGTGCATGCATATTGCCTGTGTGCACACATGTACATGTATATCTGCAATCTACATGTGTATGCATGTCTATAGTACACGTTCACATACACATGTGCATGCATGTGTGGGCGGTGTGTATATGTCACATACGAGCACTGTATAATGCGCACACATGTGTAGATACCATGCATGCCCACACACGTGTACATGCGTGTATGCATGTGTACAGATACGTGAGTACACATATAGGTGTGCATACAATGTACACATACGTGTATATGTATGTTTGATCAGTTTATCCATCTGTTCAGAACTTCCCTCTCCCACACTTCATTCAAACCTCAGGTGGCACGGGACAGCTGTCTCATTCTAGTGAAAACTTTCTCAATAACTTTTCTGATCACCCTTAGGTTAAAAGAACACATCTGACGGTCATTTAAACTGCCCAATACTGGGAATTCCCTGGCAGTCCCGTGGTAGGACTCTGTGCTTTCACTCCTGGGGCCTGCGTTCAATCCCTGGTCGGGAACTACGATCCCGCAAGTGGCTCGGCCAAAAAAAAAAAAAAATTGCCCAATACGGTCTCCACCAGTCATTAAAAACCTCCACTCCCGGGCTTCCCTGGTGGCGCAGTGGTTGAGAGTCCGCCTGCCGATGCAGGGGACACGGGTTCGTGCCCCGGTCTGGGAAGATCCCACATGCCGCGGAGCGGCTGGGCCCGTGAGCCACGGCCGCTGAGCCTGCGCGTCCGGAGCCTGTGCTCCGCAACGGGAGAGGCCACAACAGTGAGAGGCCCGCGTACCACAAAAAAAAAAAAAACAGAAACACCTCCACTCCCACACCCACTGCAGTGGGCAGTCACCTCACCCGCACCTCCGGGGGCTGCCTGGTCCACCTTCCACGCCTCTCTGGAGGGGACGGGTTAGGCTGTCAGGTGATACTCGTTTCACGACCCTCGGCCCGCATTAATCTTAAAGAAAACCAAGCCCATCCTGTCGCATCCGCCTCGTTTGCCAGGGCCTTCCCTTCTTGGGGGTACTTCATATTTGTCTCGAAAATACCCCTAACATGGCTGCAGGCACAGCAGGCTCAGAGGGAAGCGAGGGAAGGGAGCTCCTAGCTCCTCCAGGCCCGCATCCTGTTCACAACACAGTCAGGCGATGATCCCGGTACAGCCCAGCCTGGCTGGCCACCTCGGTCTCCGAGCCCTGGAACCCGCAGGCTCAAGGCGTGGTGCCGGCAGCCAAGACCCCCTGCCCACACGCGGCCACCTCCTGGGTCCTAGTCAAGCGCCCAGGGTGCCCCAGCAGGGAAGGTCCCCGAGACCCAGCCCAGGGCCTGGGGCAGGAGGGCCCTTCCTCTGGCAGGCAAGGGGCGGTCCATCTCTCCTTACCTCCTTAGGTGTCACTGAGAAACCGACTCACCCCCTTCAGTCGCTTGGAGTATTTCAGGGGAGGGTGCGGCTGGCAGCTGCCCTGGGCTCTCCAGAAGCGAAAGGCAGATGAGAGCCTGGCCCAGGGTACAGGGGGGAGGGAGCTCCGTGGACTGGAGAGGGAAGGAGCTGGGGCAGGAGGGAACAGGTGTGAGCACTGAAGCTCCCAAACCACCGCAAGCCCGCCCTGTGCCCGCCCCCCACCCCCACCCCGGGAAGCAGAACCCAGGTGTGGCTGGGCCCGAGGCGGAGACTCGGCACCCGGGGCTTGGCTGGATGCCCATCCTGGGAGGGCCTGGCTGGATGCCCATCCTGGGACAGGCACGCCCACCCTGGCCTCTGGCCCCCAGCTGGGGGGACGTGAAGAGGCAGGGGCTCCGTGGGGGACTGCAGGGCTCCAGGCACCTGGGGGACCATCAACGACGAGATGTCCCAATGCCGCTGCTGCAGGTGCACTCTGCACGCCCCATCACGTGCATGCCCGTTTGGGTCACCCGTGTGCCAGGTGGACACCGTCTCCCACATGCCTGCCCTGCCCCCACGCTCAGACCTCCACCCAGCACTTGCCTCTGCACCCCAGGCCCCCCAGCTCTCCGCGTGAACACGAGCAGACGCCTTCCCATTCACCATCGGCGACACCCGCCCCTCCACCTGGGCTGAGGCCGAGCTCAGCCCGCAGGCCTCTCCCCAGGCCTCACCCCGCTTGCTGCTGTGTCTCCAGGCAAGTTCCTGCCCATCTCTGGGCAGACCTGACTTTCCCCATCAAACATGGAGGTGAAATCCTTGCAGTACAGGAGTCTGGGCAGTGTCTCCCCACCTCCTAGCAGCCCCCCATCCCTGCCGGCTGACTTGGATTTTCTGGTGCTAGGAGACGAGGGATTGTCCCGAACCCCAAGTCTAGGGCTCCCCGTCTCTACTCTGGAAGGCCGGTACCCAGAAGGTGCCAGGGTCCTGAGGGGCCTCACCACGTGGCCTGGGGCCCACTGGACGACAGGGCGGGCGAGGGGACAGCCCACGGCCCCCGAATGCCACCGACCGGACACTGCGCAAACAGCTCAAACCTGCTTTAATGGGGGGCGGCTCCCAGGTCCTGCCTGGGCCCCAATGGGGTGGCGCTGGTGGGGACCACAGCCTGCTTGCCCTTGCTGCCCTGCCTCCCCTTCCTGGCAGTCGGGTTGCCGGCCTTCCTCTTGCCGGGCTTGGCGGTGGGGGGCACCCCCGGGCAGGGTGGCGGCTCCTCGTCCAGCGCCTTTAAGTTGTAAAAGAAGTCCATGTCGGACACGATATCCAGGACCTCGGGCACGCTGTAGTCCGAGGACAGCAGCTCGTCGGGCAGGTGCAATGAGCGGATGTCGCTGAACGAGTCGTTCCCACTGCCCCCGCTGTTGGGCAGGGCAGGCCCAGGGGACTTGCATGGGGCCCCGGCGGGCTCGGGGCCGCCCGGCAGGCAGTCAAAGAGCTTCATCGCGTCCTCGAGCATCACCTTCTTGGGCGGCGTGAAGGCCCTGGCCACCTCAGGGGTCCTGGCCTCGCCTGCCCCCGGCGGGGCCGCCTTGGGCTCGGTGGGGCCCGGCGGGTACAGCAGGCCGGGCCCGGCGCCAGGGGGCGGCTCCTTGAAGGTGAAGGTCAGGGGCTCGCCGGGCCCATCCAGCTGGGTCAAGCGGCCCCTGAGAGGGCCATAGGCGCCAGGGGGCAGCGTGGCCTCGGCGGGCAGCGTGATGAGCAGCGGGGGCAGCTCGCTCTCCTTGGGGGGCAGCAGGGGCGCCAGGCCTTGCTTGACCAAGGCGGGGGGCACTCCGTCCCCTACGAAGCCCAGGGCCTCGGGCCCGGGCCCCTCGGGCGGGAAGCAGGGCATGCGGTACCGGGGCCCCGCGGGGGGCGGCTGGTAGTGGGGTAACAGTGGGGGCGGCACCGGGGCCCTGAGGCAGTGCTGTGCGTCCAGGAAGTAGGTGCCCGGCGAGGCGGGGCCCCTGGCCGCCAGCTTGTACAGGGACGACTGGTCGAAGTCGGTGGTGGTCCACTCGATTCGGTAGACGCGGGGGTCAAAGAAGCAGCCGCAGGGAGCCATCTGGAAACCTGTGGCCAGGGAGGGTGGCCCTGAGAGGGGCAGTTCTGGGACCCGCCTGGGGTGGAGAAGGTCCAAACCGTGGGGCACGTCTGGGGCATGGAGAACACGGACCAACTTTGGGGTCCATTTGGGGAACAGGGACGTAGGCTTTGCCTTTGGGGCCCTCTCTAGAGGTCAGGGGACCCAGGCCTTGCTTTGGGGGCCCATCTGGGGGGCGGGGACACCGACCTGGCTTTGGGAGACCTGTTTGGGGAACAAGAGACAGGCTTTGGCTTCAGGGCCCCAGCTAGGGGATGACGGACACAGACCTTGGTCCAGGGGTCTCTCTGGAGGACAGGGATTCGGGCCTTGCCTTCGGAGGCGGGAGCCACCTAGGGTCAGGGGTGGGAGCAAGATGCCCCTGCCCGCTCCCCAGTCATCAAGGGTTGGTGGGAGGCCGGTACCTGCTGGAGGAGCTGGAAACACCTCTTTCTCCAGGTTTGGGGGGTGACAGACGTTGGAGGAACCTGTGGACAAAAACAGGCAGCTGGGTGGGGTCCTGAGGCCGGCGGGCAGAGCCCTGGTCCCTGCCCCGATGGGTGTTCCCCACCCTCGTACCCACAACAGGAAGAGGCTCTGTGCAGGCAGAAGCAGGCTGGCTGCCGGGCCCTTCGGTGGCGTCCAGGCTCTGGGGACTGAAGCCTTCTTGGGGAGCGGCGGGTGCGTAGAAGTGTTTGGGGTGCTGCATGGGGAGGCGGGGGCCTGGCCGCGCAGGCCAGGAGGGCAGCAAGTGGGAGCACAGGCAGCCCACCCAGAGCGGAGGCACAGAGTCCTGCGGAGTTCTGTTTCTCCGGTTACTCCAGGCAGCGGATTCCAGGCTGTGGCCCACCCACTGGTCAGGGTTCCGGGTAATGGGGGGAGGTGGGGGTGGGCAGGGGCAGATGGGGAAACCAAGGCAACCAGAGATGGGCGTCACAGAGAGCATGGTGGACACTGGGCCTGGTCTGCCGCCTTCCGCCGCTGCCAGCAATGCCTGCCTGACAGCTCCGAGGCCCCTTCCTCCAGGCAGCCCGCCCTGATCCACACCCACACAGGCCAAGGCCCCATCTCATGAGCTATGGTGGTTCGTTTGCGGTCAAGGCCTTTGGGTACCAGCAGTGGCCAGCATGGGGCTGGTGAATGAGTGAGGAAGGAGGGAGCTGCGGGGATGGGGATGGTGGGGGAAAGCTGGGGGGGTGGGGGGGTGGGGCGGCATGAGACAGCCTCAGGGTCACAAAAGGGGCTGGGTTTTAAAAGAATAAAATTTATTGCCTTCTCATTCCTTGGGAAGCCCGCTGGGCGCTCAGACACCCCCGCCCGCCCCTGCAGCTACTTGTAGGCGTTGGCCTTGTGCTTGGGCAGGAAGACGAAATTGGGTGGCACGGGTCCCAGCAGCATCTCACTGTGAGGAGGGCGGGAGCAGGGTCAGGCCTGGGGCGGGGCGGCCCCCAGCCCAGCTGGCCCCACACCCGCTGGCTCCCTGGTGCACTATCTCCCAGGGCCTTGGCGGTTCCCGGGCACCTGATGCGGATCCAGTCGGCCGCCTTCTGGCTGGCCATGAGCGTCTCCAGGTAGTCGCGGCCCAGGTAGTAGGGCGGCCGCTCATTGATCCTCTGCGGGAGCCGCTCCAGCAGGCCCACGGGCACGTACCTGCAGACGGGGGCGCCGGGGATGGGGTTGGGCCGGGCCTCCCCAAGGCACCCCGCCCCGCCCCACTAATCCCACCTGCACAGGAAGGAGAGCCACTCAAGGAGGAAGCGGCGTGTCTTCTCCACGCCCTGCGTGTCCGAGCCCCAGTGCTCCAGGCCGTAGTGTGCGAAGTCCCGCAGGATGTCCAGGCGCTCAGACGACGAGATGTCCCAATGCCGCTGCTCCTTGATCTCCGTGAACAGCCACGGCTTGAGCAGGGCGCCGCTGCGGGTGGGCGGTGGTCAGCAGGCCGGTGACGGAACCCCAGCCCCCAAACCCATGGTCCCCAACCTCCCGGCCATGCTCACACAACATTCAAAGCCCAAGAGTTCCAAGCCACAACCCTGAGCCCACAGCTACAGAAATGTCCAGTCCCCCGCCTCAGCCCCATAAGCAGCCACCTCTGACATCTCCCTGCCCGGGGAATAACAGAGCAGTGGGTGGGCAGGCGGGCTGGGGGCACCGGCGTCGGCGACAAACTCAGACGCGCCCTCACCTTCCCCGAGCCGAAGCCTGGGTGCTCAGGGGCAGCCCCGGCTGGTTCTTTGTATCCCCACCCTGGGCACACTTACCGGGCAATCATGATCCCAGCGACGCCAGTCTGCATGGCGCGGTTGGCGTCCTCGTATGACAAGATGTCCCCGTTTCCTGAGGGACAGAGACTGGGGCCTCAGGGAGCTGCGTGCAGGTGGGAATGCCGGGGCTTCGGGAGTTCTCGTCAGCCCAGCAGCATTCCCCATTGGGGCAGGAGGGGGCCCAGGCAAGGGGTGGGCCCCGGTGCGTGGCCTCCGGTGGCAGGGGACCCACCGAAAAGGGGCATGGGGCTGGCTGCTGTCACGCACTGCTCGATGTACCGCCAGTCGGCCAACTTGGTGTAGCGCTGCTCCCGCGAGCGGCCGTGGAGCTGGAGGAGAGGCAGCCAGGTGTGGGGGAGGGGCAGAGGGCGGAGAATCAGACAGAGACAGAGAGAGAGAAGACGACCCAGAGAGCCCCGGAGAGACAGACTGAGAGAGACAGACAGACAGACAGACGGAGACAGAGATGGAGGGAGAGCCAAAGACCAGGAAGAAGGGGCAGGAAGGGAGGCAATGGTTAGAAAGGGATGCGCCTCGGGAGTCCCAACACCCGCTGTGCCCCGAGACCCACCGTGACCAGCGCAGCCCCCCAGTCCCGCAGCTCGGGCAGCAGCCGGTGGGCCAGATTCGTGCGCTCGTGGATACCCGTGCGGAGCTTCACGGTCAGTGGCACGTCCAGCACCTGTGGGGACGGGTGTGGCTGGTGGGGCCCGGGGTCAGGCCGCGGGGAATGGCGGTGGAGGGTGTCTCGGGCTGTACCTGGTTCATGCCACGGACGATCTGCTGGAACTTGGCTGAGCGGTTCATGAGGGCGCAGCCCCCGCCCTGGGAGAGACGGGCGGTTCGGGCTTAGGAACGCGTGACTCTGGCTGGGCCCGACACCCCCTGCTGTCCTCTCTGTACAGATGGGGAAAGCGAGGCCCATAGGCCCCCACAGGTTCCCCAGGGACTCCGCCCACCCATATTCTGCCCCCCGTGGGGCGCCAGGGTTGAGCGGCTGGTACCTTCTTGTACACGAGGTCGATGGGGCAGCCGACGTTGATGTCCACGAAATCCACCTCGATGGTGCGGTTCAGCAGCTCGGCACACTTGGTCATGGTGTCGGGAAAGGCGCCCTCAAGCTGTGGCGGGTGGCCGGGCAGTGGGTGAGGGGCCCCCCCTGCCTGGCCCTGTGCCAAGGCCAGCAGCTACTGGAGATGCATCAGGCTGGCACCTGGCCTGTGGCTCAGGCAGGGGGTCTGGGAGGTGAGCCAGGAGAGCCCGGACCTGAACGTGGCTCTGAAACATGGCGGCTGAGAGCCCCTCCTCCCTCCCTCCTTCCCTCCCTCCCTCGCTCGGGGCTGCACCGACCTGGACACCGAAGACATCCTCGCAGGGGTGGCGTTTGAGCAGGGCCCACTCAGACGTCTGGCCCTGCAGCAGGTTGATGCACACAGCCATCTCCCCGCACGTCACATCTGCCCCAAAGCGCTTACAGACCCGCCGGAAGGGCAGGTTCCCGCACTGACGACAGCAGGGGACAGAGTCACATGTGAGGGCACGGCAGGCAGGGACCCCAGACACCCTCCCAGGCCCCAAGCCCCCAGGGCGGGGAGGCAGTGGGTACTGCTGGGATGACCACGCTGCCAGCTCCCGGCCCACCTCACTGTGGGTCCTACCGTGGTGAGGGGAGCAAGGTACAGTTTGCCACTGATGTCCAGCTGGTGGGAAAGAAAATGCACAATGAACCTCCAGGTGGCTTTCAAGGCCTCTCAAGCCTCCAGGCTCCCCAGGTCTTTGCCCCACATGCTTTGATCTGCCCCAGTCAGCCTGGATCCCTTTCACCGCCGTGCCTCTGCACAGGCCAACCAACCCCTGCACCAGGAATGTTCTTTTCTCCATGTTCTCCTCCACTAGAGACTTCTACTCAACTGTCAAAACCCCAGTCCCAATGCCCTCTCTTCCAAGAAGCCTTTCCCACTGCCCCCTTCTGCCACAGCCCGGACCCTCCAGAGCTGGGAATGAGTGTCCATCTCTATCTGCCCCCAACATTGCTAGTGTCCTCTGCAGGAACCCCATGACACGTACCCGCTTCTTCTCACAGGGCTGCAACCTGACTACATCCTCATCTGTCAGGGGCCCGCAGGTCCTTAAAGGGCCCCTGGGAGGGGGAATGGTGCCCGGCCCCTGGGGGGCCTGCTGGGCGTCACAGTTGTCCTGCCCTGGGGCACCCTCAGCCTCCATGACCTCGGGGACAGTGGCTTTGGGAGTGGGGCCTGGCAGCTGGCCCTTGCTCAGCTGGCGCAGGGCCTGCTCTGCACGCTTGAAGTGGATCTTGCGCTTTCGCAGTTGCTGCTGCAGGACCTTGTCCAGGCCATTGCGGATGGGCGGGGCCCGGACCAACCCCTCCTTCACCAGATTCTGGCCCTCGGGCCCCAGATGGGCCCCGGCAAAGCGGCAGGTCACACCATAGGGGCACCTGCCGAAGGTCTCAAAGAGCACACAGTGGGGGCCCAGGTCAGCTGGCTTGGTCTCCAGGTAGCGGCCCACGTCGTGCAGGAAGCGGCAGCGGTCGCCATAGAAACACTTAGCGGCGGATTCCTGCAGGGAAACAGGGAGGCAATGAGGGAGGACAGGGAGATGCTGAGGCAGCCAGGCAGCCTGGGTTTGAACCTCAGCTCTCTCCCCTCCTGACTGTGTGTCCTCAGACAAGTCAGTAACCTCACCAAACCTCAGTTTCTTCACCTGGAAGATGGAAACAATAACGATACTTACATCATAACGTCATGAAAATTGAATGGGGGGCAGAGAGGCTCACACTCAAGGCCTCTGGGACTTTCTGGAGACAATGACACTCACCTGGACCAGGGAGGGGCAGAGCCTGTTCTTGTCATAGTGGGTGGGCTTCACATGGGGCCGGCATTTGTTCTGACCCCGGGCCCTCTTCTGGGCCTGTGGCTGCTCCCCAGGCTCAACAGCCTCCTCTGTCTGCCTGTCCTCTGTCTGCCCATCCTCCAGCCGGATCCGCTTGGCCTCAGGCTCATCCAGGTCATTGCCAGCAGGGTCTCCAGCCTCGGTTTCCTGGCTGGGCTTCTCCTGCCCTTTGGCTTCCAGGAATTCATGGAAGTGCTCCTTGGTGGTTAGGTATCTGCCAGCAGAAGGGCAGGGGAAAGGAGGGCTTGTGGAAGAAGTCCCTCCCCTGAGCTCAGATTCAATGAATGCTGGGAAAAGGGACTGAGAACACTTGTCCCTGATTACATGCTTCTACTGATGGGGTGCTCACTACTTAGAACTAGCCAGCCGCCAGCCTAGGAGCACCTCAAGGCCACAGAGAGGACCTATTTTGTTTATTTTCTTTATTATTATTTTTTGGCTGCGTCGGGTCTTAGTTGCTGCACACGTGGTCTTCATTGTGGCGCGCAGGCTTCTCTCTAGTTGTGGCGTGCGGGTTTTCTCTCTCTCTAGTTGTGTTGCGCGGACTCCAGGGCGCATGGGCTCTGCAGTTTGCAGCACACAAGCTCAGTGGTTGTGGCACGCGGGCTTTGTTGCCCCCCAGCAAGTGGGATCTTAGTTCCTCCACCAGGGATGGAGCCCACGTCCCCTACATCGGAAGGCGGATTCTTTACCACTGGACCACCAGGGAAATCCCAGGGAGGACGTATTTTGTTCCTGGGTCCCCAGTGCTCAGCCTGACGAAGTACAGGTGTGAGGTGTGAATGCCCCCAGCTATGTTAGGCTAAAGGAAACTACATGTTCCCGCGTGCCTTGCAACGGGTCCAGAACCGCCACATTTCCTAGCATGCCCTTCAGCCCTACAAGCCCCAGCATGCCCCCGGGCACTCACTTCAGACACAATTCACTGCCTGTAATTTCGGCTGGCCTGAGGTGCACTTGCGCTGTTCCCGCCATATGCTGGGACTACACTCCCCAGCATGCACTGCGGCCTCCGCCTCAAACCCCGTCCACCCCAGCATGGACCGCGGTGTCTTTCGCACATGTGACAGTCCCCAACGTGCGCGACCTCGGGAGCTCGCTGACCCTGCGAGCGAAGGAAGGGCCCAAACAGAAGAAGAACCTGCGAGCTTCCCGCGCTGGGCCGCTGCCCCAGCTCCCGGCATGCGCCGCTCGGGCCGCGCTACGGGTGCCGGGAAGGCTCCGTGAACTGCTCCCCCGACCCAGCGACTCACTGAAGTTTAATGGACGCTACTCCCCGTTCCGGCTCGATGGCTCCTGGCTCGCCACTGCCGCCACTCTCTGCTGGGGCTTCCACCGCTCCCTCCGCCATCGGCCCCCCCCTCACACCCGCTTTGGAGTGTTGCGGCGAGGCCTTCCGGGTCGCGCGTGTGTCTTCCCCGGTCTACTGGTGAAATGCGCATGCCTGGGTCGCTCCAAGTGACGCCATTGTACGCGCGTCGACGCAGTTGGGCGGAGCCTAACAGTGGGTGGGGCCTCGGGTCCCGTTTATACCTCTGAGCCCTTTGCGGGAACCGGAACGTTCAGTAATCTGCTTGGGGCTCTGAAACTGGCTTCCCGCCGGCCACAATCGGCCCACAGAAGTGTTTTGATTTCCTGATGGGTTTTTTAATTGTTTAAATACTGCTACTTTTATTTAGGGCGTTCATTCAACAAATAACTCATCGAGTGCCTGTGTGCTAGATGTTGTCGTAGATGCTAAGGATACAGTAGTGAATAAAACAGACCAAAAACTCCTTGCCTTTAAAAGCTGAGATAGGAGTGGTGAAGACAATGGACATAATACATAAGTAAGGTATACTGTATGTCGGACAGTAATGAAGCAGGGAAGGGGAAGTGGGAAAGCCATTTTTGGTGGTTGCAGTTCTTAATAGAATGGTCAGGGAAAGCTTCACTGAGAAGGTAACATTTGAGTATTTTCGAAAGAAGTGAAGGAGAGAAATAGGGATATCAGAGGAAAAAGTGTTCCACGTTGAGGGAACAGCCAATGCAAAGGCCCTGAGGCAGGACCGTGCCTGGTGTGTTGCAGAAACAGTGAGCCCTGTGTGATTGCTGCTGAGTGAGGGAGGGGGAAAGAGGGAGGAGGTGAGGGCAGGGAGGTGAAGGGGGTAGGTCTTGCAGGGCCTTGTGGGCCTTTGGGAGAACTTGGGATTTTACCCCGAGGGAAGTGGGAGGGCAAACAGCCAAGGACAGAGGAATCTAGTCATTTTCCACAGTCCCCACCATGCCCTGTTGCACCCTCCTAAAGCTCCCTGTTGCTGAAAGAGCCTTGATGTAGTACAGGGACCTCAGGGCTCTGGACTCAGCCTGCCAGTTTCGAATCCCAGAACTTCCACTTACCATCTGGGAACACTGTCCTTTTTTTTTTTTTCTCTAAAATATTTATTTTTGGCCGCGCCGGGTCTTAGTTGCAGCATGAGGGATCTTCGTTGTGGCATGCAGGATCTTTTAGTTGCAGCATGCCGGATCTTTTAGTTGTGGCATGGGCTTCTTAGTTGCAGCATGTATGAGGGATCTAGTTCCCCGACCAGGGATCGAACCTGGGCCCCCTGCATTGGGAGCTCGGAGTCTGGACCACCAGGGAAGTCCCAGAACATTGTCCTTTTTAAAACTGTATTTATTTATTTATAAAATTTATTTATTTTTGGCTGCGTTGGGTCTTCTTTGCTGCACGCGGGCTTTCTCTAGTTGCGGCGAGCGGGAGCTACCCTTCATTGCGGTGCACAGGCTTCTCATTGCGGTGGCTTCTCTTGTTGCGGAGCATGGGCTCTAGGCGCATGGGCTTCAGTAGTTGTGGCATGTGGGCTCAGTAGTTGTGGCTCGAGGGCGCTAGAGCACAGGCTCAGTAGTTGTGGCACATGGACTTAGTTGCTCCGCGGCATGTGGGATCTTCCCGGACCAGGCATCAAACCCATGTCCCCTGCATTGGCAGGCAGATTCCTAACCACTGCTCCACCAGGGAAGTCCAGAACCTTGTCCTTTAACTGCTCTGTGCCTCAGTCTCCTCATCAGAAAAATGGGGCTGATAGAAATATCTCTTTTAGAAAGTAAGGATTCAATAAATAACAATCAACAAATATTAATGACTACTGTTGTTACAGTTACTTTATTACTATAATTTGCCTTGAATTACATGAACACAGTGCAGAAAGGGAATAACCAATCCCTTAGCTCCCCCCTGCATTTCACTGCTAAACTTGACAAAGCTTTCCCTGAGCAGGAAGTGAAGCAGGGACTGTGTTCCTTGAGTGACAGATGGAAAAACTGAGGCCTGAGGAGGGAAAGGATTTGCCTGAGCCCACAACAGGCTCAGCACCAGCTTTTCCAAGACCTGGGAGAGAATGGAATGGGGGCAGGGAGCAGCTTGTCTTCCATCTCTGGCCTCTGCCGCCCTCTATAGGACAATCTGGGAATAAAACACTGGAGTCGGGGACTCTGGAAGCAACCACAGCGGTCCTTGGGAGACTCAGCCCCCCTTACCCACCTCCAGGGACGAGAGCTCGCTTCTTCCTGAGGTGCCCGTCCCACTGCCTCCTGAGGTTCTACCATCGTCTCCCTGACATCATCCCAGGGGCACCCAGACCACTCTGGGGAGACAATTGTTCAGGTGGGAAAACCGAGGCCCACAGAGGGCAACCTCAGGAATGAGCTTCCCCTCTCTGAGCCTCAGCCTCCAAGGAGAACCCTCCTAGGGCTCCCTGGCTGTGCCCTGTGATGACCTGCCTCCTCTGTGTAAGGCAATCCCAGAACGCTTCCTGTGGGGAGGGGGAGAAAGGGAGACTGTGGACTGGCCATTAACAACTATGGTATTAATATAAGTGACACACTATTCATTGCTTGCTTTTTTTTTTTTTTTTTTTTTTGGCCGCACTGCGCGGCTTGTGGAATCTTAGTTTCCCAACCAGGGATTGAACCTGAGGCCCTAGCAGTGAAAGCGCAAGTCCTAACCACTGGACCGCCAGGGAATTCCTGTTAATTGTTATTATTTATTATGTTATTATAATGGTGTAATATTAATCATTTACTAGTAGCTAGACAAGTTTTGAGCACTTACTGTATGCCAGGCTCCGTCCTAAGGTCTTTTCATGTATTAACTCCGTTACTCTTCTCTCTGATCTTATGTGGAGGGAACAGGTATTCATCCCAATGCTACCTGAATCCACGGGCTGAAGAGGCCCCTGGCCCAGGGGCTGCCCCACCGTCTAGCCAGAGACCTGGGCATCAGCCTCCCTGCCTGTCTCTCTCCCAACAGCCTGTCAGTCCCCATGTCCTCCCGGCTTTCTCTCCAGGGTCTCTCTATAGTCTATCCCCTCTCCCACCAACACCCCTTGCAAGGCCTCAATCTCCCATCCTGCCCCCAACAGCCCAGCCTCCCAAAGCTCTTTCTAAAACACAGATCTGACCATGGCCGTCCCCTGCTCCCAATCCTTCCATGGCTCCCTACTGCCCCAGCCCTGTACCACAGCCCCAAGTTTCCTGCATAATCCAGCCCCTGCTGCCTTCCCCAGCTTCATCCCTCTTCACCTCCTCACTCCCTAAACTCAAGCACCAAGTTCATTCCAGACCTCCCATGAGCCGGTCTTACCTCCCCCTTTGCACATGCTGTTCCCTCTCCCAGGAACACTATTCCCTGCACCCAGTCACCTTGCTCATTCCACTCACCCTTCTGTTCTCAACTTCTCCTTCTCTGGAAAAGGGATGCGTTGAGGATCTTCCCCATTAAACTATGAGCCCAGGGCTGGTGGGAGTCAGGTCTGCTCCGGTCACTCTGTGTTGCCACCATGCAGCACCGGGCCTGGCACACAGTAGATGCTCAGTGAACATTTGCTGAGTGAATGCATCTTGTCATAGCTAGGGAAACTGAGGCACAGGGGGCAGGACCTGCTGGGTGGGGGGTCCCACCTTCACTGAGGATTCGGCAGGAAGCTGAGGACTTCCCGGGTGTCAGTCTGGAGAACGTGGGGACATTGAGAAAGATGTCCCCCGCCAACCCTGAACCAGGCGTGAGTCGTACCAATGCCTGACCTTGGCTGATCTGAGGAAGCAGGAGGGAGGCAGGTCGCGCTGGGGCCCCGAGCAGGTAGAGAGACTGAGGCACCCAGGAGGGGGTGGGCAGAGCCTTGGGAAGGTGCCACTGGCACTCAGCCCAGTCACTGGGGCTCCCCCTGCCTCTGTCCCTTTCTTTTATTCTTCCTGTTTCTGTCACAGTTTTTTGGGGGTCTCTTTCTGTATTTCCTTCTCTCTGTGTGTCTATCTCATATCTTTCTCTGCATTTCTCTTTTCCCCGTGTATTGTCTCTCTCCATCTTTCTCTCTCTCTGCATCTGTTTCCATTTCTCTGCTGCCCGCCCCCCCGCAGGCATCTCCCCCCTCTGTCTCTCTCTCCCTCCACGTCTCTGTCTCCCCTGCCCTCTCTCTGTCCCTCTCAACCAGGCCAGATAGGGGGGGAAGCACAGGGCAGGTGTGGCCTGGGCTCTTTGCCCGTTGCCGCCGGGGCTGCCCTGGATTTGTGGCTGCGCCTCCTTTATCTGGGGCTGCAGCTGCCCCTTATCTTCTGGCTTCAGGACACGAGACCAGGATTAGGGCAGCCCGGGCCAAGGACGAGAGAAGGCAGGGCCAGGCTGGCGGGTGACAAGAGCCGGGGTGCTGGGATGTATGTGGCACCTGTGAGCCTCGGGGGCTGGGGCTGCCGTACGCATCTGAGTGTGTGCGTGTGTACTACATGTGTCCGTGTGAGTGTGTGTGATGGCGTATACACATTTGCAGAGTATGACTGACTTTGGGGGACATCTGTGTGTGTAATTGTGTGTCAGCGTGTCGATGTGCGTATTTAAGTCTGTGAGCGTGTGTCTGTGTGTCTACTGGATGTGTGTGCGTGGATACACACATAGTGTCCATGCATTTGTGGCTTCTCGGGGGCGGGGGGGCGGTCTGTAAGCTCCCATAAGGTCTTCAGCCCGGGCCACACCTCTCAGGTGTCCCCCAACCCCAAGGCCTACCCCACCCACCTCCCCACCCCTCTGCCCCCAGGCCTGATGGCTTTCCCGCCTTGCCGACGTGGGCCCCCCCAGGGACAGGGCCCTCGATCTGTGACCTGCGGCTGCAAATGGCCCTGTGGGGATGGCTGCCAACCTTGCTTTTCCCATCCTCTTCTGGAACCAGCCAGCTCCTTCCTGCCACCCCCAAGGCCTCGTGGGCCCCATTCCAGCCAGTCGGGCTGGCTCCTTGCTCTGACCCCCAGCTAGGTGTGAGGGTCCAACTGCGCTCCCTGGAGGGGCTGAGGCCTCTCTGGGCCCTCAGCATCATCCAGCTCTCGGTGAGGAGAACTTTGTCAAGTCAAGAGCCCCGAAACCTGGTTTCAGGGAGCCTCTTAGCTGGTAATCAGCAGCCCTGTGCGGAGCTGGCCCAGTGACCCCGGGCGATCCCCTCATGTCTCCATGGGAAGACAACACTCACCTCCCACAGCCGCGGGTCTGCCCTGGGCACCATTTCACAGATGGGGAAACTGAGGATCAGCAAAAGCTCAGCCACCAGCACTGGGGGATGGAGTAACGCTTATTGTGGGGTGATGCTCTGGTTGGGGGGCAGCTGAAGGGACAGAGGACACAGAGGGTGCCGGGCCACTTCCACCCCTATGGGGCTGCTCCCTGGAGGGGTCCCCGAGGTGCAGCCCTGGGCCTGCAGGGCCTGGACCAGCTCCTGGCGCTAAAATGGAAACTTCTCCACCAGCCAAGTCTGCGTCTTGGCCAGCGGATGCTGGCCTCCCAAAACCTCCACCTAGGCCTCCACACATGAACAGAACACTCCCCACTCCCCCTGGGGAGCAGTGACCATCAGGGGAGGGCAGGGGGCCAGCCCCCAGGGGACAGGGGTGGAGGAGCAGCTGTGGGCCATGGCTGAACCTTCTGGAGTCATCCAGCCCCAGATATGAACCTCCGCCTTACTGTGCGACCTTGGGCCAGTGTCTTAACCTCTCTGATCCTCGGTTTTCATGCCACGTGGGCTCCAAGTACGCTGAGGAAGGAGAGGCATTGCCTGGAGCTACCTGGGGGGGCGGGTGAGGAGGCAGTGAAGGAGTGGAACTAATTTCCCGGCAAACACCAGGGTGGGGGCGGGCAAGTGGCGGGGCCTGGGTTCTGGCTGCCCCTGCACTGTCCCACCCCTGCCTCAGCCTTGACCTTGGGGCCAGCAAGCTCAAATCAGCCCCAGGGGCCACTGGCCCTTGGGTGCCCCCTGCTCTTCGCTGAGCTTCTTCCCCACCATCCGTGCATTGGGGAGACCACAGTCCCTGGCCATGGGCTGCACTTTCAGCGTGGGAGGTTCAAGGCTGAGTTCCACCCACCCTGCCCCACAGCAGCCCCAGTCTGGAACAAGGAAGGTTTAAAAATAAAGCATTGTAAATACCCGTGTTTCCTGCAAATGGAACCAGCCCCTGAATCCCCTCCGCCTCCCAGGCAGCTGGGCCCAGACGGCTCCTTGACGGGAGTGGGGGCCAAAGGTGGGCATGCCCGTGTGTGCCCCAGTTCCCGCTACCATGTGAGTCAGCCAGTGTGACAGGGTGTCTGTCTGTCACCACCTGTCCAGGGGGTGACAAAGCCTGTGGTTGGCGACAGAGAGTAGCCAGGGTGCTCGGTTGTATGAGGTGACACACTGGTGTGCGAGGGCGTCACACCTGTGTCTGGTGTGATCACGTGGGGCCGGCCCCGAGCCAGGCAGGGTCTCCGGGGGCCTGAGTGTGATGGGGAGCCTTCTCCGTGTGTGACTGGGTCAATGTGTGTGTCCCTGAGTGTGGAGGGGTCTCCTCCCAGGCCGGAGTGTGACCGGGTCTCCCCATGGTGGAAGGCGGCCATGGGTCCTACTCGCCCCCCCGGGCCCCGCCCCTACGCCCCTGCCCCTGCCCACCCCGGAGGAAGAACCGAGTCTTTCAAGTCGCTGTTACCAGGGCAACCGTTTTACGAGCATCCACATGGTGGGCACATGTGTGTGTCCTGCACCCCATGTGTCTGCACGCCCCCTCTCCCATGGCCCCCAGCCCAGCCAGGGAAGGGTGAGCAAGCAGAGGCGGCCAAGGGGCAGCTGGTGACAGCTTAATGGTGGCTGGCCGGGGTGGGGGTGGGCTCCTGGTCTGGCTACGTGTATACAGGGGGGCTGTGCTTCCCGGACCAGCCCAGCATGTGCATGTGCGCCCAAGTGTGCACAGCAGCAGGGTCTCCTCGATTCCTGTGCATGCATGGCTGTGGGGTGGGCACCCGGCACTCGGGGTTGAGTGTGAGTGTCAGAGGGTTTTGTGTGAAAAGCGTGTGTGTGTGTGTGTGTGTGTGTGTAACGATCCGCCGAGTGTACACGTGTGCAGGAGCAATCCTACCCTGTCCCCTGGAGTCGCCCCTGGAGCTGCTCTGAGGGCCAGTGGGCTGCTAAGCGTGTGTCTGTGTCTCTACAAGGAAGTGTGTGTGTGTGTGTGTGTGTGTGTGTGTGTGTGTGTGTGTGTGTGTAGGGATGGCGCTGTTCTCAGAAGGGTGTCCGGGTATGTGTGAGAACGAGGATGGTGCTGGGTGTGACCCTGCCTAGAACAAGGTTTGGGGGTCTGTGCGTGAACGGCCACCAGTGCCTCAGCCTTCCCTTCAGGCCAGGGTGTACGTGTCGCTGACAGTGAGTCCTTAGCGGCACCAGTAGTGACAGACGCTTGGGCATTGCTCACCTCCAGCGGGCATGGTTACTCGTACTAAACTCATCTGATCCTTACTGCAGCCCTAGTAGGATCTACTGCTAATACCCCCTGTTACAGATGGGGAAAACGAGGCACGGAGAGGCGAGCACAGACCCCTGTTCTTTCCATCCTGGACCGTGACGGGCGCGCTGCCGCTTTGACACACGTTCACCCTCATGCCCCCACTCACCCACCCACAAACTCATAATCGGGCTACAACCTGCTCACGCATCCAGCGCGACCCACACCCGCATAAGCCCGCTCACAGCGGGTGATGCTGCCTGAGTGTCCCCTGTCACCACGTACACTGCGTAGTAATGCAAGTTGCACAGGCCGCTGGCGGGTGTGTGTGTGTGTTTTGGGGTGGGGGTGGGGGTCTTAGGAAGACCTAATGCCCTTACAAACCCCCAGGCTGCTGGGATCAGAGGAATGCAGACGGCCTGAGTCAGAGTGAGGAGGCCCCAAGAAATCAGGCGGCGGGAGTGAGAGCCAGAGCTCCCGGCCCCAGGAACGCGGGCGGCGGCGGGGACACTGCGGGCAGGAGCCTAAGTGCTGCGGGCCGAGGGCCGGGCTGCGCTGCGCGGCGGGTGTTTCTCAGTAACTAGGCCGGGGCGGGGCGGGGCCATGGAGGGTCCAGCCCCGCCCACCCCACCACAGTCCCGCCCCTGAGTCAGCTTGGGGGGCCGCTAGGAGGCGCATTGGGAACGCGGAGCCGTCGGGGAGGGGGCGGGGTGGGTTTGGGCTCGCTGACGGGTCGGGGGCAGCCCTGGGCCTTGGTGCTCGGGAGAGCGCCGTCGGGTGCCGGGGGTGGGAAAGGTATCCCCCCGCAGGATCTGGCTCGGACGCCAGACTAGGGAGAAGTGCCACTTGATGAGGGGCGCTGTGGACAGCGGGCGTCGTCGTCAGTCTTAGGGTATCACTTGCTGTTTTAGGGGAAAACTTTGCGTCTCAGCTCTCTGGAATGAATTTCTTAGGAAGGAGCCTTCTTTTGCTTTCTTGAAAGAGGACCTGGGGAGGGACTAGGGGCCCCAGAGTACTCAGTGGGGTGCGGGGAAATTGTGGGCCATGATTACCGCCGGCCAGGGGAGTGTTGTGGCTCTTAATTCCGCGAAGGGGGATCTGAGGAGGGGTCTTGAGAGGTCCCGGATTTACGGAAGATGCGCCGTCGGGGTTCTTGGAGCGGGGATGGGAAACTTTTAATCTGGAGGGACTCTGTCCTGGGGATTCCCCCGAGGGGATTCCTTGGTGAGGGGACTTCTTTGGCACTTGTTTCCGGAAGGGGACCGGGCAGGACGTGGGGGAGGGGTCTGGCAGTAAGACCAGGTTCTCAATGGAGTGGGGGGACGCTGAAGGTCGAGGGACTGGTGTCAGGGGCGCTGTGGCTCTTACCTCTGGGAAGGGGCCCTCGGAGGGGGGCATTCTGGGGTCCTGGCTTTTCTAAAGGATCGCCGCCGGGGTCTCTGGGGCCGGGGGACAACGCTGTCTAGGGGTGTGCTGTGGCCTCGCACCCTTGCCACCTGCGCTCTTCAGGCACCCTCGGTCGGGGGGGACGGGGCGGGGGCGGCTCCCTGTCCCGGGAAATCCGAGCCACCGCCCCTGGCCCCGCCCCTGGCCCCGCCCCCGTCCCCGCGCCGGCCGAGCTGTCCGCGGCGGGAGCGGCGGAGGCGGCGGGACAGAGCGCCGTGGAGCCGCTCCGAGCGCCCGGGCCCCTCGCGCCGCCGCCCCGGAGCCCCGCGCCGCGCGCCGAAGCCGCCCGCGCCGTCCGTGCGCCCCTGCACCCCGCGCCCTCCGAGCCGCCGGCCGTCCAGGGCACCCCCTCAGCCCCAGCCTCCACCGGGCGGGGATGGCCGCAGCCCGCGGCTGAGCGAGCCCGGGGGAACCCCATGGGCCGGCTCGCGCCGCGGCCGCCCCGCGGCCGCCCCCTCCGGCCCGGGGCCCCCCGGGCGCCGCGGGCCCAGGCGGCCCGGATGGCGGTCGCGGCGGCAGGGGCAGGGGCTGGGGCCGACGCGGGCGGCAGGCGCGGCTGCCACTGACGGCTAATCGGGCGCCCGGAGCAGGTAAGCAAGGGCAGACGGCGGGCCCGCGCGGTACCGGCGCGGGGGGAGGACCGGCCCCAGGGACAGAGATTGGGAGGGCTTCCAGGGACTCCGGGTAGATCGGTAGTTTCCCGCCTCTAGCCAAGAACCAGCGTGTGTATGAGGGTATGGTCAAGGGGCGACAGGTCCGCGCGTGGCAGGGGCGCGGGGAGCGGGAGGGCGATCTTAAGCTTCTCTCCAAGCCAGGGTCTGGCCAGGAGAGGGGGGGTTCCCTGTCCGACGAGGCGGGAGCGCTTCTGCCTTCTCGGACGCCCTTGGGAGCGTCTGGAGAGGGGTGGAAGCGGGGGCAGCCGGAATCCCCTCCCCAGCCTCTAGGAGGGCGAGACCCAGACACCCCTTATGCCTTGTGGTCTACAAGGGGCCGCGGGGGGCATCCGGATCCCGCAGACCCTGGGCGGAGGGCTGCCGTCGCGGCCCAGCTGCACGCAGAAGTAAACATCTGTCAGCGGCGCGTTCCAGCCGCGTTCCCTGCGCGCCGCCGCCGCTGCCGCCGGGGACACGGTGTCCTCCGGTAAGGGCCTAGCTCTCTCAGCTCCTGGAGCCTCTTGTTTAGCCACAAGAGGGCGCGAAACCCTTTGCGGGGGGCGGGGGGGGGTGCTTAACGGCAAAGACCGGATTTGAAGGAGAGGAGGCTGTCTTCCTTCCTCGCTTTTTACAAAAGGCATCTTGCTCAGGATGGTCTCAGAATTCTCCCAGAAGGTGCGGTTTGTCAGTTCGCAGTCTTGAGGCCGAGGGGGCTGCAGACAGTGGGCAGATGTGGGCTGGGACTGGAGAGAGAAGTGGCCTCTCCTAGGGGTGGAAGTCACCATGGTCCCCTCCCCAAGAAGTACTAGCATCCATATAGCATGGGGCCACTGGCCTGGCTCAGCGGGCCTGTGGTTACCTGCAAGGCTGGGCCACCAGCCCAGATTTGGGGAGCAGGACCAGGGGCCTAGGTGGGGGGCATGGAAGGCCAGACCCCTGACTTTCCTCACTCCTTTATGCCCCGCCCCCGGCCCTGCATCCTTTTCTGTCTGTTCCATGACACTCTTTGTCTTTAAGAGCCCCGGGCTGAGGAAGCCCCAATGGGGCGTGACTGGTCTAGGCGGATGTCAGTGGGGGGAGACTCCCAACTTTGCCAGCTTCTCCCCACCCCCCAGCCCCTTGCCTTGGGCCCTTTGGACACCCCTCCCCACACCCTTCATTCTAGGACTGCTGAGGTTCGGGGTTCTGCAGCCACTCCCAGCGACCTGCAAAGAGCTAGTTCCAGGGGTGCAGGGAAGAAAACAAAACATGCCCCCCTGCAGCTGGGCACAGTGTCTGAAATTCCACCATCACTGCTTGTCCCTCAGGTTATAGACCTTAGTTTTCAGGGGGATGAGAAGAGGATATAGCTTTCAAGAGCCTGGAACAGGAGAGGGAACCAAACAGTCTGCAGCCAGGCACAAGGACACAATCAAGACATTGTTTCCACCAATGTTTGTTGGACAGCGATGATGTGCGTGACTCTGTTTGGTGTCAGGCTCCTGGGCCTTGTCCTTCCAGACTTGAATCCAGGGTGGAACCCAGAGTGGGGAGCAAAGGCACTACCTCAGGGTAGGAGGGTCAGGGGAGACTTCCTAGAGGAGGGGCATTGCAGCTGGGGCTATGAAGGATGAGTAGGAGTTCTCTAAATGGGAAAGGCAAGGGCATTCCAGGTGGTGGGAACTGCATATGCAAAGATCTGGAGGCAGGAAATAGCATGGATGATTTTGGAAAATCCAGGGTGCCTGGGGTGACCATGGGAGGGAGAGACTTTTCTGAAAGGTTGACAGAGGGAGAACTGTACTGGGGCCTTCAAGGACGGATTCCTAGAGATGGGGGCTGGAAACACAGAGAGAGGAACGGGTCTTTAATGCATCTGGCATCCCTGGGCCCAGCTGTCTTTGCTGAGAGGCTGTGGGATTCCTCTGCGGATGCAATTTTCCTGGTCCCCCAAGGTGGGGCAGAGGGGTCTGGGGCCCTCGAGGGGAGATAGGGTCTTCCCTCTGCCCTGTGAGCATCAACTGAGCAGGCGCCATGGGAAGCTGGTTCTATTTCGCAGCTGAGAAAACTGAGGCTGAGCGAGCTGGAGGGATCTTTCCTTATGCTCAATGTAATTAATTCCCAAGCCCTAAGCTACTGTGTGCCAAGCTGTGTAGTAGGACGAAGCAGAGAACAAGACAGGCCCGGTGCCTGCTGCACTTGGCAGGGCAGGGGTGCAGGTTAGGGGGTGGACAGGAGGCTTTCAAACCAGCCAGCCAGCCTCCTGGACTTTCAGGAGAGGTAACAGCCGCAAAGTAAGCCTGAATGGGGCCTGGGACACTTCGGCGTGGGTGTTCAGGAGCGGAAAGATCTTCCCTTCAAATCCAAGTGAACTCAGGCTTTGGCTGGTCCTGGAAGAAATCCAGCAGGTGGATCTCACGTCCCAGTTGAGGAAACCGAGGCCCAGAGAGGGGCCGTGCTGAAAGAGCTCAGTGTGTCAGGGACCCAAGGCAGAATTTGAACTTGGGGACATGGAAGAGGTGACTTAGGTCCCCTGGTTCCTAGGAAACCAGTGTGAGGGTTTGAGTTGCATTGGGGTCTGTGCCTCGGTTTCCCTTTCTGTCAGATGGTCAGCTTTGTGTGGTGTCCTCCTGGCCACTCCCGGAGGACCCACGTCCCTCACACCACCCACCGGGCCCCATGCCAGCTGCTTAGCCGTGCCAGGCCTCATTAGGCTGATCCTGTTATTGACCCCCAGGGAGGGCCCCCTGCCCGCCCCAGATGCCTGCGAGGCCGGTCCCAGACCAGCCTGGCTAAGCCAGACCCGCCTGGTATGGTTGAGGTGGGAATTTTACGGGCCAGCTGCAGAGGGCCGGGCCAGAAACGGCGGGTCTGAAAAGCTAGTGGCCCCAACACACACACACACACACACACACACACACACACACACACACACACACACACACACACACACACACACACACACACACACACACACACACACACACACACACACACACTCACTCCCCACTCCCCCCCCCCCCCCACACACACTCCCCAGCCCAGCCTTCCCAAGAACACGCCCGAGTAGCGGCCGGTACAGGAAGAGGGCTCCAGGCACTGGTGGGGAATGGAGGGCTGACCCTGACCCTGCGGGGCACAGGACACCCCCTTATCTTTCCTCATCTCCCTGTGCTGTCCCCTGGCCGTTTGCTCTGGTCACACCGGTCCCCTTGAAAAGCCATCATCCTGCCTCTGAGCCTTTGCTCGTGTGGTTCCCTCCACCTAGAACACTCTTCCTAGATCTTCATGTGGGCTCAGCACAAATGCTGCCTCCTCTGGGAAGCCCTCCTTGACCACTCAGCTTAAAAGCAGCACCAGTCACTATCGCTTCACCTTGTTTTATTTGGGGGCTGTTGTTGCACTGTCAACCTCTAAATTACCTTGTTTCTTTTCTTTCTTTCTTTCTTTGGCTGCGTGGCTTGCGGGATCTTAGGTTCCCCAACCAGGGATCGAACCTGGGGCCCCAGCAGTGGAAGCGCTGAGTCCTAACCAGTGGGCCACCAGGGAATTCCCTAAATTACCTTCTTTCTTTCTTTTTTTTTATTATCCATCTCCCTGATTGGATGGTGAGCTTGGCGAAGATGGGGGCCCAGGTTGGCCTTGGTCATCCTGAGTTCCCTGACTAGTGCAGCACACAGTAGGCACTCAATAAGTGTTGGGTGAATATGTTGGGAGCAGAACCCCCAGCCTGGCACACTGGGCTTTCTGCCATGTGGGCCATCTGTTTACTTGCTAGTTCTGCTCTGCTGTGTGTCTTTGAGAAAACCTTTTACTTCCTTGGATCTCAGCCCCACTGGCCTCCCAAGCAGCAAGACCCTGCTTCTCCCTTTCCCCCCAGCATCACCCTCGTTACTGGGGTTGTGGAGACACTGAGAGAACAAGTTTAGAGTCAGACCCAGGTTCAACCGCAGCTCAGCCACTTAATTTCTGTGTGACCTTGAGTGAGTCACTCTACCTCTCCAAGCCTCAGTTTCCCTGTGTGGTAAATGGGGCTAATAATAATAACATCTTTTCCAGGGACTGCGGGGATAATCAAACATGTGGAAAGCACTTAGCAGAGTGCTTGGCACTAAATAAATGGAATAGCCAACACTGCCAGGTGTTAGTGTTATTATTCTTGGTCTTGTTGTTGTTATTAGGGAGGCCATATGGTACAGTGGTCAAGAATGTGGAAGAGGGGGCATTGAGGCTGGGGCTTTGAGGGATGAGTAGGAGTTTGCCCAACCACCTGAGTTCAAAACCCAGCTTGACCATTTACACTCTGTTGGACCCTGAGGAAGTCACTTCAGTCTTTTGGACCTCAGTTTTTCTGTCTACAAAATGGTGATAAAATGGTCCACACCTTTCTATGAGGCACTACATGTAAAGTGCTCAGAACAGCACCAATGGTGTTGTTTGCTAGTGTTAGTATTAGCTAATTTTTTTTACTACTATTATTAACACAAAGCAGCCAACACAGTCTTCCCCAGAAATCACCCTCTCTGTATGTCCACACCTCAGCCTCACTCTGGCAAAGATAGACCCAGATCCCCTTAAGGCAAGCTCAGGACCCGCGACTTGATTCTCAGAGTAGCAGGGAGCCAGCAATGGTTCTAGCGATTGGGCAGCAGGCAGCTCCTGGACTGGGGGAAGAAAAGGAGATGCTGGGCTCCCACCTTTGGGCAGGCCTGGAAGGTTCTGCTGGGGGTGTCTGTGCCTGCACCCTCCCATGAGGCCGCCCCACAGGTTGGCCCCCGACCCCCGCAGATGTGACATCGGAACCAGCTGTGCTAGCCAGATGTTCCTGGTTTACCCCCAGATGTGCGTCTCCAGCTTGCGCCTGCCCCGGCCTCTCGGTTCCCACCATGGGGTAGGGCTGGGCCCTGGGCCCTACAAGGGAGGCGGCACATTTCTGTGGGCTGTGGAATTTGTTTCTTGTTTTGCAGAACCATTGAATCTTGTCTTGAGAGAGGCGCAAGTCCCGCCCCTCATGGGGCCTCAGTTTCCCCATTAATGGAACCCTAGGGAACCCCCTGGGGCCACCTGGGGGAAAGGAGATGAACAGGGCTGCCCTGGGAATGGGCCCAGCTGCCAGCCCCAGACCTGTAACACTGATGGAGGAAACGGAATTAAGGGCGTGCAAGCACGTGTCTGATGCTCGGGGCCTAGCTGCTGCAGGACATCGGCCAGGCCTGCAGGACTTCACTGAATGAAACGGCCCTCCAGATGAGCAAGGTGTCCTGTGCAGCCCCTTGTACAGATGGGGAACTGAGGCTCCAAGAGGGGGAGGAGCTTGCTCCCACGTTGTCCAGCCAGGAAGAGGCAGATGGGGGTGCGGATTCAGCTCTCTGCACCCCAGGTGCCACAGCATTCGGAAGTATCCTTCCTCAGGGCTGGCCCACATGTGCAGGCCGCCCCCACAGCTGCCCATGTGGCTTCCCAGCCTGGCTCGCTCTGCCCGTGGGCAGTGATGACAGCCCCACAAGCCACCCGGTCATTCCCACGGTTCTGGGCAGCCCGCCTCAGGCCCTTTCTGAAGTTGGGGAAACAGAGGTATAGGAGGACCAGAGACATGTCTGGGAGTGAAGTGCAGAGGAAGAACGGTGCTCGTGGAAGGAGGCACCACAGCTCCACCTGGCAACGGTGGATGGAATTACCAAAGCCCGCCCTTGCCTTCAGAGGACCCAGCCCAGGGTGCCCCTCCAGAAGCACCTCCACCGTCCAGCAAAGACAGACGTGGACCCAGACACTATTTTGGCAGAACTGGGCAAGAGGGAGGGAACTGAGGCTGGGAGGGGGCAAGATGGGGAGCAGGAATGGCTTCCTGGAGGAGGGGCTCTAAGAGCTGGGGCTTTGAAGGATGAGTAGGAGTTTGCCTGATGGAGCCAGGCCCTGATTCCAGGCCTCCCCAGACTAGAGAGATGAGTGGATGGAAGGAGGGTTCCCCTCCCCTCCTTCCTCTTCCTGGGAACAAGCATGAAGTAGTTTCCTTCCTGAGGTCAGGAGCTCTGCAGGACAAAGGCTGTTGACCCCATGGACAGGCATGCCTGGCAGGTGTTCCCTGGGAAGCTCGATGGAAAGGTGGAGCCCTGGAACTTAGCCGGGACATCAAGATAATAAGCAGTGTTTCCTGGTACCATCAAGGAAGCTGCCAGAAACACCCACACGCCCTCACCCTACTTCTCTGCTCTCTGAATAACTGGAGGTTTCCACCTGGCTGTGTCTGTGGGCTACTCATCTCCCCTGAGCCTCAGTTTCTCCTCCTTCCCTGCCCCAGCCCTGGGCACTCTGTGGCCTCCAGCTAGAAGTGGAAGTCTATCCCAGATCCCTCTCGCTGCACTTCAGACGGGCCTGGCCCCCAGGAAGGGAGGTGCCCCCTTCCCTGGGCAGTGAGGATTCTCCAGGGTCTGGACATTGTTGGGTTGAGAGGGGACCCTGGGCCAGGCCCTGTCTGGGCAGATGGGTGGCACCTGAAATGCCAGCAGGTGTGGTGCTGGGCCGGGTACCAGTAGCCCTTTCCCCTGGGTCACTCTGCACCCCCCCCACTTCCCTTCTTCACACTTGCAGCCTGTGTCTGTGCCTCTCACTCTCCCCCCAGAATCTTTGCAGCCGAGGGCCCGCCAGCACTGGCAGTGTGTTCATGTGTGTGCCCCCCGGGTGTGTGTGCACGTGGCTGGAATGTGGGATGCAGGTGATGATGGGCACGCCCGTGCACGTACAAGTTCAAGTTCAAGTGCTCACAGGAGGGCTTGGAGGAGGCATGTGTGTGGTGTGCCCATTCTCTGTGTCAGTGTGCAAGAGACAATGTATCTGAGTGTGAAGGTGCTTGAGTGTGTGTGAGTATCGAGGGTGTGCAGGAGCTTCCACGGGCACGAGAGAGTGTAAGGGGTGTGATTGGGGGAGCTCCTGAGTGCAAGTCAGAGGGTGTGTGTGCACGTGTGCAAATGCTAGTGTGTGAGTGGTAGCACTCGATCGAAGGTGATCATGTTTGTGCATAAAATGCCCACGTGTGAGAGTGAAACACACTAGCATGTGAGTGTTTGAGGGTGTGTGAGAACACTGCGTGTGTAAGCGGGATGGCATCTGAGTGTGCAAGAGCCTGTCGGAATATGTGAGCGGGGTAGTGTCTGAGGGTGTGTGTGCAACAGTGTTTGGGCACATGTGAGAGGGTGTGTGTGTGAGTGGGTCAGAGCGTATGTGAGCATGGGAACGCTGGGTGTGAGGGTGAGCCCCCAAGTGTGCCGTGTGAGTGCCCGCCTCCCCTTGACACAAGCACACACATCGTGCACACCTGGTCCCCTCCCTGTGCCCTCCACCACACCTGCTCCCTGTCAGGTTTGTGCCAGAGACAAACCAGTTGGGTGACCCCCATACAGAAAGGCCCATTGTTAACAGACGCTTATCAGCTATGTCTGCCAGGCCCCCTCCAACAGCGGCCCCCTGCTTTCCTGCCCCCCATCAAAGCTCTGGGGGGTCTGCGGCTCCAAGGGCTCCCGTGGCCGGGCCATCTCAGGGCTGGAGACCCATCTACCTGCTCAGCCCCCTGTTTTAGGCCGGCGCTGTGCAGAGGTCTTGTTCCAGTCTAACAGGGAAACCGAGGCACGCCACTCCAAGACTTGGGTGTGAGGACAAGCAGGGTGCAGAGTCCAGAGAGGGCGTTGCCCACCTGAGGTCTTGAGCCTGGGTGGGTTTCCCTGCCTGTCTCCCCTTCCCAGGTTGGGTGAGGCCACTAGAGTTCTAATCTCGGCTCTGTGACCCTAGGCAAGTCACTTCACCACTCCGGGTCTCAGTTTCCCCATCTGTAAAATGGGGACAAGGACTCGTGAGGTTGAAATGACTTAATAATACGCATTAAGTTTGTAGATTGGGATCTGGCATAAAGTAGGGGCTCGTTAAGAGTAAAGGCAGTGGGTTTGGGCACCTGACAAATGCAAGGGCTGACCTCAGCTTGCTGCACAACCTTGAGAATGAAATCTCCTCCCCGCAGCCCACAGGCCGTGCATGACCTGTCCCCATCCCCTCCCTGCCCTCACCTCCTCCCGCGCTCACTCTGCTCCAGCCACACGGGGCTGCCTTGATGGTTCCTTCAACAAGCCAGGCATGGCCCTGTCCCAGGGCCTTTGCACTTGTGCTGTGTCCTCAGATCTCCAGGCTGGGCCAGGGTTTGCTTACATGCTCCCATGTCGGGGAGCTCACTGTCCATCACCACCCCCAACAATAATAATAATGGCGTATCAAATACCACCAATAGTGTAAGGTCCTGGGAATAACTCCACAGCATTTGCTCCCCCCCATGTGGTGTGTGTTGTGTCAAAGAACCAGATCCTTTCCTAGCTGTGCCCTTGGCCGAGCCCCTCTGTTTTGTGCCTCAGTTTCCTCAGCTGTAAAATGGAGGTTATAATGCCTCCTTCGTGGTCTCAGCAGCTGGTCTGGTACACAGCAGGCGCTTAATAGGTGTCCTTTGTTACTTACTGTCTGCCATAGCTCCAGTGCCGGTGCATCCATGGGGCGGGGGAGAGACGGTTCCAGCCTTACTGCTCTTAACCACGCTCCACCCCACCCCCGCGCGCCACCACATGCAAATCACATGCAAACGAGATGCAAATAGAACGCAAATAACTGCTCAGCTCAGCTCGGGCCAGCTGCGCGGCCCGAAACACGCGCGTGGGGGCGCCCCGCATCCCGCGGCCAAGCCCAGGCGCTGACCGCCGTCCAGCCGGGCTTTCAGCTCTCCGTGTAAATGTTTACACCGGGCTGGCCGCCAGGCCCCGCGAGGGCCGACACCAGGCAGCCGGGCAGGGAAATGTAAACGCGGGCTGGAGGCCGCTCAGTGGCGGGGAGCTTCTCGGATAGGGTGGAGGTGTGGAGGTGCGCCTGGGTTATTAAACATCTACTGCGAGAACGACGCGACTAGCCAGCCACAACACTGAGTAATCGGTGCCCTAATGGGGGACGCTTAGGGCATTGTGGGGGCCCAGAGAGTGCCCCTGCGCCGGCCTGGGGCTGGGGGGTTGGAGCAGTCAGGGAAGGCTTCCTGAGGGAGCCGCTGTCCAAGCTAAGACTGAAAATTTAATGAGAGTGGGAAGCAGTGGAGAAGAGAATGTTCTGGATGGAAGAACCCGCTTGTGCAAAGGCCTGGAGGTGGGTCGAGGAGAGCTGTAGTCCTTTGCTGCCCATTTCTGGGCATTAGTTTGTCTGGAGGGGAAACCTAGGCTCAGAGAAGGTCAGGAAGTCACTCCCAGGACATCAACATGTCTCAACCCCAGGGCTCTGGCCTCCCGCACTGTATTCGAAGCACCACCTCTCCTCGCCGCCATGGTCCCACAGTGCCCCCTGCTGGGGATGTCCTCACCTCCGTCCCCAAATTCACTGGGCTCCAGCCACCTCAGCCTCCCGGCTGGATTGGCCACCTGGGGTCACCGCCCAGGACCTTTGCACTGGCTGTTTCCCCTGCCTAAGCCTAAGGTGCCGTTCTCTTCTGCCTGGCCAACTCCTACCTTTGTTCAGGTCTCAACTTTCCTCAATCCTCAGGAAAGCACTCTGGGACCCCCAGATGGGGGTGGTTCCCAGGTTACCCCTGGCACAGTGCCCACCCCGTCCTTGGCAGCGTTCTTCACAACCTTGTTCAGTGGTTCCTTGAATGAATCACTTCTATGTTATGATTGATCATTAAGCAGGAGTGGTTCAAAATCAGGGGCCCCACTGTATCTCCGGTGCCTGGTCCAGCACCCCGTGCCCGTTCATTTGTTGCCTGACAGGCAGACGGAGGCCGTGTGGCTGACCATCCCGTGCACGCAGGCTGAGGATGCAGCGCTGGAAGGCGGTGGCCTTGGCCTCGGTGCTCTGCAGCTCCGTGCTCTCCATCTGGATGTGTTGGGAAGGCCTGCTCCTCAGCCACCGCCTCGGACCCGCGCTTGCCCCGCTGCGCCGGCCGCCTCGCACCCTGGACGCTCGAATCGCCCGCCTGGCCCAGTGTAAGCCCTCCCCCTGTCTTGGGTCAGATACCCCCAACGTCGCAGCGGCCACAATGGTGGAATTTCACGCAGTGGAGCAGGGCCACAGAGGCTTATTTTAGATGGGGTGGAGGGAGGGCGCAAATCCCCACAACGGCCTGGCAGGGGCGTCGGAGGGGATGGCCGCTGGGAACTGGGGTCTCTCGGCTCAGCTGTCACAAGGAATTAGGCTCTAGCCCTGAGGGGCCAGGGGACCAGATGGAGATTAGACCTGGGCATTCGGCCTGGGCGGTCACTGCAGCGCAGCGCGGGGGTGGAGGGAGAGGGAGGCCGAACCCGAGGCCCTAGTGACCTCCCAGGGTGGACAGGGACCAAGGGGAGGGGGAGACAGAGAGACCCCTAGAAATAGGAAGAGTCCTAGAAATGGGGAGAGACACAGAAACAGAGAGGCACAGAAGGAGAGAAGGATGGGAGAGAACGACGTGGGAAGAAGCTGGGAGGTATAAAAATGGAAACGCCCACCCCCGGCGGGCGTGGCTGCCACGGCCCAGCTACCCACTCGCCCCTGGCGCCTGCGCTCTGCAGATTCTGTGGGGCCAGGGCGGTGCGTGGGCCTCGACTTCTTGCGCGCTCATCCACATGTGCACCCGCGCGGGCGGGGCGCGGGCGTGGCCCCCAGTGGGTAGGGGTTGCGTGCACGTCCGCACCCGCCCTGCCGGCCTACACAATCCTTCTTTCTTGTCCTCACAATGGACAAGGGTGGCCTCAGGCGCAGGCTCCACTTCCGCCCCTGCCGCTCCCCCCTACAGGCGGCAAAGTCCTTCCCAGGACACTGAGTCCCAGAGACCCGGGGGGTGCCCCCCAAAGCTAGTGCCCCAGGCCCGGGGGGCAAAGCACCCGTGGTGGAATTTCAGGCACCGGGGAGGATCTCAGCCCATGGTTGGGTCCTGCCTGCCTGGCATCCTGTCCCGGGAACCAGTCCTACTGGGGGAAGGGAGTGGCTCCCGATCCCCTGAAGTCCCAATGTTCTAGGCCCTGGGACTAATGCGCTGATGGTGGAATTTCAGGCTTGGGCCAGGGGGGTGTGGACCTCATCTCTTTGTGTTCCAGACCCTGTGCACGTGGCCAGGCCTGCTGGAGGAAGGCAGGGACAGATAATATACTAGAAAATTATACATTGTTTACTTGAAATTCACATTTAGCTGGGCATCTGGCATCTGTATCTCAACCAGCAATGCCTTGAATTAACTCTCTAGATACACACCTTTGGGGTGGGCACACTAAATGGTGGAATTTTAGGCATCAGAAGTGAGCCAGGTTCAACCTAACCCCAGAGCAGGCAATGCCGGCCACCCTGCTCCTGCCCCTGGGCATCAAGAACTCAAAAGATGCTGCTCGGTGCCCCCCCCCACCCCTTTCCACCCTCCCAGTCCCAGCCAAAGTGGGGACTCTTCAAGTCTCACTGAGCAAATAAGGAAACTGGGGCACAGAACAGGGCCATCACCTGCCTGAAACTACAAGGCTGACAGTGGCAGAGCAAGGCTCCGAACCTGGGCTTGTCTGCTTTCTGAGACCCCCTGTGGAACAGACACACGCCCAGGGTGACAGACAGCCCTTCCCCCTTGGACCTCCCAGGAAGCTATTTCTTTTGACAGCCAGGTGCGCCAGCCTTGGGGGCAGGTGCGGGCTAAATTCAGGATTTCCTCTCCCAACTGCAAGTGTGACTGCCACCTGCTCAGGGGCTGGGAGCCCCCTGCCTGCAGACCCACTGTCAACACTGCCTGCCACTGCAACGTCTGCACTCATCTCCTGGGGCTGAGGAGTACTGCGGCAGGGGCAGCCACTTGGGAAATAAATGTAGACTGTGGGGTCCTGGGGATCTATGGCTCCAGGCACGAGCAGCTGTGGGAGAAGAGGGCCGGACTTGGGCCAAACCTGGGCACACGATGGAAGCAAAACTGCTGTTTGGGCTTCTCTCTCTCTGCCACTTGCACCTGCCTCAGGCACGTCTTTTCCCCTTTGGATGCCCAGTTTCCTCACCTGTAACATGGGGGTGGCCCAGCATAGGGGTGGGGGCAGCTGGGGCTGAGTAGAAACAGGGATTTGGATCACCACACCCCCTGCTGAGCCCTCCCTTTTCTTCAATGAGGTGAGAGCAGCTCAGTGAAAAGGGGCACAATCCCACGCTGCTCTGCATAGGGATGGGGTCCACAGAGAGTGCTGGGGGCAGGGAGTGTCCAGAGGAAGACAGACACTCGAGTCAGCTCAGCTCAAGGTGGGGCAGGCTGGAATGTGGTACAGTATGTGCCAGGTTCTGAGCAGTCCATCGTAGGTGCAGGGTCCAGAGAAGGGTGTCAGTAGCCCTGGGGACCCAGCGTGCGGGTGTGGATATGCACCCCCCGACACCGCCCAGAGAGGGTGAATGAGCGGGAATCCTGGAGCAAGATAAGTGGTCGGGAGAGGGTGCACTAGCACCTCTGAGTCTCCACAAGGGTCCTTTTTCTCAGGGAACAGCGAGGGTAGGGGACTCCTTGCCACCCACCCACCCACTGACCCCCACCCCATTCTCTCCATCCCCTCGCAGACCGTGCACTGCTGCAGGGCGCCCCGGACGCGGTGGAGCTTCGCGAACTGACGCCCTGGGCCGGGAGGTCCCCGGGTCCGCGCCGTCGGGCGGGTCCCCGGCGGCGGCGCGCGCGTGCGCGGTCGGGGACCCGGCCGTGCGGGCTGCGCGAGCTCGAGGTGCGCGTGAGCGAGCTGGGCCTGGGCTACGCGTCGGACGAGACGGTGCTGTTCCGCTACTGCGCAGGCGCGTGCGAGGCGGCGACGCGCGTCTACGACCTGGGACTGCGGCGCCTGCGCCAGCGGCGGCGAGTGCGGCGAGAGCGGGTGCGAGCGCAGCCCTGCTGCCGCCCGACGGCCTACGAGGACGAGGTGTCCTTCCTGGACACGCACAGTCGCTACCACACGGTCCACGAGCTGTCGGCGCGCGAGTGCGCCTGCGTGTGACCCTACCTCACCGGGCCTGGCGAGACGGCGGCCACGCCCCCCGCCCCGACAGCACCCACCGTCCCGCCTGGCAAGCCCCGCGACAGACTGCCCATGCACAGAAAATGCCGTCGAGAGCTCAGGACTCTCGCGATAACTGTACCAAGATAAAGTGTGGAAAATCGAGCCCCGGCTGTGATTACGCGCTCGGGGGGTGCCCACATCTCGGAGGCGCATGAGGGCGTACGGGGAGGAGGCGCCATCTCCGTTGGGAAAAGGGGGACGGGTGCGGGTACCACCTGCAGGATGGTGGAAGGATTCCATTTGCTTAGGGGTAAGAGGAAAGTGGATGCAAAGAGGGTCTTGTTTCCGGGGTACAAAAAGGAAAGTGGGGTGAATGGGGGATGTCGGCAGGGACCTTCTCTCCCACCTCTCTACAGGTCCCCGTGCCCCTTCCCTCCCCGCCTCCCTGCAAGGTGTCCTTCTGGGGAGGGAAGGTGTAACTACAGTTCAGATGAGAAGACTGAGGTCCAGGTGGACCAGGTCTCCCTCACCCAACAGGCCTCCTCGGGCCTGGGCAGCTCTCACCAGGGTGAACTCGGAGCCACTATCTCCTTTCACTAGCTAAAAATATAGCTCGCTGCCCATCTCCCTGCGGGGATAGGTCTGGGGCGGGCGCCAACCCCATCCAGCCCGAAACCGGCGCCTGCTGCGGCAGAGCCGGGTCCCCAAGGACCTAGGTCCTGGGGCCATAAAAGCTCTGGCCGGAGCCCGAGGGAGAATTTACGACAAGCCCCTGTGGAGGATGGAAGAAGTACGGTGCGGTGTTTAGATTTGCCTGTGGTGTCACCTTGATGCCTGGCAAGCCCAGGACTGCGCCGGGGAATTGGGTTCCCAGCTGGCGGGGAGGGGTCGGCAGGTTGCACGGGCTGAGGAGGGGCGGGGAAGAGAGTGGGTGCTCCCAGCACGCACGAAGCTGGCACCCGGGAGACCAGACGGCGTGGACCCCTCCCCTTCTTCCCCTCAGACTAGGGGAGGTGGTCTCGAAGGCGCAACTCCCCCTTCCCATACAGCTTTCCCTAGGGCAAAGTCGTCTCTCCTCTTCCCTCCCCCCACCCCAGACCGGGGCTCTCAGAGAATAGACCCTTCCCTCCTTTACTGCTGTGTCTCCTACACTGGCCCCCTCCCCCCTTTTCCCACACATCTGCGCTCTGGCCTTCCCAGACCCAACCCCCATCCTGAAGCTGGAGGACTTGATTCAGAAGCTGCCCCCAAGGAGTCTCACCCAGCCAGGCAGGAACACCCCCAGCTCCCTGCTCCCCAGCACCCGCCACGCCCCCAGGCTGCAGTTGGAGACACTGGAGTCAGCTAACAGGCAGGACTTCCAGGGAGCTCCGAGAGCAGGGCTTGGAAGCCAGGTACCAAACCGTGGGTGGCCTGCTTGGAAGGCAATTTCAGAACGGGCTGGCTGGCTGGGGCCCCCACCCATCCCTGCAATCTTCTGACTCTGAGGTTTGGGGTGGTGGATTCCTACACTGTTTGGGCTGACTCAGCCCAGCCATGCAGAAAAGCCAGAGTTCCCAGACGCTGGGGAAGCTGAGCCTCAGTTTCCCCATCCTAGAAGACCCTGAGCCTCAGAGAGGGAAGTTGCTCAGTCCAGGACACACAGCAGGAAAATTGGCCTTGGAGCCCGGGTCTCTGGTCCCTGAAGCTTGGCTGCCTTGGTGTGAGTGTGAGTGTGTGTGTGTGCGTGCGTGCACGCAGCCTCCTGGGACCTCGGCCTTCCCATCTCCCACCCAGATCCAACCACAGGGCACTGGCCCAGCCCACCAGAGAACTGGAATGTAAACAGAGGTGCCCCCGCAGACCCCAAGGCTGGGGTTCTCAGCAGTGCGTGACACACACACACACACACACACACATTCACACACACAGGGCACAGAGACTGCCACCCACACAGGGCTTAGGATCACACGCAGACCCACAGTCCACATGCTTACATGCTCAGTGGTCAGGCACACTCAGAGAGGGGCGTCCTCAAGGTCACCTGCAAGAACACAGGGGCCCCCTGTTCAGTCACACGTGGCCACGCCCACCCTCACTCCAAGCCCCACGTGGTCGTCCCCTGTCACACCCGCTCTCACAGTCACACGCGCAGCGTCACACCCTCTCCCCTTGCCCTCCTTTGGGAGCAGTTCCTGCCCCTCCTCTATCCTTGCGCTAGGTGTAGAACGTCCCCTTGTCCCAGCCCTGCCCCACGTGGACCCCCAGACAGCCCCGCCCCCAGTCCCACCCCCTCTGCGCCCCAGTCTCCCGGGCACTGTAGGCTGTTGAGCAGCATTTCTGGCCCCCTCCCACTCGATGCTATCAGCCCACCCCCAGGTTGTGACAACCACAGATGTCCCCAGACACTCCAAGCGTCCCCTGGGAGCAGAATCGTCCTGGAGTGAGAACCGCTGATCTGGAGTAAGGGAGGACACACCAGTTTCCTCAGAGCATTCCCATCTCGAAAATGGTGTCAGTATTGCCAAACTGCATACCCCCGAGGCGGTTCATTGACAAAGCAGCAGTACTCACAGGCCCATCCACCAGAGCCATCACCAGTGGGCGGGGCACCAAGGCCAGTTCCCCAGGGGGTGTCTTGGTGCGTGCCCAGCAGCCACAGCCCCTGGTAGATGACACCCCCGCCCCCAGCAGGTGAAGCTCCTAGCAAGCGAGGTCCCACGGAAGCAACATTCCTGGCAGCAGAGGGGCCCAGCAGGGGAAGCCCCAGGTAAGGGAGCGCTCCACCCACCAAGGCCCCCAGATGCCCAGCAGCCCAGGCCCCAGGCTGGCTGGCTCACGTGAACCAAGACGTGATACTGGGCACCGTCCGGTAGTTGGGATTCTGTTGCAGCCGCTAGCAGGCCTGACAGAACATCAAGCCCCAGCTGAAGGATCTGGGCCGCAGCGTCTCCCGCCAGCGGAAGCAGCTCGGGTAGAGGGTGTGGTCCTTGACCAGCGCCAGCAGATAATGGGTCAAGTCCTTGGGGCTCTGAAAGTCTTCAGGTGGCAGGAACTGTTCATAGTTCCTCCTGCTGGGGCCCAGCACCACTGGCACTGCCCAGGCCTGCAGGGCGTTCCTCCACAGCTTCTCTGTGATATAGTCAGGGTGCAAGGAGTTCTTGAAAGCCAGGTAAAACTTGTACTGGGACAGCCTGTTGGTCATGACCTCCCGGGGCAGTGGCATGTGGGAGCGTCCATACACATCCATTTGGAGGTGAGGCTGCAGCTTCTGATAGGACTGCACCCGACCGAGTCCACCCTCCAGTTGGCCACCACCCAGGCCACCAGCTTGGTCTTGGCCGAGACGTTCACCAGTGTGTCCACAGGCTGGCCAGGCCATGGCTCACGCTAGCTGTACGGCGTGAAGATATCTGAGTCCTGGCGGTAGGACACCGTGAGGGTGAAGTATCCGTCCAGGGCCTTCCGTTTGGGGCAGTTGCTGGGCGATTCCATGCTGAACCAGACCCAGCGCTAGCTGGGGGGCCGCAGGGAAGGCGTGAGCTGTGCCTTAGGCCTGGAGCTGACCTTTCGGTGACGCACAAAGACCGCATCCGCCCGAGGGTACTCGCTGCGGTTGACAGTCAGGTGGCAGTCGGCTGTGCCGGGCCACATCTCCGAGCAGTGGGACAGAGCCACTGGGGTGTTGAATAGCCACGTCCACAGCAGGAGACGCAGAGGCGGGCGGGTGGAGGGCCCCGCAGTGGCCTGGGAGGGGGCCCCCAATTCGGGGACCCATGTGGGCTTGTCTCGGGACACACGCAGGTAGGAGGAGAAGCACGGAGCCAGAAGCAGCTGCAGCAACAGCCCGGGGAGACAGTGGTGGCAGGAACATTTTACCTTGGCCCAGCCAGGTGGATCCATGGGTCAGAGAGGAGCTGGGAGGAGGGGACAGTGAACACAGCATCACTGCTAACAAAAATAATAACACATGCCGAGCGGGCACATGCAGGTTACCCAAGTTCATCTTTACGAGTCCTGAGGTAGGAGGCACTGTCCTCATCCCTATTTTACAGACGAGAAAACTGAGGCCAAGGACTCAATGCAAGAAAACGGCAGAACTGTAATTCCAACAGAAAGCATCTAGCTTCAGAGTCCACTTATTCCTACCCACTAGGCTACATGATCTCTGGACCTGGGATAGATTCCAATGGCTCTCAGGTCCCACCTTGACCTTGACCCTGCCCTTTCCCAGCTTTCCCAGAGTCTTTCCCAGCCTAGGGAGAAGACAGAGCTGGTTACAAGATGCTCCCCAGTGCCCTGGAGCTGAGGCTTGGAGCCAGGGCTCTGCCTGGGAGAGGTACAATGTGATTACGTTGGAAGGTTATCTGAGGGCTCACCAGGTAGTGTAGGAGTTGGGGGAAAGGGCATTCCTGGTGGACGAAACAGCCAACGCAAAGGTCCGGAGGTGACGGAGAGCCTGACAAGTTTATGGGGAGAGCACAGGAAGTGCTCAGGGAATAAGCGTCCAAAGATGGCCCCCCTGGTCCCGCACTGGGGGATCCTGGGCGGCCTCTTGGCCTGGCCGATGTCTTTCCACTCCCCGGTCCTTTCCGTTCCTGCAGGCGGTCACAAAGTCCTCCCAGACTCCAAACCCCAACCACCAGAGCGGAATCTAGGACTTCGGCCCTGCCCCTCTCCACTTCCTGCGGCCCTGGAGACACCCATTTTACAGATAAGAAAACGGAGGTTCTGAGCGATAGATATGTCTCGTGCCCAAATACACACAGCTACAGCCCTTACGATCCAGAATCCAAACTCTCTCCTCTTAATGTAATTCCAAACTCCTCTCCCTCTTTGCAGGTGGAGCTCTGATCTACAGCCTGGCACTGTCCACTAGAACTTTCTGCTATTGTGGAAATGTTCTATATCTGCACCATCGCGTGCACCCCTATGGCTCTTGAGTCCTTGAAATGCAGCTGTTGTGTTGGACAGAGTTTTTAATGCTAAATTAAATTTAAAAAAGGTTCTCTCTTCTGTAAATCGAAGACAACTTCAAGATAAAAAGTAAAGGCAAAGCCAAAAACAGCCTCTGATAGACAATTCAATGATTGGAAAAACTTGACAGTACATTTGGGACCTCCTGGAAGGGCAAATCTGCTCCAGCGAGACATTTTTATGGAGTCTAATTACAGATCCAGGATCTACGACGAAAACTGAGTGTCCGAGTTAGGTGTGCTGGGGGTGTGAAATACACCCCTGGTTTCTAAGACTTAGGACGAGAGCGAGACAGTAAAATTGTCTCAATACTTCCTCTGTTCATTACACATGTAAACAATACTACTTTGGATCTGTTGGGTTAAAGAAAGCATATTATTAAAATTAATTTCACCTGCGTCTTTTACATTTTTAAAGTCGTGGCTACTAGAAAAATATTAATTACATGTGCGGCTTGTGTTCTGTTTCTACTGGACAGCATGTGCTGCTCTAGAATTTCTAAAAAAGGGAAATGAGGGATAATGACTCATTATTTGAAACACACTCACCCTCTGGCCAGAGGGATTGGTGCAAAGGCCCACAGACATGCCAACAAAACAAGGGCGTTTTGGATAAGCTACCTGTCCATTGATGTGGGACTGGTCGAATTATGGTCCCTTCTGACAACGGAATACTATGCAGTTGTGAAAAATGAATAAAAGCCTGGTTTTGGTATTAGGGCATCTTTGTCTGAAAAAACTTAAAATAGAACTACCATATGATCCAGCAATCCCACTCCTGGGCATATATCAGGAGAAAACCATAATCTGAAAAGATACATGCACCCCAGTGTTCACTGCAGTACTATTTACAATAGCCAAGACGTGGAAGCAACCTAAATGTCCGTTCACAGAGGAATGGATGAAGAAGATGTGGTACATATATACAATGGAATATTACTCAGCCATGAAAAAGAATGAAATCATGCCATTTGCAGCAACATGGATGGACCTAGAAACTATCATACTAAGTGAAGTAAGTCAGACAGAGAAAGACAAGTAGCATGTGATGTCACTCATATGTGGAATCTAATTAAAAATGATACAGATGAACATGTTTACAAACTAGAAATAGACTTACAGATACTGGAAACAAACTTCTGGTTACCAAAGGGGAAACGTGGTGGGGAGGGATAAATCAGGAGCTTGGGATGAACACACACACACTACTATATACGAGACAGATAACCAACAAGGACCTACTGTATAGCACCGGGAACTCTACTCAATATTCTGTGATAACCTATATGAGAGAAGAATCTGAAAAAGAATGAATATATGTATATGTATAACGGAGTCACTTTGCTGTACACCTGAAACTAACACAACTTTGCAAATCAACTATACTCCAATAAAATTAACATAAAAATTTAAAAAAATGAATAAAGCCACTGTATTGGCACAGCTCTGCAGGGTGGATCCAGGTTTTCTGGAAGCTGAACTTCCATATTTTGGGAGCCTCTCTAAGAAACGGCAAAGAAAATTGAGTCCAGACTTAGATACAGAAAGTAATCTTTATTTAGGGGTCCCTGAAGCTTAAGCTTCATCCACTTCATGGTAAATCTATGTCTGCCTGATAAAAAACAGGTTCCAGAATTAAGTAGCTGGGTCTAAATCTGCAGCGTCCAATATGGGGGCCACTAGCCCATGTGGCTAATGCAACAGAGGAACAGAAATTGGGAATGTCAGTAAATTTCAAATGTAAATTTAAAAACTGAACAACGTAAAACAAGTTTGTTTTTTTTTAATTAAACACTACCCCTTTCACTCCAGCCGTTGAAAATTTAGCATCCAAATAGAAACGTCCTTAAAGAGTAAAATACATGCCAGACTGCCAAGATTTCATATGAAAGAAAGAATGGAAAATATCCTATGTAAAGTATCTCATTAGTAATTTTCTATGTCGATTACATATTGAGATAATGCTTTGGATGTATGGGGTGAAATAAGATATAGCATTAAAATTAATTTTACTGGTACCTTTCTATTCTTTTTAATGTGTCTGGTAAAAAGTTGAAAATTACATATGTGGCAGAAATCAGTTTGGCGGTTCCTCAGAAGGCTGAACACATAATTCCATATCACCCAGCAATTCCACTCCTAGATATCTACCCAAAGGAACTGAAAAGCAGGGACTCTAAGAGATATTTGTATGTCCATGCTCGTAGAAACGTGATTCACAATAGCCAAAAGTTGGAAACAACCCAGATGTCCATCAAAGGATGAGCGTATAAACAAATGTGGTCCATCCGTACAATGGAACATTATTCAGCCTTAAGAAGGAGAGAGATTCTGACACAGGCTATACCATGGATGGACCTTGAGGACATGAGGCTCAGTGAAATAAGCCAGATGCAAAAGGACACATATTATATGATCCTGCTTCTATGAAATATCTAGAATAGGTAAATTCATAGAGACAGACAGTAGATTAGCGGTTACCACGGGCTGGGAGGGTTGGAAGGAGAATGAGTTTTTGCTTACTGGGGTATAAAGTTTCTATTTGGGGTGACGAAAAATTTTTGGAAATATTGGCAGTGGTTGCACACCATTGGGAATATACTTAATGCTACTGAACTGCACCCTTAAAAATGGTTAAAATGTCAAATTTTGTGTCTCATATATTCTGCCACAGTTTAAAAAATAATGTGGGACTTCCCTGGCAGTCCAGTGGTTAAGACTCCACGCCCCTGGCACAGGTTCAATCCCTGGTTGGGGAACTAAGCTCCTGCATGCTGCACGGCGTGGCCAAAAAATAAAATTAAAAAATAAAAAATAGGGCTTCCCTGGTGGCACAGTGGTTAAGCATCCACCTGCCAATGCAGGGGACATGGGTTCGAGCCCTGGTCCGGGAAGATCCCACATGCCGCAGAGCAACGAAGCCCGTGCACCACAACTACTGAGCCTGCGCTCTAGAGCCCGCAAGCCACAACTACTGAACCCGTGCGCCACAACTACTGAAGCCCCCGCGCCTAGAGCCCATGCTCCGAAACAAAAGAAGCCACCGCAACGAGAAGCCCGCGCACCTCAACGAGGAGTAGCCCCCGCTCGCCGCAACTAGAGAAAGCCTGTGTGCAGCAACGAAGACCCAACAGAGCCAAAAATAAATAAATAAAATAAATAAATTTTTAAATAAAGAAATAAAAATAAAAAGACCCTGATGGCTGGCGGGCTCCTTCTACTGGGCAGAGCTGGCGTAACCCTCCGAATGCAGAAGGGAGAAGCTGGCAGGTGGCCTTGTGTGATGAAAAGGGAGCGCGATTTGGAATTACACGTTCATGCCAAAGTTTCTGGAAAGAGACCCAAAAGACAGGCCTTTGGGGAGACAGCGCCAAGCAGGAGTGGGATGGAGGCTGAACTCTGACCACAAGCTACTTTGCGCCGCCAGGGATTTTGGCCGTGCACAGAAGGTTAATATGCGGAAATGTACTTAAGATGGATATAGTTTGTTTGTCCTGGGTTTATGGTGGCTCCTCCTAGGAGGCATGGAGGCCCTTGGCAGGGACCTTGAGAAGCGAGGATCCAGGAACGGGGCTGTGGGAGGCCGGGGGCTGAGATCCCACCCAAGTGGAACCGGAGACATTTTTTTCCTAGAAAGGAACTGAAAAATGCCATGATGCTGGGACACCGCAAAGATCAGAAAAACAAAACAAAACAAAATCCCCCCTGTTCCCCTGCATCTCAGGTCCTCCTCCCATGGGACAGGGTGGGAAGGAGGAAGGGCTCTGTGTTGCTGATGGGGGCCAGGAAGCAGTGGGGGTTCTAATCCAGAGTTTTGCCAGGGAGAGAGAGACAGACAGAAACAGACCGGGAGAGAAATGCTGCTCCTCCTGGTTTGGCAAATCAATCAGAACTTCCCACACCTGCTAGACCTCTGGCGCACCTGGTACCCAGAAAGACCCCGGGGAAAGCAGGCTGCAGGCCCTTCCCAGGGGGCAACGATGCCTCCTGGGAGAGGGGACATTTTCCCCAGGAGGCCTTACCTGGATGGACACTGTGCAGGATGGCAAGCAGCTGACTAGGAAGTTTAGGGCCGAGTCACAGCTTGTCACCCAGGGAGTGGATGAGGCAACACCAGGGAGGAGAAGGAAATGGACTTATTTATAGACGCAGCACAGCACAGCCCAACACCACCACAACTGCCATCAGATGACACAGGGTGTCCTGTCCCATGAGCTGGGTCATCATCTAAAAGCAAAGGTGGGACTCTGCTAATCTCCACCATAAGACCTGATGAGGGAGTGGGTGGAGGAAGTTGGGGACTAGAGTCACCGCCCTGGCCTCCCCTGTGGCCTCGAAGCACGCATGGCTTTGGGCGTAAAGTTGACCCATCCATAAAGGGAAAAGGGCTGACCCAAACCACTGGTTCTCAACGTGGTTTCCGTGGGGGCACCAGGGGTTCCATGGAGGATGGGGAGGGGCAGGTGAGCAGAATTTCTACCTTCTCACTTTCCCTTCCAGCAGATACCACCCCCTCTTCCGTCTCAGTCAGCAAACATTTCTTGTGTACCTGCTACATGTTGGGCCCCAGGGATATCGCACGAAGCAAGTGGGTGAGACAGATAACCCATGAGGAAACTTGTAAACAAACATCAATTATAAATTGCAAAAAAGGAGGCTGTGGCCTGGTCTGGACTTCCCGGATGTGTGAGCTGAGAGCTAAAGCCCTGTAAGAATTCTCTAAGTAAAAAGGAGGATGCAAGAGCTTTCCAGGCAGGGGCTTCCCTGGTGGCGCAGTGGTTGAGAGTCTGCCTGCCAACACAGGGGACACGGGTTCAAGCCCTGGTCCGGGAAGATCCCACATGCCACAGAGCAACTAAGCCCGTGCACCACAACTGCTGAGCCCGCGCTCTAGAGCCCGCGACCCACAACTACTGAAGCCTGCGTGCCTACAGCCAGAGCTCTGCAACGGGAGAAGCCACCGCTATGAGAAGCCCCGCACCGCAACGAGGAGTGGCCCCCTCTCGCCGCAACTAGAAAAAGCTCGCGTGCAGCAATGGAGACCCAACGCAGCCAAAAATAAAATAAATAAAATAAATAAATTAAAAAACAAAAAAGACAAAGATGTCTGCTTTTTTTTTTTTTTAAAAAAAAAAGCTTTCCAGGCAGAAGGGACAGCCTGTGCAAAGGCCCTGAGGCAGCAAGGAATGGCAGCATTGGAGGAAATCCAGGAAGGCTGAGTATTCAGGAGTAGGAGATGAGGTCACCACGCCACGTTGAGCTGCGTCCGGCTGTGGTCAATGATGGATATTTAACACAACGGCGACAGGGAGCCATGGGAAGCTTCCAGCAGAGCAGTCACCACCACATAGACTCCTGTTTTGAGATGCTCTTTCAGCCTGCCACGGGGGGACAGGGAAGACAGTAGGGCAGAGGCAGGGAGGCTGGGGAGGAGGAGGCTGTTTCGGGCAGGCCAAAGCCCGAGCTCCAGCTCCCAGGTACCATGATTCCCCTGTTCCCAGATGAGAAATCACTTCTGTGAGGCTGCTTCACGCTGTCTGGACATCTACCATCTGAGTGTCCAGTTAGTTCCAGGCTGGCAGAGGTTCCAGGAGGCTGGGGTCCCCCAGGGCAGGGCATTTGTTTGTTTGTTTGTTTGTTTTGCGGTACGCAGGCCTCTCACTGTTGCGGCCTCTCCCGTTGTGGAGCACAGGCTCCGGACGCGCAGGCTCAGCGGCCATGGCTCACGGGCCCAGCCGCTCCGCAGCATGTGGGATCTTCCCGGACCGGGGCACGAACCCGTGTCCCCTGCATCGGCAGGCGGACTCTCAACCACTGTGCCACCAGGGAAGCCCTGTTTGTCTGTTTTTAAAGGCACTGATTCTTTTTTAAACATAAATTTATTTATTTTTGGCTGCATTGGGTCTTCATTGCTGCACATGGGTTTTCTCTAGTTGCGGCGAGCGGGGGCTACTCTTCATTGCAGTGTGTGGGCTTCTCACTGCGGTGGCTTCTCTTGTTGTGGAGCACAGGCTCTAGGCACGTGGGCTTCAGCAGTTGTGGCACGTGGGCTCAGTAGTTGTGGCTCACGGGCTCTAGAGCGCAGGCTCAGTAGTTGTGGCATGCAGGCTTAGTTGCTCTGTGGCATGTGGGATCTTCCCGGACCAGGGCTCGAACCCATGTCCCCTGCATTGGCAGGAGGATTCCCAACCACTGTGCCACCAGGGAAGCCCAGGCCATTTGTAATAGGGAAGAACAAGTCTTTTTTTTTTTGGCCACACCACCAGCATGTGGGATCTTGGTTCCCTGACCAGGGATCAAACCCATGCCCCTGCAATGGAAGCACCTAGTCCTAACCACTGGACCACCAGGAAGTCCCGGGAAGAACAAATCTGACTCTATATTAAGGCATAACCCTCCCAGACTTCAGACAATACTACAAAGCTACAGTAATCAGAACAGCGTGGTACTGGCACACAAACAGACATATGGATCAATGGAACAGAATAGAGAGCCCAGAAATAAAACCACACACCTACAGTCAATTAATCTTTGACAAAGGAGGCAAGAATATACAATGGGGAAAATTCTCTTCAGCAAGCGGTGTTGGGAAAGCTGGACAGCCACATGTAAATTAATGAAGTTGGAACACACCCTCACACCACACACAAAAATAAACTCAAAATGGCTTAAAGACTTAAACATAAGACATGACACCATAAAATTCCTAGAAGAGAGCATAGGCAAAACATTCCCTGACAAATTGTTCCACTGTTTCCTTAGGTCAGTCTACCAAGGCAAAAGAAATAAAAACAAAAATAAACAAATGGGACCTAATCACACTTACAAGCTTTTGCACAGCAAAGGAAACCATAAACAAAAAGAAAAGACAAACTACAGACTGGGAGAAAATGTCTGCAAATGATGCGACCAACAAGGGCTTAATCACCAAAATACACAAACAGCTCATACAACTCAACAACAACAACAAAATAACCGAATCAGAAAATGGGCAGAAGACCTAAATAAACATTACTCCAAAGAAGAAATACAGATGGCCAATGGGCACATGAAAAGATGCTCAACATCACTGATTACTAGAGAAATGCAAATCAAAACTACAATGAGGTAACACCTCACACTGGTCAGAATGGCCACCATTAAAATGTCTACAAATGGGGCTTCCCTGGTGGCCCAGTGGTTGAGAGTCCACCTGCCGATGCAGGGGACACGGGTTTGTGCCCCGGTCTGGGAGGATCCCACATGCCGCAGAGCGGCTGGGCCCGTGAGCCATGGCCACTGAGCCTGCGTGTCCGGAGCCTGTGCTCCGCAATGGGAGAGGCCACGACAGTGAGAGGCCCACGTACCTCAGGAAAAAAAAAAAAAAGTGTCTACAAATAACAAATCCTGGAGAGGGTGTGGAGAAAAGGGAAACCTCCTACACTGTTCGTGGGAATGTAAGTTGGTGCAGCCACTGTGGAAAACCAGTGTGGAGGTTCCTTAAAAAACTAAAAATAGAATTACCATATGATCCAGCAATCCCACTCCTGGGCATATATCTGGACAACTCCATTTTGAAAAGATACATGCACCTCTATGTTCATAGCAGCACTATTCACAATAGCCAAGACATGGAAACCACCTAAATGTCCATCGGCAGATGAATGGATAAAGAAGTGGTAGCCACATAGCACAGGGAGATCAGCTCGGTGCTTTGTGACCACCTAGAGGGGTGGGATAGGGAGGGTGGGAGGGAGACGCAAGAGGGAGGAGATATGGGGATATATGTATACATAGAGCTGACTCACTTTGTTGTACAGCAGAAACTAACACAACAATGTAAAGCAATTATACTCCCATAAAGGTGTTAAAAAAATAATTAATTAAAAAAGGTGGTACCTATATACAATGGAATACTACTCAGCCATAAAAAAGAATGAAACAGAGCCATTTGCAGCAACATGGATGCAACTAAAGATTATCATACTAAGTGAAGTAAGTCAGAGAGAGAAAGACAAATACCATACGATTTCACTTGCATGTGGAGTCTAAAATATGATACAAATGAACCTATCTATGAAACAGAAACAGGCTCATGGGCATAGAGAACAAACCTGTGGTTGCCAAGGGGAGTGGGTTGGGAGAGGGATGGACTGGGGGGTTAGGGTTAGCAGATGGAGGCTTTTATATATAGACTGGGTAAACAACAAAGTCCTACCGTCTAGCACAGGGAACTATATTCAATACCCTATGATAAGCCATAATGGAAAAGGATGTTAAAAAAAAAGAATGTACATATATATTTGTATCGTTGATTCACTTTGCTGTACAGCAGAAATTAACACAACTCTGTAAGTCAACTATATTTCAATTAAGAAAAGTATTGATTAAAAAAAAATCTGACTCGGGATTTCCCTGGCGGTCCAGTGGTTAAGACTCTGCACTTCCAACGCAGGGGGTGCGGGTTCGATCCCTGGTTGGGGAACTAAGATCCCACATGCCATAGGGCGCAGCCAAAACAACAACCACCACCTTTGATTTGTACAACAAGCTATGCGCCTTTTATAATATCTAAGTTATAGCAATAAAGCATTAAAAAGAAAAATCTGACTCCATTTTAGTTCTGACCTTTTTTTTTTTTCCGGTACGAGGGCCTCTCACTGTTGTGGCCTCTCCTGTTCCGGAGCACAAGCTCCGGACGTGCAGGCTCAGCGGCCATGGCTCATGGGCCCAGCCGCTCCATGGTATGTGGGATCTTCCCAGACCAGGGCACGAACCCGTGTCCCCTGCATTGGCAGGCAGACTCTCAACCACTGCGCCACCAGGGAAGCCCTTTGGTTCTGACCTTTTACTTTAACTCTGTGCTCCTGTTGTCTGTGCTTAGACATGCTGACTGCACCTTTTGTAAAAGCGTGTTGCCTATAGCTTGAAATATACAGAATAGCCTGACCATGACCTGACCTGACAGAGAATAACATTTGTTTTCTTGGAGCTTTACAGGAACACCGTGACCCGACCTTGACCTGACCTACATGGCGAGATGCAAGAACAAAGGACCTGACACCACGCCCCTCCCTCACCTGGCCTTTAGAAGTGCTTTGCTGAAACCCTTCGAGGAGTTTGGACTTTTTAAGGCACGAGCCACCCATCTCCTTGCATGGCCCTGCGATGAACATTTCTCTGCTCCAAACTCCAACGATGTTTCGGTACTGTTTGACCTCACTGTGCGTTGGGCACGTGGACTTACATTGGGTGGGTAACACATTTACAGAGGAGCCTTACCCAAAGCTGCTCATGGCTTGCTCCTGACAGGCAGAATTATCTGGTGACTTATTAAAATATAACTCATGAAGGTCACTGTGTCCTCAGCCCAAGGCCAAACCTTGATAGGCAAACCTTCAGCCTTCACACAGTCGCCCTGCCTATATGGAAACTGAGGTCCAGAGATGGTCACTCAGAATCTCAAGGGCACAGTGGGGTCTCCAGCTACACAAGCTGCTCTGCCAGGAACACTCTTTGCTCGCCCCCACCCCCCCTTGGCCACCTTGTTAATCCCTAGTCATCCTGCAGAGCTCCTCCAGGGAGCCTCCCCAGATTCCTCCCGTCCCCTGAGCTGAATCAGATCACTCCTCTGGCCCCCCACAGCTGCCTGGTGTCCCCCATCATAGCTTTGGCCACCCTGTGTCATTTCCTCTGCTGGGCTGACAGCCCCATGAGGACAGAAAAGCCGGGAGAGCACGAGAGTGGGGAAGAGAGAGTAAGAACTTGGGCTGGGGCTTCCCTGGTGGCACAGTGGTTCAGAATCCGCCTGTCAATGCAGGGGATACGGGTTCGAGCCCTGGTCCGGGAAGATCCCACATGCCGCGGAGCAACTAAGCCCATGCACCACAACTACTGAGCCTGTGCTCTAGAGCCCGCGAGCCACAACTGCTGAGCCCACGTGCCGCAACTACTGAAGCCCGCGTACCTGGAGCCCCTGCTCCACAACAAGAGAAGCCACCGCAATGAGAAGCCCGTGCACCGCAAAGAAGAGTAGCCCCCGTTCGCCACAACTAGAGAGAGCCTGCGCGCAGCAGCGAAGACTCAACGCAGCCAAAAATATAATTAATTAATTTTAATATGTTAATTATATTAATAATTAATATATTATTATTAATTATAATATTAATTTTATTATTATTAATTAATACAATTAATTATATTAATTATAATAATATAATTAATAAATTAATTATATTATTATATATTAATATATATAATTATATATATATAATGGTGGTGGACTCTCCACCACTGCGCCACCAGGGAAGCCCCCTGCCTACAATTTAATTTCAGACTTTGTTGACATTTTTGCCTGCCTCACAGAGCTGGGAAGTGGAGCACAGGGTGGGAATGGAGGGGGTTGGGATTTGAACCAAGGCCTCCTGGCCTCGGGATGTGTAGCTGGACCAAACACCAGGCCCTGGGGTCCAGCCTTTGGGGGCCAGAGGAACCCCCTGCCTAAAGCCAGAGAGAGCCGAGAGACTTCCTGACTCTCTCTGGGGGAGGCTCGCCTGGCCAATGCCAGGTGGAGCCTCCCTGGAAAGGGGCTGGTGCCAGGGCCAAGAGTGGGGGACCCTAGGGACCCCCCCACCTCAGGCTTGACCTGAGGACCAGCATGGGGGTTGAGGTGGGGCCGTCTGCGCCCCCAGCCCTGGTCTCTGCCCGCGTCGGACCCCTAGCGCGTTGCTCAGCCTGGGCTTGTGGGTGAGGGAGCTGCCAGCCCGCTGGAAAATGCACTCCCTGGGGCCTCAGGCTGTGAGCCAAGGGGCAACTGGCGGCTCGAGAGGAGGCCCCCAACACCGCCCCAGCCTGGGATGGGTGAGAAACGAACCACACGTGCGATGTGGGACCGGGATGGCGCTTGGGTACGAGGAGGGGCGCCCTGGTGTCTCCAGATGTTGTCCCCGGTGGCCGGGGCCCAAGGAGGGTTCCCATTCCCCTCTGAGCCTCATAAAAACTTCCAGAAAGAGGGAGACAGAGAGGTAGTCAGCTGCCAGGCATCATCTCAGTTGGAGGGGCGACCACAGTGTACCCACTGGCCCTGCCCCAGCCTGCAAGGAAACCCTGGCCTGGCCCCCTGAGGGCCCCGTCTGCCTCTCAAGATCCTGGCTTGTAGCCAGCCCGCTGGGAGGGCCCCAGGTGCGAGGTGTGTGTGGCAGGGGAGCCATGGGCCTGGCGAGGCTGGCTCAGGCCCAGGCTCACTGGTGGGCTTGGCACTGCAGCCGCCCACCTCACCCACCAGTGCCCCCACCCCCCATCCTGGGGCCTGGCTCCAGTCAAAGGCATCACAGGGGTCCCCGGGTGCCCGCTGAGGCTCAGAGAGTGCCTGGACTTCACCTCTGTGCCCAACTCAGTCTCCCTTGGCAGAGCAGTAATTTCCCCCAGCCCCAGAAGGTTCTGGGATGTCCAGGAAGGCCTCATTTAACATCAGAATCCACCTGCAGCCCCTAAGTGGCGGAGCTGGGCTGCCATCTGGCCTCAGACCTCTTGACTCCAGGAGCTTTGGAGTCTCTCTGGCCGGCAGCTGTGTGACCTTGGGTGAGTGGTGTAGCCTCTCTGGGCCTCAGTCGTGTCATCTGCAAAACGGAGCCCATGCCGGTATCCTCTTCAGGTGATTATCCTCCCACACCTTCTCTGCAAGGCGGGATTGTGGGCAGGGGCTGGAAACCCACAGTCCCGGGCCTCAGTTTCCCCCCTGATGGTATTTTAAAGGATATGGCTTCTCCCTGCCCGGCGTCATGGTGCATGGGGCTGCTGTGTGCAGAGGGGAGCGTGGGAACTCAAGGTGACAGAAACCTGGCATCCCCGTGCTGCCCGCCCCCAGCCTCTCTTCACCTGGGCCCCCTGGCACGTTGGGGTCTGCCTTCCCCAGCACCCCAGCCCGGCCGGGTTCGTGGGGCTTCAATTTCAGCCTGTGGTGGGTTGAGGAGGTGCGGGCCGGACACGCTTCATTTTCCAATTTCTGGAAATGAAAGCTGTAGGGCCACCTATTGTCGAGCGGAAAAAAAGCCTGTTGCAAAACCGTGTGAGAAAAAAACAATAGCGCCTAGGTGCACTGCTGCTGCCGAGACAGAGAATTCCAGGGGCTACGCGGGCCGGGGAACAAAGGGCCTTTTCTCTCTCCCTGGAAAGTCTGGTGGAGTGTATGTGGCAGTTTCGGGGTCAGAAAAGCCAATGAAGGTATTTTGCAAGACAGAAAACGGTTCGGAGAAGATCTGTCGGGACAAGGAGACAGAAGAGCATACATTTTGTTGGTTTGTTGTCAGAGGATGTTTTCCAATTTTCTAAGACACCTGTCCCTCCACTGGCAAAACACTGAGCCAGGAATGCTGGCAACCTGGGCACCGGGCCCGGCCCTGCAGGAAGCATATGGAGATGCCATGTGGGGAAGGTGTACCCAGAGTTCCGTCACCCCCCTGCCCCCATCACTACTGGCGGTCTCCAGAGAGCAGCAATTTCCCCCAGTGCAGGCTCTCCAAATGTCCCGGAAGTCCTCATTTACAGTTGGAATCCCACCTGCAGCCACTTGGGTCTCAAAAGACCAGCTGCAGCCCCTGGCCCAGCCCCTCGGCCTGCAGGGTGACAGTTCCGGGGATTGACCTCAGAATGAGGGGAGAGCCAGACAGGAGAATGTCAGGCCACATCGGGCTCATCCTCTGCTCCGGACCTTCTCACGGCCCCCACCGATTCCCGAGGCAGAGCCCACAGGTTCTGCTGCATCTCCCCCAACTCGTGTCCTCACTGTTCATGCCCCAGGACCTTTGCACGTGCTCTTCCCGCTGCCTGGAACTCCCTCCACCCTGACAGCCACCTGGTTCCCTCAAATAACTCCCTCTCAAATCACTTTATTGCTAACTGCCCTCTGCCAGCACTCCCCGTCCCCTTTCCCGCTTTATTTTTCTCCACAACAATGACTTATTAAGTCAAATACTTATAAGTATTTGACTTATTTCTGTCATTTACTGTCTCTTGCCTCTCTCCCCAACCAGGATGTCAGCTCCATGAGGGATCCTGGTCTGCTTTGTTCCCTGCTGAGCCCCAAGCACCCTGAACAGTGCCTGACATACAGGACAGCCTTAATAAACACGCCTCGAATGAACAAATGAATGAACAGTATTAAGCACGGTGGAAAAACTCTCCTGTTTCCTGGCTTGTCATTGTCGTACCCAAGACTGGGAGTCCTGTGGAGGCAAGGCCTGGGTCTCCAGCAGGACTTGGCACTCGGTAAATAGGTGCTGAACGAATGACGGCGCTGGGAGTCCCCACAGCCAGAAGCTTGGACTCTTACTCGGAGAACTGTAAACAAAGACTCCGGGGGACGCTGGGCTGTAGAGCAGGAGTGACTCTTGTCCACCCTTCTCCCTGCGCCCACCCACGACTGCCCCTGGCCACGGGCTGTCTCCAAGGGGCCTACAGGTGAGGTGGTCCTGACCCTGGGCAACACGCGACGGGCGACATGGGGCTCGGCGGGAGCCGTAGGGCAGGCACAGGCAGGCAGCGGGCGGGAGAGGAATGCTCTGGCCGACAGGAATGAATAAACAGGCTCCTTGGATGTCAGAGGTTGGGGGGTGGGGGAGGCCTTGAACCTCATGCTTGGCTGAGGATGTTTGGACAAGGCAGGCGGCCAGGTGGTGTCATCAAGGCTAAAATTAGCCTCCGATTCCCGCTTAACCCCTCCCTCCTGGGCCGGGAGGCCGGGACAGGCCATCACTTCAGTGAGCACTAGCTTTGTGCCAGGCCAAGCTCCTCTGTTCCATGAATGCATTGAATCCTCTCAATGACCTCGACAGTTGGTACTATTATTAGCAGTATTGTTATTAATCCCCATTTTACAGGTGAGGAAACTGAGGCACCGAGAGAACACTTGGCGTTCTCACAACTTGCATGGGGCAGGGCTGGGATTCGAACCTGGGCTCCGGGGATGGGGCTCTCACCATCGGAGCCTTGCTGAAGGCTGGGGGACACAACAGAGACCCCACGCAGTGGGTACTTGGGGGTGGTGGGCACACGCCCCCCCCCTTTTCCTCTCCCCCAGGGACCTCTTCAGAGCCACAATTTCAGCATCCAAATTCAAATATGTCCACTGCAGTTGGCAGCTAGATGCGGCCTCAACTTCCCCCATCCACACCTGGGCCCTGATCCCAGGCCCCCCGGAGCCCCAGGTCCAGCACCTCAGAGGGGACACACCTGACAGGGAGGCCCCCAGGGTCCCGTGGGGCCGGGGTCCCTCTGATCGGTCAGTGTGGATCAGCATCCGGGTGTTTGCCCATAACACAGGAAGGCCAGCCGAGGCCTGCTGTTCACCCAGGCAGGATCAGGAAAGGGCTGCCACAGAGAATCCAGCTGAATCTGAACTTCAGGTAGAAAATTAATCATGTTTTAGTGTAAATATGTCCCACGTATTGCGTGGTTCATTGCTTATTGGGAGTTCAAACTTCACTGGCCGTCTGTATTTTTATTTGCTTAATCTGACAACTTTAGCTCGCCAACACGTGCAGGCAGGCTAAGAGGAGGTTAGATAAGCCACAGGAGGCGCTGGGTGGTAAAGGGGACTCCTGCCCAGCTCCTCAGGGCTGCAGTAGAGGGAGGACTGCTTGGGGGAGGAGGTGTGGGAGGAGCTTCGGGGCCTGTCTTCCCCACCCCCACCCCTCCAGGCCCTGCCTGCTCCGCCCATTATTCATTTTTAGTGATGGTCACTGGGGCAGAGTGTGGGCAGGGAACACCTGGGCCTGAGGCTCCTGCAGCTGGCGGCCTCACTAATGGGGACTAGACGGTGAGTGAGGGCGGGGGGGGGGGGGGACGGGGGGAGGGGGGGTCCCTGCCCACCAGGGGTCCAGCCTGGGGCAGGAAGTGTCCAATTAGGGGCAGGGGCAGGAAGCAGACCCCCACTGCACCCTGCCATTTCCTTTTGCATTGAGATGGGAGACCAGGGACTGCATCTCTGGATGCTTTTACCTGATTCCACCACCACCCGGGCCAGGTCCTCCTGGGACCCCCGAGTTCCAGATGCTCAGGGGTGGGGCGGAGGGGGTGCTGCTCTGGCCCTCCTGGCTTCCTCCCACCCTCTGGTTCTCCACGTGCCTGCCTGGCCCAGTGCGGTACCCATGGGGATTACTGAATCCTCACAGCCAAGCTACGCTGGGGAGTGGCAACCGAGGCCGGGAGAAGGGGCTGATTGGCCACCAGTGGCAGAGCTGGGTCTGGAACCTAGGACCTTCTCCCACCAGAGTCGGTGCTCTTGGCCACGTCCCTTTCTCTCTTACTTCTGAGCCATCTTCCATGCTGTTCCTCTGGCCCGGGTCACTCTTTTGCCCTTCTCCTGGAAAGCTCCTATACATGCTTCAGCACCCCTTTCTCCCTGGACACCCAGGCCAGGTCAGGTGCCTCCTGTGGGTGCCCCCTGCCTTGTGCCTGTGCAACCACATTACAGCCCTGGTCAGCACAAGCTATAACTGCCTGCTCACGAGTCCATATCCACCACTGGACTGTGAGCCTTGGGAGGGTAGACTGGGTCTGTCTTGGTCATCGCTACGTCCCTAGTGCCCAGCACAGGGCCTGGGACACTGCAGGTAGAAGTGCTCTGGAGTTAGTCACAGGGCCTTGGCTCTACCCCCATTTGCTGTGTGACCCTGGGCAAACAGCTATCCTTCTCTGAGCCTTGGTTTCCCCATCTGCAAAATGAGGCACTAGCACCTCCTTCCTAGCCTGAATCGTACAAGAGATGTTGGAACCATGCTTGGCTCCCAACAGGAGGCTCAACAAAGGTTTATCTAAACATTTAGGCAAATTAAAACCACAACGAGGGGGCTTCCCTCATGGCGCAGTGGTGAAGAATCCGCCTGCCCATGCAGGGGACACGGGTTCAAGCCCTGGTCTGGGAAGATCCCATGTGCTGCAGAGCAACTAAGCCTGTGTGCCACAACTACTGAGCCTGCACTCTAGAACCCGCAAGCCACAACTACTGAGCCCACACACCACAACTAGTGAAGCCCGTCTGCCTAGAGCCCGTGCTCCGCAACAAGAGAAGCCACTGCAATGAAAAGCCTGTGCACCACAATGAAGAGGAGCCCCCACTCTCCCCAACTAGAGAAACCCCGCGTGCAGCAACGAAGGCCCAACGCAGCCAAAAATAAATAAATGAAATAAATAAATTTTAAAAAAACAAACCACAATGAGGTACAACTACACACCCACTGAAATGCCCCAAATCTGGAACACTGACAACATCAAATGCTGGCAAGGATGTGGAGCAACAAAACTCAGGTTCATTGCTGCTGGGGTGTGAAATGGTCCTGCCACTCTGGAAGGCAGTTTGGCGGCTTCTTGCAAAATGAAACGTACTCTGACCATAGGACCCAGCACTCACCCTCCTTGGAATTCACCCAAAGGAGTGGAGATCTGACGTCCACACAGAAACCCGCACGTGAATATGTATGGCGGGTTTATTCATAATTGCCAAAACTTGGGAGCGACTCAGATGTCCTTCAGCAGGTACACGGATAAACAGAGCGTGGCGCATCCAGACAACGGGAATGTTATTCAGTGCTAAAAAGAAATGAGCCATCAGGCCCTGACAAGTCGTGGAGGAAGCTTAAATGCGTGTTATTAAGTGAAAGAAGCTGATCTGAAAAGGCTACAGACTTTGATTCCAACTACAGGACATTCCGGAAAAGGCGAAACTACAGAGACAGGAAAGGGATCAGTGGCGGCCAGGGGTGGCCGAAGGAGGGCTGAGGAGCCGGAGCACAGAGGATTTTTCGGGCAGTGAAACTACCGTGCATGATGATACAATGGTGGATACCTGCCATCACACATCTGTCCAAACCCACAGAATGTACAACACCAAGTGTGAACCCATATCCCGATGTTCATAGCAGCACTGTTTACAGTAGCCAAGACACGGGAGCAACCTAAGTGTCCATCGACAGATAAACGGATAAAGAAGATACGGTATATACATATATACAGGGGAATACTGCTCAGCCATAAAAAAGAGAATGAAATGATGCCATCTGCAGCAACATGGATGCACGTAGAGATGATCATACTCAGTGAAGCATGTCAGACAGAGAAAGACAAATACTATATGATATCATTTATATGTGGCATCTAAAAGAATGATGCAAATGAACTTATTGACAAAAGAGAAATGGATTCACAGACATGGAAAACAAACTTATGGTTACCAAAGGGAAAAGAGGAAGAGAGATAAATTAGGAGTTTGGGATTAACAGATACACACTACTAAATATAAAATAGATAAACAACAAGGTCCTCCTGTATAGCACAGGGAACTATACTCAGTATCTTGTAATAACCTATAAGGAAAAAGAATATGAAAACGAATATATACGTATAACTCAATCACTTTGCTGTACACTGAGACTAACGCAACGTTGTAAATCAACTATACTTCAACAGAAAAAAATCGTATCTTTAGATAACCAAAGAAAAAGAGTGAACCCTGCTGCCAACTATGGACTTCAGCTTATAACAACGTACCAGTATTAGTTCATCAAATGTGACAAATGGAGCACGCTACTATGAGACGGTACTAATAGGGGAGACGGTGCGTGCCCGCTGGGGGAGCAAGGTGCTATATGAGAACTCTGCGTTTTCTGCTCAATTTTCCTATAAGCCTAAAACTGCTCTAAAAATATCAAGTTTATTACTGAAAAAAACTTTCAGGGACTTCCCTGGTGGTCCTGGTTAAGACCCCGTGCTTCCACTGACGAGGTCATGGGTTCGATCCCTGGTTGGGGACGTTCTGCATGCCACAGGGTACGGCCAAAAAAAAAAAAAAAAAAAAAATTTTCAGGAAGGGTCTGAGTATATTGACCCACATGCACAGCGACATTCATTACAGGTTTTGCATCACATCACTGTTTATACCAGGGAATGTGCTTTAATGCAGATAACAAACAATTCAGCCACAGGAGGGAATATTACACAGCCGTGAAAAGGCCAGAGACACTTCTTAATGGAAAGAAATCTGGGACCTATTGTTGGGAGGAAATCGGATGGGCTGCAAAACAGCAGGGACTGACAGTGTGATGGTTTCTGTGAGGGGAAAAGAAAAATACACAGATGCACTTGTTTGGGTGAGAAACGCTGTGGGAAGGAGAAACAAGAAACTGGCCGGCAGGCTCTGGGGAGGCTGGGTGGCTGGTGTCTTTCCTGAACACCCTTTGGTATATTTTATACTGTGTGGCCTGAGTCTGTTTTACCGACTGAAAAAAAAAATAAACTTGCAAAATACATTTTAAAAAGACTTCTATGGGGACTTCCCTGGTGGTCCAGTGGTTAAGACTCCACACTTCCATTGCAGGGGGCATGGGTTTGATCCCCGGTCAGGGAACTAAGATCCCACATGCTGAGAGGCACAGCCAAAAAGTTAAAAAAAAAAAAAAAAAAAAAAGGCTGCTGTGAAAAAAAAAAAAAAAGGCAAAATAAAAGCATTTGGATGGACTTTAAAAGAAGGTGGGTTCGTGGGGGGAATTTTAGGCCAGGCCATGGGTTTGCCTGCAGCCACTCCGTTTGAGCTGAAAGCCTCCCTCGGCTCCCGGAGCCTGGCCACCCCCGGCTCACACCTTTGTTGCTCTGCATCCGGAGTGTTCGGAGCCCGCGGGGCCCCCCAGAGGTGAGATGTTGGCTGGTCTGGGGTCAGGCCTGACTGAGCCCCTCACACCTGGGCCGACCACCCAGCATTCCGGGAAGGCCCTGGGAGGCGTGGCTGGCTCCAAGGAGGGACCTGTGAGTGCCAATGCGGGGCTGGGGGCCCAGCCAGACCTCTCTGGATGCCAAATCCAAGGAGGGCCAGAGTGGAGGGATGGAGGGTGGGTGACTGGAGGGGAGCTACTGGAGGCCCCCGGGCAGCCCGGTGGCTGCTGTGTGCCTCAGTTTCCCCACAGGCAGTCACTCTTTGGCCCAGGATGCTGGAGATGGCCTGTATCCCGGGCACTGGGGGTTCCCCTGGGTTCTGAGCCCTGGATGTCGAGCCAGACAGGATGAGAGGGGGCAAAGCTCTGCCGCCCACTTCCAGAGCCCTGACGTGAGGACTAACCCGGCTTCGGGCTTCGAGGGTGGGGTGGTGAGGGTGGGCCGGGGCCTCACACCCCCACCAGAACCCACCCAGGAAGCCTCGGCTCTCCCTTTCCCGAGACTCCACCCTCCAGTCTCCTTCCTGCTCGTTCTACCCTCCCCTGGGTGTGGGCGCGGCAGTGGGTGCCCCGAGGCACCCAGGGCCCCTGCTCCCTCCTGGAGCAGCCCCTTCCGGGTGCTCAGATGGGCCAGGACCCGAAGCGCCTGCTATGGTGGACGCAGGATGGATTCCAAAGTGTCTGCCCTGCCTTGCTGTGTCCACCTGGGAACATGCCAGGCTTTGGTCCTTCCTCCCTCTGGCTGGGTTTCGCGTCACCTTGGTTTTCTCTCTGAAGCACGGTTTTGTCTAAATCACTCTTTTTCATTTACATGTTTGCTCATTTTACTGTTTTACTTTTTTTTTTTTTTTTTTTTTACTGTTTTACTATTTCTTCCTTCAGACCAAAGGCTGAGTTCCAGGAAGGCGGGGGCCTCATTGGTCTTGCTGGCTGATGGGATCCCAGGCCCAAGTCTCTGCCTGACACAAGTAGGTGCTCGGTAAACACTTGTAAGTCTTGGCTTCGAGACCCTCACAACACAGACGGTTCCTACCTGTCCCCGCCTCCCCCCACCCCCAGCAGCCACCATCTATGGGGGTAAAGCGAGTGGGACCCCGCCCAGAGCAGGGCTGGGCCATGTATTTACAGAGCTCTGCTGTGTTCCCAGGCTGGGTGCTGACCCAAGGCTATAACAACCAGGATGTGTCCCATGCTCCACTAAACAGTACACAGGAGGATGATGGGGGATTTGGAAGCTGGTAAGTGTGATGGACAAAAAGAGAAGAGGGTAAACGGCGTGTGGGGCGCTGCGGGCTGGCTGGGGCACCATTTCAGTGGTGTGTCAGGGAGGTTTCAATGAGGAGGTGACATTTGAACTGAGAACTGAAGGAGGTGAGTTGGCGAGTTGTAGGGGACATCTGCAGGGAGAGATGTCCAGGCAGAGGTCACAGCCTGTGCAAAGGCCCCGGGGCAAGACCATGCCTGGCGTGTTGGAGGAACAGCCAGGAGGCCCGTGTGTCTGGAGCAGAGTGAGCGAGGGGAAGAGAGGGAGGAGGGGAGGGCAGGGAGGGGACGGGGCAGGTCGTGCAGGGCCTTGTGGGCCGTGGGGAGGACCTGGGCTTTTATCCCCAGGGAGGTGGGAGCCCTGGAGGGCTGTGGGCAGAGGGGGGACGTGACCTGACTCTGGTGTTGCCACTGGTTGTTGTGGGGAGGACAGACTGGGGGTGAGGGTGGAGCCGGAGACCAGGATGGGGGTGAGTACCCAGGTCCAGGCAGGGCCGGACCTGGGTGCGAGCTGCGGAGGGAGTGAGATGTGGGCAGACCCAGGATGGATTCTGAAGGCAGAAGGGTGTGAAAAGGGGTGAGAGGGCAGAGGACCAGCCACCAGGTCCAGCAGGGGCAAACGGCAGGCCTGTGGGGCCTCCTCGAAAGCGTCGTGTGTCCTGCAGTCCACGTCCAACATAACTTTTTACAGGAATTTGTGAGGGTGTAACTTTGCTTTTAAGATCACTTGGCCGCAAAAACACCTCCCTTGTCCCACGGCGACCACATGGGAAGTCTTTCAGAGACAGTCTACAATGCTCTTTGCCAACAATAGCTATAATAATAAAAGAACTAACACTGGGGACTTCCCTGGCGGTCCAGTGGTTAAGACTCTGCACTTCCAGTGCAGGGAGCGCAGGTTTGATCCCTAGTCAGGGAACTAAGATCCCGCATGCCATGCCGTGCGGCCAAAAGAATAAATAAAATAAAATAAAGAACTAACACCGAGTGCCTGCTGTGAGCCAGGCCCTGTGACATCACCTCTTGGGGCCTCAGTTTCCTCATCTGTAAAACAGGACTAATGTCAAGAGCTCACTCCCGGGGCTGTTGTCAGGATGCAACAAGCCCACAAAATGACAGCAACATCACCATCGACAAATGGGCCCTGCTGGCAGGTGGGAAGGGCTCGAAGGGTTTTCTCCTTTTCTCTTACTTGGATGGCTCACATTTTCTCGGCTTGCTAAGAGCTCAGAGACCCGGCCCGGCCTGGAGGGCTGGGTCAGTCCTTGCAGCTTTGTCCCCACTGGCAAGTGTCCCCAGGGCTAGGGTCCTCGGGGAGGGAGTGCCCCACCACTGACCCCAGGCCTGTATGGCTCACCTGCTGTGCCCTCTCCCAGGCCTTTGATCTTGCTCTGTCCTCTGCCTGGGACACCCTTCCCCTCTGTGCACATCTGCAAAGACCTCTTCATGCCCAGGTCCTCCCTTCTCTGCCTCATCCAGAAAGCCCTCCTGTCGCCCCCTCCCCTCGCTAGTCCAGACTGTCTGGGGCTGGGGGTGGCCTCGTCAAGGCGGGGGATGAGTGTCTCTGGAAAGGTCCTCCACTGCCCTACGTTGGGGCTGCTGTGGCAGGATGTGGGGTTCCAGGTCGAGGAGCAGGGGAACTGGATCCACTGGACAGGGGCCGTTCCCCCAGGGCCTGTGTGTGGGGATGATGCGGGCCCCTCACAGCTTAGTACTGTTAACGGCTGAGGGGTCTGGGGCTGCCTGGAGCCCGGTGAGCAGCTGCTCCCTCCTGCCCCATTCTGGGGGGGCCCGCGTCGTTGCTGGGGGCACCGTTCCAACGCTGGCTGCCAGCCCCCAAAGGGCTGGGTGGGCGGCAGCACAGCCCTGGCCTGAGCTAGAGGGGAAACCGAGGCCCAGAAGTGGGCTGGGGCTGGCTGGCCGTGAATGAGCTCTTCCTCCGCTCCGTGGGCCCTTGGACCCGGCACAGGGTTTGGGCTTCAAGAGAGCGGGGGCTGAGGAAGGGTGTAGGCGGGAGGGGGGCCCTGGGCAGACCTGGTTCTGGAAGCTACTGCTGTGCAGGGGCTGGGAAGTGACCAGCTGCGGGGCCTTGTACAGGTCCTCCCGGCTCCAGCCCTTGGCGGCCCCGATGACGATCACAGGCCCTATTTACGGTGACGACGGGGCCACGTTACCAACCCGCCACCAACTCGAACCTGTCGCCCCTGCTGCCCGGGCTGCTGCGGGGCGGGACAGGCGGGAAGCCGTGGAAGGAGGGAGAGGCAGGCAGCAGGGATGGAACCTGACTTCTCCGCGGTCGGGGCAGGGTGCCGGGGACCTGGGGGGGGACCCGAGCACGGTGGGCTCCGCCCCCTGCCAGCCACCGCAGGGACAGACCAGGCTGGTGCAGGAGCAGGGGACCCTGGCCGCCGCCTAGAGGGCAGGGAAAGGGCGCTTCCATGGGGTGTATCTATTTTCCCTCTTCAGGGAACATCTCTGAGGGAGGGACCCGGTCATCCCCACTTCCCAGGCGGGGAAACTGAAGACAGAGCCAGGAAAGAACCAAGTGTTGGGTTTCGATCGCAGGTCTCGGAGCCCAGAGCCCTCTTGGGCCCTCCCCTCCCAGTCCATGGGCCGGTGGGGCATCTCCACCCTCTCTCAAAGCCCCCCAAGTCCAGGCTCGGGTAGCTAGGCCCGGACGTGACCCCGAGCCGGTGGCCGGTCCCAGGCCGCACGTGGACGCTGGCGCCCACTCCCTGGAGGGCGTGCTGGACGAGGGGCCGTGTCAGCGTGGAGAGGCTCAGTGTGGCAGGTGGGGAGGCTGAGGGGCCTGGGCTGGGAGGGACCTGCATGGCTGTTCGGCGGCTGGGGGCATAAGGAAATGGTGGTGAGGCCAGCCCAGCCAATGGCCGTGGGGCTGGGGCCCTGTGCTCTGCTTAACACCCGGATGAGTTATTAGCTGGGGTGGACAGAGGAGGAAAGCAAGGCTCCAAGCTTGGCTTTCAACCATGTCCAGGCCCCCAAGAGAGGAGGAAGGGGAAGGAGGGACGGGCCACACACCAGGGAGGGGGTGCGTGAGGGCTGCAACCAGCCTGGCCCGCTCCTGCCGCCCCCGGGCCACCTGCAGCACCCAGACCCCTGCCAGGACCTGATCCCACCCTCATCCGACCCTGCTCCCTAGGGTGGGGCCCCGAGAGCCCTAATTTATGGCCCGTCGAGGTATGCTGGAACATGCCGGGCCTTCCTTTCTGGCTTCCAGGAAGGACTGAGCCAGCTGTGCAGAGAGCCCAGGGCCAGGCCGTGCCAGCATCTGGAGCCGCCTAAATCGCCAGGCCCGACAGGCAGCAGCGGCCGAGGACCTCGGGTCCCTCTTCTCGTTGCCGTGGGTACCTGCCCTGAGGGCTCCCAGTGGCCTGTCACCCACCTGTCGGACGGGGACGAGGCTCCGGGGCCAGGCTGTCCAGGGCTCTCCGCTCCAACACCCAGGAATTTGGAAACGGGCCGTGCATGGGGCCTGGGCGTGTTTTCCACATGCTGTTGGCTTTGGGGGGAGGCCCAGAGAGGGGCCTGCAGGGGGGGCCGCAGGAAGGGCTGTGGGCAGCAGGGCCCAGTCCCGCCCCCCATGGGCTCCAGCCCGCCAAGAGAACAGGCCGAGGCCCGCAGACCCCTGCCCGACGCCTGCTCCCTCCTCCGGGGCCCAGCTGGCGCCGTCGGGCCGTCAGGCACAGACCCAGATGCCTTATCTCCTGCCGCTTCCTCACTCCTCCAGCATCCGCCCTGAGGCCCTCACCAGCGCTGGCCTGTCACCCAGCACTCCTCGGACAGGGCTGCACCCCAGAGAACAACGGAGCAGGGGAAACTCACACAGACATACACAGAATTTATTATTTTTAGACGAATTTCAACCTGCCTGAAGTTCCAGGAGGCGGCAGGGCTCACACCTTGGGCTCTGCAAACACCTTCCAGCCCTCCAGCTGGCCCATCTTGACCAGGGCGGCCGTCATGCCCATGTACGCACAGGCGGCAGCTCCAATCCCGTAGCTGTGGGCTGTGAGAGCGGGGAGGCTGGCGTCAGGCACGCACACGGGCAGCTCACTCATGCCCACCCGGGGCGCCGGCAGTGACCGCGAGAGGACAGCCCCCACTCCAAGCTCGGGTGGCCGGGATGAGCCCCCAGGCCCCGTGCCTTTGAAGACACGTGGCGTGGAAACTGAGGCAGGGAGGAGGGAGGAGGGAGGCAGCAGTCCAGGCTGCTGGGTCCGGGGGCGGGAGGGGACGGATGGCGTGTTGGTCGGTCTCAGCTAGTGTCCTGGCTGAGCCTGCCCTGCGGTCCGGGAAGTGGAGAACACAAGACGCCTGTGGCCTGAGAACGGCCGCAGGAAGGGGGTCTGCCTGCTGGGTGCGGGGCTCACACCCCCATCGCAGGCTCAGGGGCGCTGGTCAAACCCAGACCCCAGCCAAGGTCTCGAAGCGAAGGCCAGGAGGGCGCGGGCCTTCTTCCTCAGCATCCTCCCTCTCTGCCCTGCTGGAACCGTCCACGGAGCACTCCCGGCCTGCTGGGCCCTAGGCCCAGCGGTTTATCTGAGTGTGGCTCTGCCCGCCGCGCACCCCTGCCCCGCCCAGGCGAGAAGAGCCGTCTGCTTCCTAGTCCAGGCGGCTCCACTGTGCAAGCCTGGCCTGGGGCCCGGCCTGCCTCCCACTAGGGAGGCATCCGCTCCTGCTTCCCGGGTGCCCTCGGGCCACCTCATCCCCCCTCGGAGACTCAGTTCCTGCATCTGTAAAGTGGGGATGGTGAGAGCGGCTCCCCTGCAGGGCCCTGGGTGCTGGGAGAGGGGCTGCAGCTCCAAGGCCAGCCCCACATGGTCCGTGCGTGCTCAGGGGCCGGCGGGGGAGACAGGCGGCGACCTCGTGTTCTCTGACAAGACGCAGCAGACAGAGGAGAGAGACGCGGCAGACAGGAGAGAGATACGAAGCGAGGGCGGGCGGGGGCCAGGATCACACACCCTGGATCGTATGTGGGGGGCTGGAACAGCGAGAGGGACCGCTGTGCTGACATCTGGGGGAAGAGTGTTCAGGCAGAGGGCACAGTCCATGCCGAGGCCCTGGGCAGGACCGTGCCTGGTGTGCAGGGGGCACAGCAAGGAGGCCACGGGGCTGGAGCAGAGCGAGCGAGGCGGCGAGGGCAGGGAGGGGACGGGAACAGTCCACGCGCGGGGCCTCGGGGGGCCATGCCAAGTGTCACAGGCAGCCACAGGAGGGCGAGAGGGTGTGGCGAGGTGGGCGCGGGTAGCTGCCTGAGCAGCAACAGCTGAAACCACTGCTACGCTAGCTGGTGGCCAAGGTTCAAAGGTGCTGGGAGCTCTCAGGGCAACGGCCGGCTCTGCAGGTGGACGCGCGTTCTTCCTGCCCGCCGCCCCCACCAGGCCCAGGCCCAGGAGACAAGAGAGGGAGGAGGGGTGGCAGAGGTCAGGGGCGCGGGCTCACTCACTGCGTGCTCCCAGGGCCAAGCCTCCGGCGCAGCCTCCGAGGAAGTAGTTGAGAGGGTCGTCAGGCTTCTCGCGGACCTGGGCGCTGATGCAGGAGGTGAGGCCGAATATGGCACCGATGGCAGCTGTAGGAGCGGAGGGGAGGGACGGGCCCTGAGTCTGAGTCAGGGGCCCAGACCAGCGCCGGGAGGGCCCGCGAAGGAGAAGCCCACGCGCCGGGCGGTCTCGCTCGCTCACCTGCGGTAAACGTGTACCGTCCTGTCCTCGCCACTCCCTCCAGGAAGGAGGCCGGGGTCTGGAGCGCCACGCTGTAGGCGGAGGCGATGAGGCCTGTGGGAAGAAAGGGCGGGGAGGTGAGTCAGACCCGGGCCCTGGCTGGGGGCTGGTCCCTCCCCATCCCACAGTGACCGCTCCCTTCATCCTCACAGCAGCCACCAAGGTGGCTCCTGGCGCCACTGCTTGGCCCAGGAGGGGCTGTTTCAGTCCCACAGTCGATGAGCTGGGGCCCAAACCCGGCTCCAAGGCCTGGGCTCTCACCCGCCCCCTCCAGCCCCCAGGCCTCCCCCTACCAAGGCCTACAGAGTGCCACCTGCGTCCCCCTGCCCGTGCTGGCCCCCCGCAGGGCACCAGCCCAGCACACGGCCTCCGCAAGGATGGGCTTGGGCCTTGGCAGCTGCGCTGGCACTCTGGCCCCGCTCCCCACTCCCACGACAGGCTGCATCCACCCGCAGGGCCCAGGGTTCCTTAGCAGAGGCTCGGAGGCTCGCTCCGGGGCCACCAAGGCCTCTTCCTCGCCACCGCCGGCCCGTCCCTCGGCCCTGGCTGGCTCAGCCTCGCCACTCTCATCAGCTCTTACATCTCTGCCGCCGCCCCGGCTGCCCTGCCCCTGACGTTGGCTTTTACGTGTGAGGGGCCCTGGTGGGGGCCAGGCCTGGAGCCAAGTGCCAGGTGGGCGGCCAGGCCTGAGGTCCTAGCCTGGGGCATCCTGAGGGAACGCTGACCTGGGCCGTGTGTGGGTCTGGGGTAAGACTGGGGCAGCCTCGGGCAGCCTCCCCAGCCAGACCCTCTTCAGTGGACATTAGACCAAAGGCAAGCTGGCTGGCTCCAACACGGGGCTCCCCACCCTCCAGCTGACCCTGCTCGGGGCAGACAATGCACCCCTCCTCTCCCGACAGACCACCAGGGTGAGCAGGCTGCCAGCACAGAACTCCTGGGGCCAGCCCACCCCAGACAAAACACAACTGCCACCTGCCAGGCGGCAAGGGCACCCACCACCCATTCACCCTCCTCGGGGCCCAATGGGCTCAGTCCCCTCTGATCCGTCGCTTCGTGGGCAGGGCGGGGGGTGTCCTCAGACAGGCAGAGCGACTTGCCTGATGCCACCCAGCAGAGCTGCCTGGAAGCCAGAAGGGTCTAAGCCAAAGGCCAAGCGCCACCTTCACCGATGCCCCAGGGATGTGGGCCCCGCCAGGTCCCCAAGCCTGCAGCTTCTGGAGACCTCACAGCTTGCGTGCAGCCCTCACGTGACCTTCCTGGCTGAGCAGTGTTCCCCCCCAGCCCTGGCTGGGGTTCAGCTCACAAGAGCTGTGGGGAACTTTTCACACTGCACAGCGGGGGTAACCTTGAGAGCAACCCCGAGGCCAAGAGGGCCACCCCACTTCCCAGACAGGGAAACTGAGCCCCAGGGACGACAGGAAAAGAGCACACACACAGAAGGCTCCCTCACGCAAGGCGCCCACCTGAGGACTCCCCAGATCAAATCCCTCCTAATCTCATGATGAACCCTAGGGTCCCTGCTCCCCTCAGAGCGGCTGAAGGCTGGGAAGGGGGGAGGGCACCAGAGTCTGGGGTTCCCCCAAGCCTGCACGGCCCGCCCTGGCCCAACAAACCCCCTTCTTCAGTCATTCTCTCACACGTCCCCACCCCCAAACCCCACCTTGTAAAGAGGCTGAATCAGAGGGGGCTCCCCATCCTGCCTGGGACCTGGGGAGGCACGATCTCCAGAGCTGGGCCAGGAAGCAGGAGTTATGACCCTCTGCCGAAGAACCACTGACAAGATTCAGTGACGGTCCCCAAACCCAGTCAGGCAGTGAGTCCTGGCGGGGGAACCTGATTGACCCCACCCCCATTTGCCTGCGGTCCTGCCTGAGGGACGCCCAGTTCACAGGCCACGTGGGACACAGAGTGCCCCACAATCCCAAGACCCCTCAGAAGTCCTTTACCTGGGAGCGGATGACCTGGAAGGTGCCAGACTATCCCAGGGTCAAGGACTGGCCCCCTCCCCCCAGCAATCCTTCAGTAGGTGATGTGCCAGCCCGCGTCCCTGGGAGCCCACCTAACTCCTCAGACGCTGCAGCCACCCTCCCCAGCACTCGAGAGTCTCTACTGACTCGGCCCTTCCACAGGCTCCCGTCACCCCCTCAAAAGGCCCCTCCCCAGGCCCTCCGCCTGCTCCTAGCCTCCTGAAGTGACCGTCTTGACACGGTGCACATTCATTCATTCACAATCTGTAACTGTGGGCCCACATACATTCATTCACTCGTTTATTGTGTACCTTCCCTCACTCATTAATTCATTCACAAGTCACTCATTCATTCATCCTAGTTACTGTGGGCCTTCCTTCTCTCATTCATTCACAGTCATTCATTCACTCACGAAGTCACTCATTCGTTCACTCCTAGTTACTGCCCTGTCTTCCTTCCTTCCTTCCCTCACTCATTTGTTCCTCCAGTTATTGCGTTCCCACGGGGTGCTGGGCTGGGCTAGAGCCCGGCTCCCTGCCCTACAGGGGCTCACCATCCCAGGGAAGCCAAGTGTGAAACGAGTTCCCTGGGTGGAGGGCTGAGGGGCGGCAGGGATGGAAGGAGCGGGGAGGTGAGGGAGGATCCAGGAGCACGTTTAATCAGGTCCTGAGTGTTGAGTGGAGTTGGTCAGTGAGAAAATGCGGGCGGGCAAAGTGAGTGACACACGCACACAGCAACGCCCTCGAAGACCCCCGGGTCCCCTGTAGGGCTCCTGGAAGCCAGTGACCACCCCCAAAACTGAGTCTCTCCACGACCACCCGACATAGCGCCTCTGTCAAAGGTTTCCACCCGCACCCCCTCAAACACCCTCCAACAAGCCCCCTCCAGGCTCTGTTCAAGCAGATGCCACAAAACCCATCCCCTGGGGCTCCCCCTTCAGCCTTCCTGAAGACCCTTCAGGAGGACCCTGGAGCCGCATTCCTTGCCCCAGTCACCCCCAGGAGCAGACCGGGATTTGCAGCCCGGCTCCCAAAGACACCGGGGCAGTTCATCCACCTCTCTAACCTTCAGTTTCCGCCTCTGAGAAATGAAAATGATAACGGTGCTTCTTATTAAATATGCAGAAAATGGTAGCGTTGACTAGGTCCTAATGCAAAGCCTCCCAGTGCAGACTCAAATTCTGCCAGGCCCTGTTGCAGGAGCTGGAGATACAGAGGTGGCCCCCAAACCCATCATACCTATGTCTCAGACTGAGATTGGGAAGGAGACTAGAAGAGGCTAGACTCCAGGGTCTCCCCTGCAGAGGATTGCCAGGGCTGTGCATCCCCTCAGATTCCCCCAAGGCTACCCTTATGGTAGCTGCTGACTCACTTCATTTATCATCTCCGCAGCGCCCCTAAGACCCCTCTTATGGCCCCCAATAAAAGTTTCAGATGTCTCTGACCACCCAGTTCTCCTGGATCCTACAAAGACCTCATCCCACTCCAGAACCTTCTCAAACTTCTGCCTTCAGACACCTCAATAATAACCCACGATCCTCCCAAACTATCTCAAAGACACCAGTTGGAAAGTCTCAGAACCCTCCAGCTTCTCTGACACCGATAATGGCCCCGTCCCACTCCACCACTTCCCACTCCATCACTTTCCCAGAGCCTGGTGAGCGTTTCAATAATAACCTCAAAATGCCAGCACCCAGGGATTTTGACGACCCCAGTGACCAGCTTGTCACATGTACCACGACCTTCCAGGGCCCTCCAACCCTGCCACACCCATCCCCCCACAACGTCTATCTCACACCAGCGGTCCCCATGGCCGGCTCAGACACCCCGACGATGGTCACGTACCACTCCGCGAGATTCCCAGTCCCCATGGGACCCCCTCGGACTGCTCCCAGTGACCCTATGACCTCTCTGCGCCCTGTGAGTTAGTCCGACACCCCCACAAAGTCTACCTTGTACGAGAGCCCCCGAGCGTCCCAAGGCCGCCCCAGACACCCCGACGATGACCACTGCCACCCCGCGAGATCCGCTGCCCCTCCAGGACGCCCTCGGACAGCCCCCAGTGACCCCACGGCCTCCCTGCGCCCTCCGCCCTGGGGACCCGACCAGCGCTCACCAGTGGCACCACCGATACTGGTGGTGGCGTAGGCCTTGTGGTGGCACTCGGTACCTTCGGGGATGTCCCAGTACTGGTGAAGAAGCGTCTTAGCCATGACGGAACACCCCGGGCCCCGCACCGCAAGACCCCACGGCTCCCAGCGCCCAAGGGCGGACGCCGCTGACTCTCGCGAGACTTGCTGGGCGGCGCGCTCAGCCTCTCTTGCGGGCGAGACGGCAACAAGCGAGCAACTTTATTGAGCGCCGCGGAGGTGGACACGGGTCGCGCTCAAGCGCTTGGAATCGGGACTGGCGTAGAGGAAGAGCGCGTGCAGCCCTGGCCGACTTCTGGAGGGGGAAACTGAGGCCGACGAGGATCAGTGAAGGCAGATGTCGCTAGTTCAGCTCAGAAGGTCGTGGGTCAGGAGTGGTTTGACTCCCGGAGGTGGGGCCTAACTAGGGGCGGGACTATCAAAGGTACTAGGCCTATCCACAGGCACAGACGAGACCGCGGGGCCGTACTCCACTTGATAGGAGAGAGACGTCATTATGGGGCGGGACGTGGCGGGATGTGGCCACTCCCAGCGCCCGAATCTGTGGGGAGGCTTGGTTACGCCCAGTGGCCAGTCTTAACCCAGAGTCTGAACAGCGTGCGACTATTTGGGGGCGTGGTCAGGCTCAGGGGCTTAACGAGAAAGTGTCCAATCCCAGTGCTCGGATTCTTAGCACGATGTGGTCTGTGCCTAGTTTGTGGCTAGTCCAACCCCTGGGCGGGATGAAGAATGCTCTAGGCTTGGGGCGTGGCCAGAGCCCAAACATAACCTGAAGGCTTGTGGGCCTGACCAACCCGGCGTTAGCTTCTAAGTGGGGGGGGGGGGGGGGGTTGGTCCTGTCTCGAGGGAATGACCAATCCTGCTGCCAGAGCCCGAACTGGGGCGCCACCAGAGGACAAGGCCAACCTGGGGGCGTGGTTTGTTAAGACCTTGGCCAATCTTGGAGTTAGGCCCGGCTCAGGGGTGGAGTTTCGAGTTGCCGGAACCAGCGAGGGTGTTCGAGTTTGAGGAGGGCGAGACCCAGCCCTGGAGGCGGAGCCTAGCAGTGATCGCGGCCAATCACGCCGAAGCCCTGAACGGACCGCTGGGGGCGTGGCCCCGTGGGCGCGGCCAGGACCGGTTCCGGGCCGCCCGTGGGCGTGGCCGGGCCTGGACCGCGGCGGGGCCATGTCAGCGCCGCCGCCCTTGCAGATCCGCGAGGCGAACGCACACCTGGCTGCGGTACACCGGCGCGCGGCGGAGCTGGAGGCGCGGCTGGACGCGGCCGAGCGCACGGTGCGCACCCAGGCCGAGCGCCTGGCCCGCCACGACCAGCAGCTGCGCGCCGCCCTAGACGAGCTGGGCCGCGCTAAGGACCGGTGAGGCTCGGGGCCGGCCACATGGACTTCTCGGAGGAGGTGGGCGGAGGCAGAGCCGAGACTGGAAAGGAGGACCGGCAGGGGAAATCGTGTGCATTCACGTGGAGCCGGACTACTGGTGGGATTGGAAAAACAAACACCAAAATACTTGACTTAGTTTTCACTATGTAAAGTTGAGAGGTGTCATACAAGTGTGGGTATCTAACTTAAACAGGGTCCATTTTACCACTAGGCAAAATCGGCTGGTCCTGAGTGGTGCAGGGACCACCAGCCGCCTGATGTAGGTACTGGAGCCATGGCAGGTTCTTGAGGAGGGGAGGATGGGATGATATCAGCAGTTTTGAAGAGTCCCTCTAGCTGAGGGTTGAAAGGGATGAGACAAGTGCCCAGGGAGGAAGGTGGTGCTGAGGACCGGGTGGGAAAAAATTCAGAGCTGGTTGGATGCATTACTTCATCTTTACTGAGCATCTACTATGGGCCAGGCACTGTGCTGGGTATTAGGGCACATCAGTAAGACCTATGCAGCCCTGCCCTCAAGCAGACACATTGTTAGGCAGTTCCAATATGGGGTGATTGGGTGTGTGTGATGGAGGGCCACACGGCTCTGAGGGGGCCCAGAGGGAAGGCTTCCTGGAGGGGGAGCCATCTAAGCTGAACAACAAATAGGAAAAGAGGTAGGGGACAAGGGAACTGCAGGAAGAGCTACAGGGATGGATGAGAGAGTGTGTTAGTCTGCTGAGGTTGCCGTTAAAGAATACCACAGACTGGGTGGCTTAAACAACAGCAAATCATTTCTCACAGTTCTGCAGGCTGGGAAATCCAAGATCAAGGTACTGACAGATTCAGTTCCTTGTGAGGGTCCTCTTCCTGGCTTGCAGATGGTCATCTTCTCACTGTGTCCTCACGTGGCACAGAGAGAGAGCAAGCTCTCTGGTGTGTCTCTTACAAGGAAACCCTCATGACCTCATCTAAACTTATCTCTCAAGGCCCCATCTCCAAGTACTATCACATTGTGGCATAGGGATTCAATATATGAATTCGGGGGAGGGACACAGACATTCAGTCCATAATAGGGGGACTTTATCCTGACAGGGATGGAGGTCGGGAGCAGGGGAAGAGAACCTCTGGCTCCCCCGTGCCATAACTGCCCCGTGTTGCCTTCCTGCCAGTGAGATTGCCGCTCTCCAGGAGCAGCTGTTGACCTCCGAGGCTACTGTCCAGAGTCTGCAGGCTGCCGTGTGCCGGAGGGACAAGCTCATCAGGCAGCTGCAGCCCCGGGCTGAACTGCTGCAGGACATCTGCCGCCGCCGGCCACCCCTGGCTGGGCTGATGGCCACCCTGGCTGAGGCTGAGCGCCTGGGGCCCTTGCCGGCCAGTGTCCCCAGTCACCCACTCCCTGGTGGGCCCAGTTCACACCTTGCCAACAGTACTGGGGAGGAAGAGGACAGGGACCATCTCCAGCCTGCTGTGTTGGGGACCACTGTGTGAGTGCCAGAGTAGATTCCAGAATGGAGAAAGAGGACCCCTACGGGGACTTTTTCCACTGCTGTGGGTGTGCTTGGGGGTCACCAGTACCCCAGAGAGGACCCCGTGGCAGAGCCATAATCCTGTCCAAACGTCAGAACCTGCTAAAGAGTCATAGGTTTCAAATGGGCGGCCTACAGGAACAAATGCAGATGTTGAACCCGGAGAGAAGTGTTTGTTTTTTTAAAAACAAAACTTTGAATCAATCAATCACCCTTGTTGGAGAACTGGCAGTGCTGACACAAAAATCTGGATTTCTAGCTTCGGACTGGGCCGTGCCTGCCTGGATCTGAGTCCAGGGCACCCTCTTCAGTGAGTGTGAGTTTCAGGCCCCACATGTCTCTTAGGGCCAGATGTCTGGCCCCTGAAGCATCTGAGTTTGAGACCTCTCTTTTTCCGGTGGAGGCGGATGATTTGAGTTTCTCTCCCTTTTCCCCTTGCCCTGATTTTTGTTCGTCCCGAAGCATTCCCCATCCTAAAGCTTTTTCTTATTCTCATCTCAGTCCAGAATTGTGAGCCTCAACCCTCAGGCCATTTTGCATTGGTTATATGAAGACAAAGTTTTAATCCTAGATTTTTTCCCCCCAAACCCTATCCTTCCCTCAACGCAGGGAAGAGTGTGTGCGTGTGTGATGTGCTGAGATGTCTGCAGCCAGGCTTTGCTGCCCAGGCAAACTCGGGCACCCCATAAGCTTTTCTTGATAGCGTCCTGCCTCAGGGTCTTGACACTGGCTGTTCCCTCCGCCTAGAATGCACTTCCCTCAGCTGTCACATGACTAGCTCCTTGTCACTCAGGTCTTTGCTCAAACGTCACCTCCTCCCAGAGGCCTTCCCTGACCACCTTATTGGAAGTCATTCTTCTCCACTCCACCCCCACTGCCTCATTTGATTTTCTTTATGTAACTTCTTACCATCAGAGTGGAAGCTCCATGGGGGCAGGGTTTTTGTTCTCTGTCACCAGTGGCAGGCACACTCTGGGACCCCGGTAGGAACAGGATGGGTCTATGGGCCCTGAAGAGAGCCAGGGACCCCAGCACATCCCATGAGGCGCCCCGGCCAGTGTAGCTTTTGTAGCAGCAGCTGGCTCCTTTTTATATTCCTTAGAGAATCTATTTTTTCACTCCTCATTTCTATGCTGCCCTTCTTGGCCCAAGATATTCGGGGTGCTTTTTTTTTAAAATCAAAACAGGGAACCCTGTGCCCTTCTCTGCCCAGCCCAAGTGCCTGGCCTGGTACCATGGTAGCTTTTTACCGCCTCCTGACTCAGGGAATGGTCATACCAGGAACCATGGCGGGGCACAGCCCCTTTCAGCCCGGAAGGCTCAGCGTCCACCCTCAGCCCTCAGGATGGGGCCGCCTGGCGTCTCACAGTGACCCCTCAGTGTGGCAACAATGGCCCGGTTTTCTCCTTTGGACGAACAGGGGTTGGAGGGTGCTGTTTGTACGAGGCGAAGGCAGGCTGGCGCCTGTCGGAGCTCAAGAATAAACCAAATGATTTCATGGCATTGGTCCTTCCTCCTTTCTTCCTGGTGGGGGAGCTGGAGGGGGGCTGCTGTGCTGCTCCTGGTCCAGGGTGGGGCCCCGCTGGGTGCGGAGACACAAGTTACAGCCCCGGGAGCTTGTGCCAGGCACTCCACACACACGGTTGTGTCTCATCTCCTCAGACAACTATGCACACAGGCATCACCCCATTCTACAGCTGTGCAAAGCAAGGCTCAAGAGAGGTAAAGTGAAAAGGGCCTCTGGGTCGGAAGGGCCCTGGCCACTTCCAATTTTTTATTGTTGAAATTCTGATTCTCTTAAAAATGTGGAGATGCCCAAACAGAGCTACAATAGTTGTGGTTACATTCTACATTTTTCTATATATATATAAAAAAATCCAACATTTGTAACCCTCATAAAAATACACAATGGAGTATTTCTTTGCCTACGTAAAGAATTTTGGACTGCAGCAAGCCACAAGAATTTCTGCAGCAGAGTGCCACTGCCGTTTCTCATAAAACTGATGGTGTTGCAATCAGCTGTAGCTTGAATCGCAGCGCCGGGTGGCTTGTGATCCACGGCTTGGCTTCTGACTGTGGCAGCAACTTTCGACAATACCACTGTGCTGTGTGCAACTGCAAGCTTTGAAAAGCTTCTGATGATCTCTGGGTCTCTGCGGGTGGTGGCGTCCCCAAACGGGGGCCCACGTTTTTAGTCCTGGGAAATCCATTATCATTTTCAATCCTGACTGTTGGTGTAACGCTCTCGGTTGGCAAGATGTCCAAAGTCTCGACAGAAGGCATTCAGTGATGGCAGCCTTGGTTCCTCTTGGATTACGGATGTCAGGGGTCAGGGTCGCCTCTCCGGCCGGTACTGGAGCCCCTGGCTCAGCGGCTTGTCATGAATGAGCCAGCCCACCAAGTGATGTTTGAGACCTGGAAACCAACCACCAGGTGACCCATATTGACTGGCCCTAAGTAACTACCAGGAATTGCTTTGTTCAAGTCAACGTTGATGTCTGTAGGACCCAGCTGTGAGCACCACCTGCTGGACAGGGGCCTGGGTCACCTCGAGTCCTTTAATATTGGATCCCTCAGCAGCTTTGGCTGCGGCCGTGTGAAAAGGGGCTGGTGGCTGGTGAAGCCCAGAGAAGGGAGGGGACCTGCTCCAGCTCACACAGGAATTGGGCCTTGCCTCCCTCCATCCAGGACACTGGTCCCCACAGGGCTGTGGCCCACCCTTCCTCCTTGTGGTTAGGAAGTGACCCCCTCCCCCCCACCACCACCTGGGCCTGGCTTTATCCCAGGACCTGGGCACTGCAGGGAGTAAGCGAGCAGGACAGCAGGTGGACAGCGGCGGCAGCAACAGCACCGCCCTGTGCCTCTCGGCCCGCCATATGCCCCCACAGGGCCATGCTGAGGGCCATGAGGCTCTGGTGCCTAGAGAGTTACAGCTGGGGCCCCTCCCAGTCTCCAGGGTACCGTCCCTTAGCAACAGCCCGGCCCAGCAGGACACACTGCCAACGCTGGGCAGAGCAGGCAGAAGGCAGAAGGCAGGCGGAGCAGCTACCCGGACTCCAGGACAGACGAAGGCCAGGTGAGTGAGCGGGGGCACCCGGCCTGCAGCCTGGTTGCCGAGCGGGAGCCCCTCCAGATCTCTCTCCCATCCAGCAGCCCAGGGAGCCCTGACCCATCATGGATGCTGTGGACGCCACCATGGAGAAGCTCCGGGCCCAGTGCCTGTCCCGAGGGGCCTCGGGCATCCAGGGTCTGGCCAGGTGAGCTGTCCCCTCACACCTCCCCAACCCCCCGGATCACTTTCCAACCACGCTCCCTGCCCACGCCCCCTGCCCCCAGGTTTTTCCGCCGCATGGACCGGGACAGGAGCCGGTCCCTGGACGCAGGGGAGCTCCAGCGGGGCCTGGCCGAGCTGGGGCTGGTGCTGGACACAGCCGAGGCGCAGGGCGTGTGCAGGCGCTGGGACCGTGACGGCAGTGGGACGCTGGACCTGGAGGAGTTCCTGCGGGCACTGCGGGTGAGGCCGGGCGCTCGACCGCGCGTGAGTCCCTCCACCCTGTCGTCCGGGGGTGCCAAGTCCTTGTGGGCTTATCCACATCGGGGGACCTCCCGAGCTCCACCCCCCCAGTCACCACCTCCCCCCAGCCCCCCATGTCCCAGGTCCGGGAGGCAGTCATCACAGCCGCGTTCGCCAAGCTGGACCGCAGCGGGGACGGCGTGGTGACTGTGGATGACCTCCGGGGGGTGTACACCGGCCGCGCCCACCCCAGGGTGCGGAGCGGGGAGTGGACGGAGGAGGAGGTGCTCCGCCGCTTCCTGGACAACTTTGACTCCTCCGAGAAGGACGGGCAGGTGGGTGCGCGGGTACCACCCCCTCTGCCCACGCCTGCGGTCCCCCCTGACAGCCCATCTGCCCCCAGGTCACGCTGGCCGAGTTCCAGGACTACTACAGTGGCGTGAGCGCCTCTGTGGACACGGATGAGGAGTTTGTGGCCATGATGACCAGCGCCTGGCAGCTGTGAGCGGTGCACACCCACTCGGCTGGCACCATGCAGCGTAGGGCCCCACCCGGCACCCCTGGGTCAGGGCCCCTCTCACCTGGGCTTTGAGCTGAGCAGCCCCGGGGTGGGGGATGGAGGGGATTGTGGGAAGATTGAGGCCGCAGAACCGGCTGGACCAGGTCTCCAGGGACACGGCTTGGCCACCAGGTGTCAGTGGGACAAAGGTTCCAACGATGGGTCACTGGTTCAGGAGCCCAGGGAGTGAGACCCTCCATGCCCACGCCATGCCGACCCCAGGTCTCCTCCTGGGTCTGCTCAAGTGAACCCTGTCAGCACCCTCACCCCTCCCTCGTGACTCCCCCAGGAAGCCAGGCAGCGCCCGGGTGGGGAAGCAAACTGCTCTTCTGTGACGCAAGGCTCTGCACGGAGCGGCCGGTCTTGGAAGGCAGCCAAGCTTGGTCACCTGCCCAGGTGTGGAGTGCGGGGCAAGCCAGGCTGCTGAGGAACCGTTCCTGGCCAGGTTGCCTGGCTTCCTGAGGCCCCTGGGGCATGCGGGAGGCCAGAGTTTTAGTTAAAAGTTTTAATGTAGTTCCCAAATACATTTCATATGACAATCTTACATAAATGTTCCAAAACACATGGGCGTTATCTGGTTTTACTTGTCACTAGTTGGCTAAGGCTTAAAGCAGAGAAGTGTGACCGGATCTGCTGGGAGGGCCTTTGGTGTCGTCCCGTGGCTCAGGCGCGGACGCGGATGCGGGCTGCACAGGCCACCCTGAGGTGTGGGCGGCACAGCTCAGACGGGCCTCCCCCTCACCCTGTGAGGGCCCTGTGCACAGAGGCCTCCTCTGCGGGCCCCGCCAGGCGGGCGGCACCCAGCTGGCTCTTGGCCACGCTATGGGGTGGGGCGGGCAGAGGGCGCCGCTCCTGTGTGTGCTGCGAGCATGGGTTCTGCCCGTTGTCTGGAACCGGTCCGCTCGCTGCCCCCTCCTTGAAGGCCCTGCCAGGGTCCCCCTCTGCCTCTCACAGAGGCCCCCAGCCCTCGACGGTCTTGGGGGCAGAGATGTCCAGGGCTGGGCAAGGAAGGAACGGCCAACAGCAGGAAGCAGGTTTTGCACCTGGGTGCCTGATGACGGGTGACCCATGTTATGGGGACAGACAGGAGGATGGGGGGGAGCCCTCCCACGCCCTCCCACGCCCTCCCATGCCCAGTGACCCTTTTCTAGATAGGCTCTCCAGGCCCAGGGCCCAACCCCTTCGCACCCCACGACTTGGCCTGGAGGAACCCCAGGTGGGGAGCACCCCCAGCATGGGGGCCGGGGCCACAGGGGGAACGAGGACGCAGCCCACGACGGAGCCGTGCCTGCTCAACACACAGAAGAGAAGCGCCTTGATCTAGGAAACCAAATACAAAGCCTTGGGGGGGAAAGAAAAGGTCTAAAAATAAACCCCCCAAATCAGAACGTGGGAGCTGGGAGGTAAAGACAGTAGTAACAGAAGATCCAGCAGGCCCAGCGTGACACTGTGTGGACAGACCCGGTGCCCGGGCAGGTGGAGGCGGGGAGAGCCGGCGACACGACGAGGGTGGGGTGAAGAAACGAGGGGTCCCAGTCCCAGTGAGAAGCCGTGACAAGTCTTAATGTGCCATTTCAATTCAAGGTGGGGAGGGAAGAAATGTTCTTTTTCGTTTTGCTCATCAATATGATGAGGTTCGTGTCCCAAACCACATTCAGGCAGTTCCCGAGTCTGCTTCTGAACGGGACGTGCGGATCCAGACTGTGGCCACCCAGCGGGGAGTGTGGTTCCCGAGCCCCGCGCCTCGACGCTGCCGGAGGGAGGGGCGGGCGGGCGGGCAGACAGACGGACAAAGCAGCAGGCTCGTGGGCAGCCGGCTCCCGGCGCTATGTGCTCCCGGCCGTCTGCCCGTCCCCTTCGTCGCCAGCGCCTGTGGGGAGCGGTGGCCTGGCCGTCAGGTGTCTGCCCTGGACACAGCCCCACCCCTTGGGTCAGCCCCGGGACCCCTGGCTCACCGCCTCCGGTGGCCCCCGACGGGGCCAGGACGTCGTCGTCGTCGCTGTCGTCCTCGTTGGACGGGGCCGCCCCAGGCTCGGGGGCCGGCGTCCTGGCCTCCTGCTCCTGCTCCACGTGGCTGCGCAGGGCCAGGATGCGGTGGTGCAGGGCCGCATACAGCTGGCCCGTGTCCTTGGAGCTGGCCTGGTGGAGGCAGAGGGGAGGGCCAGGTTACAAGGCCTCACGGGGAGACCCCTCCTCAGGTGACGTGGCCACAGCCCCTGCCATAATGGGATGTCCCAGCTCCCGGGCTGGACTGGGGAGGAGCCTGACCTCTCTCCTCGACAAACCCGGGGACAGCAGACCGAAGCTCCCCCAGGTCCAGGGCCTGTCCTCCCGAGGGGTCCACAGAGCCTGGGCCGGGCCAGCCTTCGGTGAGCCATCCCGACCCTGGAGGCCTCCTACTCTCCCCGGCCAGGCCCTCAGTGCAGGGCTCTGAGTGCTAGGCATGGGGCTGCCCTGCCCTCGTCCGGGGGCTGTTTGGACAGCTTTGTTCCCCGAGAGGCCGGGGGCAGCCCAGCCCGTCCCTGGGGCTGCTCACCGAGATCAGGAAGACCTTCACGCCCTGGTCCTCCGTGTCCATGGCTGTGATGCGGATGCTCTTCTCACTGGCCTTGTCCATCTGCATCTGGGCCCACAGCTTGGTGTTGAGGATCAGCCGCAGGCTGCCCTGGGTCCGCATCACTGCAACCAACGAGGCCATCAGCTCTGCCCCCCACCCCTCGACGAAGCCGCTACGAGAACAGACACAATCTGCAGGAAAGCCAACACCCCCAGGGTGAAATCCCACAATCCCCCCAAGGTCCACGAAAGCCTCCTGTCTGCTGAGCGGCAGCCCTGGCAACCCCCCACCCCTGGCGGCACATCCAGTGGGTGGAGCTGGTGCCAGGACGGCGGCTCCCCTGGGGAAGGGGCTGGTCAGGAGGCAGCAGGAGGCGGAGGTGGGTCTGCACACTGGGGACACGCCACACGAAGTCTACGCCCCCTGACTCTCGCCACCCACAGGCCAAGGCGCAGCTCCTGCCCCATGAAAAGGAGCTAACTGCTTAGAGGAAGCGTCAGGGCTGACCGCTGCTCAGAGCCTCCATCAGGAGGGAGACAAAGGTAGACTGAGGGCAGCACACAGTGGAGAAGAACAGGGGACAGGCCTCTCCTCTCTGGAAATGTGTGTGAGACCACGAGTTCCACCCACAGCGGGCCCAAGGCCAATGCTGTCCTGCTCAATTTGTCCGAGCCTACCCACCCTGCCCGAGCCCCAACCCCATGGACACAGGTGAGCCCTGGCCTTCCTGCCAGCCGGGCCCTCCCCACTGGAAAACCCGGAGCAGATTACAAGCGGTCACCCCAATCTGGGTGACCCTCACCCCCTCCAGCCCTCTGGGCCCGGCCTCACAGCCCAACCTACCCCCCGAGGTGGACTTGGAGGGAAGGAAGGTCAATGCCAAGGATCAAAGGCTGCGTGGGGTGAAAGGAGACGATGGCCGGGAAGGATCTCAACAAGGGAGGGGGCAGTGCAATTACAACGAGGCTGGTCACAGGCTGATGACCCAGGGGCAGAGCCACGAGCCGCGGGGGCTCAAAATCCTGCGCCCTCTCTGTCCAGATACACTTGCACGTTTCCATTAGGGAAAATGAAAAAGAACAGTGCCTGAACAGAAGCCCAAGTGCATAAAAACAGTGCCGAAAAGACGCAGCATGAGCTACGCCTGGGCCAGGAATGGACGTTTCTGTAAAGGCCGCAGGGCAGTTTTAACTGGGGAGGATTAAAACAACAAAACAAAACAAACAAAAAAATGAACACACACGTTTCACATATATACAAACATGCCCGCACACACATCCGTTCTGTAACAAGCGTACTTCCGGGAATAAGATTCACGTGTAGATGGCCCCAGTAGCATTACTTACAAGTCAAAAACAATTAGAAACAACCTACATGTCCGTCAGCAGGGAAATGGCTGAATACACTCACGGCCGATGGAATGTTAATTCATACAGAAGCTTTTCAAAAACAGTCATATTTTAGGGAAAATTTAACAACACAGGAACACGCCCACAAAACGGCAAGTGAAAAGAGCAAGAGACAAAGTCACCCCACTTCCTTAACAAAGATCCACAGAACAGGAATGGACCTCCAAGACAGTCTTGGCAGACAGAGATCTCCCTCTTTTTGTAAAAAGATTTTCGTTGATGTTTGATTTCTTTGTTTACTCACCACGAAACAACTGACACTTTATAAGAAAATACGTTTGAAAATGGCTAAATCCTTTCATCCACTTTCACGATCAGGAAGAGGAACATCACAGAAGGGCTGGCGGCTGGAGCCTCTGGGCCAGGCCGGGTCCCGCAGGCTGAGGGCCGGCTGTGGGTGCAGACAGGGAGCCCCGCCCCGCCGCGCCCCTGGCTCCTCCACAGAAACCTGGCCGAAGCTCACCTAGTCGGGACTGCAACGTCCCATCGTCAGTCGATGCCATGTCGTTGAGTCTGAGCAGCCCCCGGCCTCTCTCCACCCACGACTGCGAGGTCTTGTCAAAGACAAACAGCTTACACTGGATCTGGAACACAAGGTGGCCCTCTGGGTGAGCAGGGACCCTGGCCGGCAGACAGACCCCGGGAGCCTGCAGGGAACCCGCGATGAACCAGCAGGGTCAACGAACTATGGTCTGGGGGACACGTCTGGCCCTTGGCCACTTTTCTGTCCTGCCCTCGAACTAGAATGGACTTTACATCTTTAGAGGAGTATTAAAAAAAAATAATCATTAAGGAAATGCACATCAAAACCACAATGAGATACCACTTCACACCCACTAGGATGGTAATAACCAAAAAGACAGATGACAACAGGTATTGGAGGATGTGGAGAAATCAGAACCCTCATACCTTGCTAATGGGGATGGAAAATGGGGCAGCCACAGTGGAAAACTGTTCTCCAACACATTAAACGTGGAGTTATCATATGGCCCAGAAATTCCACTCCTAGGTATCTACCCACGAGAAGTGAAGCACGTGTTCACATAGAAACTATTACGTGAATGTTCACAGAGCATCATTCTTAATACCTCAGAAGTGGAAACAAACCAAGCGCCCACCAGCAAGTGACTGGATAAACAAATGTGGGCTACCAATACAGTGGACTGTTATTCAGCCTTGAAGAGGAGTGAAGCGCCAACACACGGTCCACCAGGGATGAACCTCGAAAATGTGGACACAAAAGGCCACATGTTGTACGATCCCATTCACGTGAAATGTCCACAACAGGCAAATCCACGGAAACGAAAGTGGGGTTGCCTGGGGCTGCAGGAAGGGGGATGGGCAGTGACTGCTCATGGGCACAAGGCTTCTTTTTGGGGGGGCAAAAATGTTCTAAATTAGTGAATACAGTAAAAACCACTGAACTGTACGCTTTAAAAGGGTGAATTTCATAGTATGTGCACTGTACCTCAATAAAGTTGTTATACAAAAAAAAATGCAAGAGAGACCACACGTGGCCCTTTACAGAAAAAGTTTGCAGATCTTTTAAGTCAGTATCTCTCAAGATAGATAGATAAGAAAAACTGTGAGTGGCGGAAAAAAGTACCACTAAAAACCCCACGTTAAAAACTCCCCAAAGCCACATATACGTGGTTTATAGACACACACGCAGGTATGTGTGAAAGGACGAAGGGCAGATGGAGCCCCACCACACTGGACGTGCTGCCCCAGGAGGGGAGGGAGATGGGACGGGGCACGGGTGCCATGAAGTCTGGTCTAAGAAAAGAACACAGCACCACCGGGACAAAATAATCACAGCTGTTGACTCTGGGTGGCAAGAGGTGTTTGTTACACGTCTTTGTAGTTCCCTGAATTATCGAGACTGTCTCAGAACAGACCGTTTTGCTCTAAAACAGAGCAGTACAAGAAGTCCGCTAGCCGCACCGACGGGTCCCAGAGGCCGGGCGCGCCTCACCTGCAGCACGTTGCTTTCGGCCTCCTCCCCGGTGATCACCTCCACCTTTTCCAGCAAGCACTTCCGCGCTGTCGCCTTGGTGTAGGCGGCCGCCGACTCGGCCAGCGACTCTGCAATGTTATTAGCTAAACGACATTGACTATTGATTTGGTCAGGGGGAGGGTGTACCTCACAGGACACCCAAAGGGTGGCTCTGGCCTCAAGGGGGCCAGCGCCTTGGGCCCACAGCGGACCCTGGCAACGCACCACGTAACTCTGCCTCGGAGTCTGCTGGGCGGCCACCGGGAGCGGCCAGTGCAGCTGCGGCCTCCCACTCTCCCACGCAGGCGAGGAGGGCAGACAGCGAGAGACCTCCAAGGGCGCTGAGGAGCGTCTGCCGCCTCAGGGCGAGGAGGAGGGCGACAACCACCTCAACCCCATCCTGGTCACCAGGCAGGGCCCCGGGCCTCGCCCCCCCTCCTGCTCACTGGACAGCCAGCACGCACGGCTGTGGGCTGTGCCCGAGGGTGGTTCACAGCGTCCCCGCCCCTCCCTGCCTCCCGGACGCCCCCGGGAGAGGGCAGGACCGAGGCCTACCTTTCTCGGGGGTGGCCTCCTGGGACGAGGACTCGGACCCGGACTCGGCCACTGTGTTTTCTCTGTTGGCATCCGGGCTGACCTCGTTTAACTTGGGCGGGCTCTGCGGGGAACGAAGGCGCACAGGAGGAGGGGGCGTGGGGGGTGGTCCCGGGGGCCGACCGCTGCAGGACAGGGAACCCCTCTGCCGGGAGGCAGCTCCTGGCGCCCCCCGCCCAGCAGAGGACCCCCTCTGCCGACGCTGGCCTCCCTCCCGCACTCTGGGGACCCGCCCAGCCCCAGCCCATGCGCACTCAGCGCCTGCTGAGCAGCATCAGAGACAGGCGGTCCTCAGTCCTCACAGGCCCGCCCGGACGCGCACGCGAGCCGCCTCTGGAGCCTCTGTGGCGTCACCTGGAGGTGTGTGCCACCAGCCGACCTTGGGCCACCTGGTCCCCCTGGCCCGTGAAAGAGTTCTTTGCCTACTTCATCGTAATCGAAAAAGGACAGTACTGACGCTCAAGAAAAGAAGCAGGCGGCTCCTTAGTGAAACAAACACTGAGACCAAGACGGCAGGAATCAGGTGGGCCCCAAACAGCGCCTGAGCTGCCCTCACAGTGGACACAGCGGGGCTGTGTGTAATGATTGGGAAAGAAAAGGAAGAAAGAGAAGGAAGCGGGTAACGACCCTAGAAGCCCATCCCGGGCTGGCTGGGCTCTCTGGGACCAGGATGTGGCCCGCGGTCAGCCACGTGCCTCAGCCGTGGTGTGTCAGGAGTGCAGGGGACACTGGAGACCCTGCAGGGTTGCCCCCTCGCCCCCCACTCTGTGCTGCAGCCTCACGGTGGCGATGGGGCTGCCCTCCCTTGGCTTCAGAGGTGGCACAGGGTGGTCCCGGCCCACATGGCTAAGGAGTCTGGCCTGACGGCTGTCACCGCACCTGCCCTTAGCTGGGAGGAAGCGCGGCCCGTGACTCAAGGGAAGCCCCTCTCAGGACGAGGAAGGACAGGATGCGCGACACTGGCTCCTACAGAGCCTCCCTAGGCCACCAGCGCCGCCCCCCGTTTAAGCTGAGTCTGAGCTGGGTCTTCTTTCTCTTACTTGGAAAAGAAAACATTCTAATTTCACAGGACTCAAGGCAGCAGCCACACCCGACGTGTCCCGGTGACCTGCGGGAGGCTCCGAGAGCCTTCCAGGCCCTGGGCAGGACAGTCCCCACGGGGGTCACTCACCAACACGCGCTCACTCATGTTCTGGCCAAATATGAATTTGCTGCTGGCAGCGTCGGCACTGTTGGCTGAGCTCTCTAAACTGAAGAGGAGACACGCTGTGAGCGCAGGGTGGCACAGGGCCAGGCGGTGTGCACGCCCACATGCGCGGCACACACACACGGTCGCACGGTCGAGGCCCCGCTCCGCCTCGGGCTGGGCTGGTGTGCCAGGGACAGGTACCCGCAGGCCTCCATGCCAGCCCTCTCCAGGCGGCAAACACAGACCCTTGGCTCGCACCGCCTGGCACCAACTGCACACGGGCGCCGTGTGACACACCAGATGCCCGTCTTCCCCAACCCCCAGGAGGTGGGCAGCACCACACAGAGGCTGAGCGCAGGGGCGTTCCGTCCACTCCCAGCAGACAAACCCGGCTGTCTCTTGCCAGTGGGCTGCCCCCGGGAGGCACTGCAGCTCTCTGGGTCCCTCCCCAGGCCTGCACCAAGGAGGTGATGCCTCCTGTGGGGTGGCCGGCAGGTGACACGGGATGACCTTTGGGGAGCGCTCAGCAAACGGCAGCTGCCCTGGCGGTCACACTTCATCCGTTTTAAGACATCACAGGCTGCACGTGCCTCCCAATTTGGGAAACACTCAGGTGCAAAAAATGCGTCTTAAAATATCTGATGCACTCTGCTAACCGGGGGCCAGGCAGCCAAGCAGCGAGGTCACTGTTCCCATCGGGCCTCTCCGAGGTGGGAGCCCGCACGGCGCCTGCTCTCCTGGCCCATCTCCCAGGCAGGGACGAGCCTTCCTTCTCAAACACCCCGGCAGCCAGGCTGTTGGCAAGTGCCACCACCAGTAGCGCCAACGGCGAGCCCAGATCCAGGGCAGGGAGCACCTGGTGACAGGAGACAGCCGAGCTGTCACTGGCCCACCGGGTTCTGTTCTGGGCACGAGGCCCGGGTGACAGAGGTCACTCCCGGGGCTGGGCTGAACAAGCCCACGGGACTGGGGTCCTGCCTTAGATGTCTGCTGAAGCCCACCATCCCAGCCCCTCCACATCTGTGTCCAGAGCGGAAAAGAGGGAGGGGCTGCACGGTGACTGGGATTCTGGCTGCACGTGCCCTTGCCCTCCCGAGGAAGGACTGGGCTGGCTCCTGGTGCAGGAGGGTCCAGGCTTCTCTGGGCCCTGAGGCAGGTACCACGGGTGACCACGGGCCCGAGGCGCAGACCTGGAGCTGATGTACTGAAGGAAGTAGTTGGTGGCGGCTGGCGCTTCTGAACTGGGGTGTCCGGCGTTCTCCATGTCCACTACTTCAGCGTTCTCATTTATTAACTGGGAAACAGAGAGGAAACACTGCTCAGAGAACGGCATGTCCTGGACCTCTGCAGCTCAGCCTGCGTCCACAGGCCCTACGCTGACATGCGGCATGGCTCCGTCTACATGTGTGCACCCTGGGGTGTGGTAAGAGTTAAGATACAAAAACAGTCCATAAGGCACTAGGGAGCCTTTTCTACCTTGTTTTAAAAAAGCACACTCAGGCTGGCACCTTGTTGGCATTTTTATCAATACTTCTGCACCGAGGAATCACAGGTCGCTTACAAATCTTACATTTTAAGGGGTTCATTATAAACAAAACAGAAGCATCATTTCTCAAGGCTGCTTCTACGCCAACTGCCATGCTAGCCTGGTTAAATACATTCTCCGATGAAACTCTCCCGGGAACGCTGAGAGGTGGGTGTTAGCGACCTTGCTCTGAGTGAGGAAGCAGAGGCTCAGAGTGGTTAAGAAACCACGGCTTTGAGTCGCCCCCCCCATTGAGAAGCTGGGATGCAACCATGAGACGCCCGGATCCCCACGAGACATCGTCCCCACCCCAATCTCAAGGCAGCGAGGAACAGACTCGACCTGATGGCTCAGGCCAGGCCCCCGGTCCCCAGCATGGGTGGATTTCCAGGTCCTCCCTGCTGTTGCTTTCTGCTCCCAGGAGGGAGCAGCTGCCAAGGGACTCAATATTTTGCCTAAAGCTGTGCAACATCAACACCTATTCTTGTGTCTCTTGGGGTATGTGTGCTTCTACTGAACCGTGGGCACCAGAGGAGGAAGCTGACGGCGTGGCCTGACATCTCCTCCACACCCGAGACACTCTTGTTTTCTCGTTTCAGGGCTTCTCACCTTTTGCGTTACTGACCCCGGGCGCAGGTGGTTCCCTGAGCGGGGACGGGGGCTTCCTGGGCACTGTGGGGTGTTGGTCAGCATCTCTGGCCTCCACCTACTTAGTATCAGTGGCACCTACCCCCCAGCTGTGGCAATGACAAATGTCCCCAGACACAGCCACTGACACTGCCCCTCAAGCCTCCAGGAGCTTCTTGCCAGATGAGCTGCTGGAAATGGCACAGAGGGACCTTCAGTCCCTGGGGCTGGGACAGGTCTTCCGAGAGGGCCAGCGCGTGGGGTCCAGAACCCAGATCCCCTGCCACTGCCACATGCTCCCCACCCCCGACTCAAAGTCCCCAGACTAGACCAACACACCTGGGGGGCAGCCAGGAGGTGACAGATCCTGTTGCCTCCTGTGGGAGAGAAAACAGTATCTTTCCACCTGCCCTCCTTGAAAAAAACAAGGCGATGGCTCTCAATTGGGGGTGACATGGTCCCACGGGGAACATTCAGAACCGCTGGGGATGCTTTTGGTGGTCGTCACTGGGGGCGGGGAGGGGGTGCTGCTGGCATCTAGAGGGCGGGGGCCGGGGATGCTGCTCAACACCCTACAGTGCGCAGGACGGCCTTCCACAACTAAGAAGGATCCGGGCTGAACGACGCTAGTGCTGAAAGAAACCCTGAAGTAAGCACAGAAAAATCTCTTTGGTGACCTGGAAAGCATCGGATCCTAATGTCTGCTTGTTCCTTGGCTATAAACACGTCAGCTGTCAGGGCTAAGGTGCCTCTCTCAGCCTGGCTCCTGGAAGAACGAGGGGGCCTGCCGCCAGGAGCCACAGCTCAGCCCCACACTGGCAGGGGTGGGGCAGGGTGGGGGGCAGCCGGCCGGGGTGCTGCCAGGAGTCAGCAGCACAGCACGGAAGGGACGCAACAAGCAGCTGCTGGGCGCTGAGGCCCAGGACCACCCCAGACACGGCCCCCACTCCCCATCCCCGGGCAAATGAACCTGGGGGAGGCGTAAAAAGATCCCTTCACTGGGTCAACAGCTCATCTGGCCTTCTGACCACATACCTTAACTCTGTCCCTCAGGTTCTGCCCAAACACAAACGCCTGCTGTGCAAGCTCCTTCTTCTCGCAGCTCTCCTCAGAAGCACTGCTGGACTCATTTTTCTGCGAGTCTTTCTCCTGGTTAAAACAAGCAAACAGAACAACTGAAAAGAAGCCACACATCAGCCCTGAGAAGCGAGATGAGCCATCTCACACCATTGTATTTGCCTGGCGTGAATCCTGTGGAGCGGGCCCTGGGGTGGGGGACCAGGGAGATGCCCTAGGGCTGGGGGGGACCAGACCTCTCCAGGGAGGGGGAGGGGCGAGGTCTTGGCAGTGCCCTCGTCACCGGGAACACTGGGTGGAGACGGTGGGGTGGGGGGTCACGTCCAGGTCTCCCTCCAGCTCAGAGCCCTAGCCACCAGTTTCTGAGAAGCAGTATGCTGTGGGAATGATTCCTTTTTCCAATTCCACTAACTGTGGTTTCAGGGTGGGGGGCTCAGGGACATCTGAAGATTGAATTGGAGATGTTCATTTTCACCATTTGAGCCTGAACATCCGGCGGCGGTATGGCAGCGGGTGGGGGAGGCAGAGGGTGGAGAACCTCAGGCAGCGACCTGTCTGCTGAAACAGGCAGAGTGGAGATAAACACACGGGTGCAATCTGTCTCCGTACGTGGAGCCCTGGATGTGTTGCTGCAACTCGGATTTCAAGTCCGTCTCTGCCAACCGCAAATGCAGGCTCTTCATTAAATGCCCCTTATTTTCAGCTGCTATGCAACGCTACTGGAAAACATATGCATCTGGCCTATATAATCCCAGAACCCTGGAGGACTTTTTTTTTTAAAAACAAACAATTTCTGGGCTTCCCTGGTGGCGCAGTGGTTGAGAATCCGCCTGCCAATGCAGGGGACATGGGTTCGAGCCCTGGTCCGGGAAGATTCCCACATGCTGCGGAGCAACTAAGCCCATGTGCCACAACTACTGAGCCTGCGCTCTAGAGCCCACGAGCCACAACTACTGAGCCCACGTGCCACAGCTATTGAAGTCTGCACGCCTAGAGCCCATGCTCTGTAACGAGAAGCCACCGCAATGAGAGGCCCACGCAACGAAGAGTAGCCCCCGCTTGCTGCAACTAAAAAGAAAGCCTGCGCACAGCAACAAAGACCCAACGCAACCAAAAATACATAAATATATAAAAATAAAAATAAATAAATAAAGCAAAGGATTTCTGAGCGAACTCCCAAGCACACTTCTGCCACTAGAAGCAGCACATGTGTATGAACCCCTGAGGAACTGCTCGGTTGTGGAAGAGGGACGGGAGACATCTCTCCAAGTACAGCGGTACAAGGCCCCAACAGACTACGTGCGTGGAAACGAAACAGGCCTTGGGCTATCCGGCCCTAAGTGCCAGAGCCCTGCTCGTGGCCCCTTTCACTCAAAACCAACTGTGGAGTTCTTGGTGGTCTGGTGACCTGGCCAGTCAGTTGTGGTTACACATGGAGACCTCTGAGCAAATCAGGATGCTTTAGCATGGGCCAGCTTGGATACAGCCCAGAGTGGTCAACAGCCCATGCGCCCGGTGAGGCCCTGAGAAGCTTCACGTGCGGTGCACTCCCTGCCCCATTGCCGACGGACCTCAAGTGCTGGTGCCTCGTCAGAGGGACTCCTCCGGGCGGGGTTGTCAGGCGAAGCCGATGTCGCTGCCCCCGGGCAGTCTGCCGGGACACTGACCCCGTTGGTGCCGCTGCTCGGGACTGTGGGGAGAAAAGGACAGCAGACATCTCAGAGGTCAGCCCGGACCACCTTCAGCACCGCTGCCTTCTACCATTTGGGCTGAGAGTGTAATGTCTCCTTCTTAAAGGAAAGGATCTGGAATCAATACAAATTCTTAGGTTAGAAAAACCCAAACCCAAAACTAACACCTCACAAAAGAAAGAATCCTTTATTACTTATTCCACAAAGAACCATGTGAATTTTCAGTTTATTTAGAAATACTACTACTTAGGCGAAAAAAAAAAAGAAAATATATTTGGGGAATAATTATGAGTTTTATAAAACTAGTTTTACTAATAGAGTCTTTTTTCTATGCACTTTCTCCTTTAAACAGTTGAGATTATGTGACATGTACAACTTTAAATCTGGCTTTGTTTAGTATTAGACCAAAACAATTTTCCATGCAATTAAAACCCTTCAGAAATATTAACTATTTTTGCTCCCGATGAAAAGCTCTTGAATTGTAGGGAAAGATTAAGAGGAAGAGAAGAAAAGTTTATCAGTATTAAGAAAATTAAGGATGAACTGAAAACCCCATCCTTTGTGGATATAATAGAAATATGGTTCAGGTCTCTTAGACATACAGGGCTGAGTTTTGCCTGCAAACACACAGGGACGCATGTGGGCCGCTCAGGGCTGGGGGGTCAGCTCTCAGGAGGCCAGTGGAACTGCCTGTCTTCCAGGCTCATTGGGGATTTGAGGGCTTGTTTCTCCAGCACTCTATTTCCCAGTGCGTTCAGCAGACGGGGCCAAAGCCACCTGTGTCGTGACGCGGCTGTGCCCTGACGTGTGAGCCTGGGAGGGGCCACGGCCGAGTCACTCACCGGTCTGTGAGAGCACCTTTGGCTGCGGGGCTTGTAGCACTGCTGGGCGAAGCACGCTCCGCTGCTGCTCCTTGGGCTTCTGGCTCGGCAGACCTGGGGACAGAGGTCGGCTTGCCCGGGCCCTCCGACCGCAAGGGCAGAAATGCAACCCACCCCCACGCCAGCTCTCAGGCACTTTACAGAAAAATTCACCCCAACAACGCATCTGATGTCCCTCTTGGGTTAGACTTTACAGGGAAGCATACTGAAAAAATTAAAAACCCAAGATATTTTCTCTACAGTTAGACATACAAATTCTGGCTATTGTTATTTTTATATGTGATTAAATGAAACCCCCATGAAACTGATCATGTCTGCAAATTAATCCAGTGAGTACAGGAATGCTACAGGGGGGACCAAGAGACAGCTGTTCTCAAGCGTGGGGCTCGAGGGTCAAGGGCAGACGGTGAGGGGAAAGCAGCAAAGCCACAGTTCACCTCTCAAAGTTTAGGACTCTGCTACGGGTCACGTAAAGGTACCCCTTGCACCTGCTTCTCAAAATGCCACGTTGAGAAAATCCCTCTGCCAAACATACAGGGCAAGGACCACGAGAACGCTCCAGGCCCTGCAAGGGCTTCCCGTTGGATGTGACGTGTCTCGATGGCGCGAGTGCCGGGCCCCGCTCACTAGCGGCTGCTCTGCTACTCAGGGTTAACGCTGTGGGCAGTTCGCTCAGCAGAGACAGTCTCACAACTGAGCTACTGCCGGGCACGGAGCCTGAACGCCACCCACCAAGCCGGGCCCGCTCCCTCGCCGCCACCTCCTCGGGACAGCGGGCTCACAGGCAGGAGAACCTCCCTGGTCCGACGGGCTCTTTCCAGCGGTGTTCCAGTGCTCACGTGTCAGAAAAGTGAGCCCGGACCGCACTGGCACGCAGAGGCCGCAAGGCAGCCACTCTGTGCTCCTCCTTCAAGGCGGACACCCACCTGCACTGGGTGCCTGGCCGTGGATCAGGGTCGGCGGCTTCAACCGGAATCCACTGCTTTTTTCCTCTACAAGCATAAGAGAAAAAAAAAAAGCGGGCCTGCCTGGGGTGGGGCAGCAAAGCTAGGAGGGACCAGGGGCAGAAGAGGACTGTGGTCTGGGCTTCGGTGGCCATGGGCCTGGGGAACTAGGGAAAATGTTTCCAAGTTAAAACAGAAGAGCAGAGGCCCATCCAATCCCGTCTGTAAGGGAGGAGGCTGAGGGCTGCAGGCAGTGCTGGCCCTGGGGTGAACTGCTGGCAACAGAAAACTGGAGGGCATGTGTGGGGCTGGTCAAGCTGCAGTCCACCCACCCAGCTACCTGCCGGGGCTGAGAGCTCGGAGGCTGGGCTGTGCTCGCGGGCCCCAAGGAATATCAGGGAGCCACAGAGTTCTGGTCCCTGGGACCCAGCTCCCTTTCCAGGAGGACACGTCTGTAATCAGGAGAAGCTTCTCTACTACCAGCAGACCTCTGAGAAATGAGATGCATTTTCTGTGGTGAAAGATCAAAGGTGGCAGACGGCAGGCTCTCTCCAGATGTGCCCGGAGTGCTTGCGGCTAATGAGGGCGCTGGGAGGCCCAGGAGGAGGAGGCGGGGCCTCCCTCAGGACGAAGTCTGGGATGGACAACTATGCAGAGCTGACAGACACAGGGGCTCAAAGCCTGGTTTCAGCTCAGCCACCAGTACACACAGATCCCTTAATCCCTGCACCTTGGTGACTCTGCCCATCTCAGGGGGCGGGGGAGACAGTCTAATGCATTCCCTGACCAGAAGGATCAGGATAAAAAGCCTTGTGACTCCAATAGGACACGTCTGTCCCCAGAAGACCCCAGGGACTGCAGCATTTTGGGTCCCAGAGGCAGTCTCACTTTTGTGCTAAGGTCCAGCCCACGGGGGGAAAAAACCCTTTTCGGGTCATAGGGAACAAGATCAAGACAGAGAAATCCCTTGCCTGTTTTTACACACCAGCAGCGAGCAATCCAAAAGTGAAGAAAACAATTCCATTTACAATAGCACCACAGAGAATATAATACTTGGGAATAAACTGAACCAACGAGAACTACAAAACATTGTTGGAAGAAAGTAAAGACTTAAATAAATGGAAAGATACCCCAAAAGGCCACACAGTGTATGACTCCATTTACAATGAAATGTCCAGAGCTGGCAAATCCACGGAGACAGAAAGTCGATTTGTGGTTGCCAGGGGCTGGGAAAGACAAAGTGGGGCGTGACTGCTCAAGGGTATAGGGTCTCTTTTTGGAGTGACAAAAATGTTCTAAAGTTAATTATGGTGATGGGTGCACAACTCTGTAGATACACTAGAAACCCTTCAACTGTACACAAAAACACCACCACAAACACACCTGGTCAGCCCATGCTTTCAGGTATGAAACAAAATCAAATCAGAATTCCCAAACAGGGGGCTTCCCTGGTGGCACAGTGGTTGAGAATCCGCCTGCCAATACAGGGGACACGGGTTTGAGCCCTGGTCCGGGAAGATCCCACATGCCACGGAGCAACTAAGCCCGTGCATCACAACTACTGAGCCTGCGCTCTAGAGCCTGCGAGCCACAACTACTGAAGCCCGTGCATCTAGAGCCCGTGCCCCGCAACGAGACGTCACCGCAATGAGAAGCCCGTGCACCGCAACGAAGAGTAGCCCCCGCTCACTGCAACTAGAGGAAGCCCGCACGCAGCAACGAAGAATCAACTCAGCCAAAAAAAAAAAACCAAAAAAAACCCAAAAGAATTCCTAAACAGGAAGGCCCTCTTCCTGCGGGCTATGTGTTGGTGAGCCAAACTGCTCTCCTTGGGCAAAAACAGGTTACAATAAGTAACTCTCACTGCTAGCTTGCATGAAGGAGCTGATCCCTACGGGCTCCGGGGAGTCTGCGCTGGTGGAGCTGGTGTTTCTCCCGTAGAGGGGTCGTTAACACCACACTCAGGAGAGCCAGACAGCACAGGATGCAGGGGAGGACATGTTGCCAGATGTTCCTTTTGGGAAGGGAAATACTGAATTACATTTTCAAAGCTCAGGATTATTCAGAAGATGATTGGCAATTTAGAAACATTAAAAAAAATGCGATGAAATTCGTAATTCAGGTGATTTTAAAAAGCCCTTAGAGCTGGCTTTGCAGTGTTCACACTGGGGCTAGAGACTGCTCTCACCGCCCTGCTCTGACCGTTGGACCCCTGGGGCTGACCAGGCTAACCAGCAGGGGCGACAGGCCTGGAAAGTCACTGCCACTGACCCCGAGCACTGGGCCCAGTGCCTGGCCCACCCCAAGGATGCACAGGACATCCATGCTGAATGCTGCAGTGAATGGAGACACAGACGGGCGTGTGTGCCACACTCGCAATGGCAACCGGGGACTCGGGACAGCGGGGCCCAGAGCAGCAGGGAGGGTGCTTACAGGGTGGCGCACCCTGGACGTCCTGCCACAAGCCCTGTCTGCACTGAAACAAACGTGGTCTCTTCTCATGGCCTCCAGAAGCTCACTTGTCCTGCAACGCAGTCAGGGTGCAGTGAAGAGGCACTGCCTGATGGCCAGAGCCCATCACGGGGGTGCAAGGTCACGCCAAGGTCACAGGGGTGCACAGGCCGCTGTACCCGTGTCTTCTCAAGGGCACATGCACGGCCCCCCGTGAGCTTGCTGTGGGGCAGCCTCCGTCCTCTGAATCATGCTTGAAGCAAGCAGGCTTTTTTGTGCCCCACCTCAGAGAGACCCAGGTGATGAGGGAACTCTGGATTTAACCAGGAAGGCAGATCAGAATTTAACCTGGTGTGTACCACAGGCTAAAAAGAATCTGAGAGAAGGCAGCTTGGCAGGGGCTTGAGCGATGAGTAAGTGTGTTGAGGACAAAGGGAGCCAGGTTTCTTGCTGTCAGAAAAGAGGCAGAAATACGAAGGGGGGGAAGGGGGGGAGGTGGGGCTACAATGAACCCTGTTGGTGCTGGAAGCACCCACCCGAACCGGGGGTGACCTATACAAGCAGACAGAATAGCAGAGGCACAGAAACACGTGCAGATGTGAGTGTGTGTAGGCAAAGAGGTCTACGTATGTCTGTGCTCCTGGCTGTGTGTGTTCTCAGCTCTGGGCACAGAGAGGGCTTGGGAGCGGCGACAGCCCAACGGCGACCAGCACGCAGAGCACTCAGATCTTGGTCTCTAGAGACCACTCTCCACTAAGCAGAACCAGGATCCCCTTGAGGAAAGGGAGGGAAGAAGATGAGCCTGGAACCCCTTATGACAGAAAGAAAAGGACATGCTCGAAAGAATGATGCGGACATGGCCAAGGGGCACAGGCTTGACGCAGCTCCCGGCAGCCAACTGTGGGATGATTAAAATAAACTCATGGTGAAGATAAAATCTGAATGTTAAGGTAAACACTAATAACAACAGATTATAACCCACTGACTAAAACAGGAATGCGAACATCCATGTGGCTCTAGTAAACATGAGCAAACAGTGGCAGAGAAGAGCTCTGCTGTCCAGCAGAGTGCCGGCCCACAGAAGGCAGAAAATCCCCGGCCGGCCATCACCAGAGGAGTAGCCGCTCCCAGCAAGAAAACATCTCTGGAGGCTAACACTGCAGCAAAAAGTAAGAAGAGGAATGAGATTTTCCAGAGTCTCAAAGTATCTCTCCAGAAAATATTAATCAAAGGGTGAAACATGACTTTTCAGTGGAGAACCTGGGCGGGCTCCGCCCTATTCAAGTAACAGGACAGTAAACGCCATGAGTCACTTGCTACAGTGCACAGGAAGCACACAGCTTCACCTCTGTGGTGTTCTAGCCCCCAAGGGTAAGTTGGTCCAGTCACCGGGAAACAGCGGGAAAGCCAGGTTGAAGGCCTTCTCCAATGTAACTGGCCTGCACTCTGAAAGGTTATAAAAGCCGAGGCAAGCTCGAGGGACTGTTGCAGATACGTGATGTGTGAGCCAGGATCTGATGCCTTTGCCATGAAGGACATCACTGGGACGCCCCGGGAAAATCGAATGGGGTCTCTAGGTAGAGGGATAGAGAAGTGCTTTACCATTCTTAAGTGTTACAATTTTTCCCGCAAAAATTAAAGCTAAAAAAAATAAAAGGCAGGCAGGCAAGGAGCTAAGAATAAGTTCACTCTGCAGAGCGGCTGAGCCAGTCTATCACCGCTGCACGTGGCAGCGGGTCCAGGGGCTGGCCGGGCTGTGGCAGGCCTCGGAGGCAGGTCCGAGTTGCCCGCCTTGCTCAGGGCTGCCCTGCTCTCAGTGCTGCAAGATAAAGGTTTCGGGGAAGAAGCGGGAGTGGGGCTGTCGCACAGACACCTCGGGGGCGAGCATTAGATTCCTAACAGAGCTCGAGGGCTGGCTTCAGTGGCTGATCACCCACCACGGCTGACACGGCCCCCGGGGTTCAGAACGTGACTCGCTAGGCCAGTGCCCAGGTCTTCCCAAGGACCCCTACAAACCAAGCTCCTCTTCAGGCCCCGTGAGGGGGGTCAGCTCAAAACAGTTTGCCTTTAGAGTCAAAATGAATTCAACTGTTTGAAACAATGTCATCAAATCAACCCTCAATGTTCTAACAACTTGCCTCTTCCCTCGACAGTGCCCTCGTGCCAGAGTATGACTGGTCTCGCAGCGCTTTTGAAGTCGGCAATGAATTTATATAAGGCAGGTTGGGTTACAGAATTAAGATGGTTACACTCGCTCATTAAATCTTTTATGAGGAATTTCAGCCACGTGGGAGAAACTTTCAGGAAACCTTGGAGTTGGTTCTCTAGTGAGAGACCAAAAAAGGAAAGCCCCACATTCTTCAGAAAGGATCAAGCTATTTTCCTTAAAATTCTAAGGCTCTGATTAAATATATTTATCTAAACAGATCTAAGTAATGTTAATTCATGTGAGAATTTAATACGCAGAGAAGGGGTCTGGAAAATTACATAAACTTCAGAGTGGTTACCATTGGGATGGCAGAGTGCGTGGGAAATGGAGAGGTGGATTCTTTTACTCTATGTATTTCTGAGTTTTTAATGATACAAACGTATTATTTGTGTAAACTTTTGAAAAATGAGTAGTATACTTCATTACAGTTTTTTTTTGTTTTTGCTTGTCTCTCTCTCTTTTTTTTTTTAAAAGGACTTGCAACTCCTTGTAACCAGGCCCTGCTTGTAGAAACAGAAATTAAGGGCTGATGAAGCCTGCCTCACACCAGATTCCAAATCTGTGCAGTGAAGAGTTGGGGAACATTTAGGAACTGAAAAAGAAGGTTGCCTTCAAACCACCCATTCCCAATTAACACCTTGCTTTTCATCCCAGGAAACCCCCAGTGACCAGCCGAGAAAGGTAAAGGGACGCGAGGGCTCACCTGGTTCTGAGTCAGAATTGCCTGCAGATGGCTCGCAGAAGGTGGATGGCATAAAAACATTGTTTTTTGATACTGTCAACAAGGAGGTGCAGGCAGGGGAGGGAACAAGAGGAAAAACAGTGTGAGTAGGCAGGGTAGACGTGCACAGGATCACTTCTCCCACCTGAGGGGTCATCTCCAGGCCCCACCGTTGGGGAAAGGGGGGTCAGCATTGTGAACCTGGCCTTTGGCAACTCGCAGTAAAAGTGAAACCCTGGGACTCTTTCTAAAGCACAAGAAAGGTGGGTGTCCAGTGGAACAGCCTGAATCTGTTTGATATCTAGCAGTTGACTCTGGCCTGCTGTGGCCGCCTGCCTCGTCCTTGTGCCCCTGTGGGAGCAGCCAGGAGGGAAGCGGATGCACCCGATGTTCTGAGTCTCCCCTGGGGCCAAGCCTCAGGCCCTGCTCCTTGTCACCAGTTGGGGCTCGGCTGGCTGCAGACCCCCTCTCCTCACCTGTTTAGGATCTTACAAAATCAACTGCTTCCCGGGTTGTGGGCCAGGCAACAATGCAGTGGGGCTGAAGATCTAACTGTGCGGACAGAAGGCAGCTAGCTAAGTGGAAACAGTGCAGTGCAAAGGCCTCCAAACGTGGGACTGCTTGTGGCTCCACTCCCCTGATGGCTGAGCGCTGAGCATCCCCTAGGTGGTGACGCGCGAGAGGAGAGGGCTAACGCCTGCTGGTCCTCTACCCCTTCAGCCTACGGTCACAGCACAAACCACCTCCTCTCTTCTCCGCTGCACCTTCTCGATGCGCAAAGTGCGGTTCAGCAGTGGACGGTGAGCGGGAAGGAGTACGATCAAGGCCAGGAAGTGGACGCTCCCTCCTCCTGTGGTAAGGCTCACGTTGACAAGCGTGCAGAGATCCTTAGAAAAAGGACGTAACCGCAGCCTGCACTGTGGACCGCCCGAACGGCTCCTCAATGCCTGGCTAGCAAACGACAGTGCCTCTATTCAGGGGGGTCTCCCGCAGTTGTGAAAAAGGATGAGGCAATGTCCAAAACAAGTGTTCAGGGAACAGGCATGAAATTAAGTGTTACAGGGATGAGCGTAAGAGGACACTCACTTTCTACACTGTACATTCCTGTGACGTTTGCATTATTCTTGGAAGCAGAAACAAAGCTTCCAGGAGTGTCTTTTTTTCCCTTAAAGTGATATCCTTAGGGCTCACACTTGTAAATGCTTTACATGAATTCCCAAGAATGAACTTCAAGCTGGGGAACTGGAGAGTGTCTGTAAGCCAGCACCGCAGACAGCACAGGGCGATGCCAGAGTGGACGGAGCCAGGACCGGGGGCGGGAGTGGGGAACCCTGCCGCAGCTTTTACCCTCCAAGGCGCAGGGGTGTCCCCAGGCTTGCAGAGCCCCCTGCTAAGTAGTCCCAGCATCTCCCTCTACCCCAGAAACCTGCCTCTTGCCTGAACCAGCCTGTGTCCACCAGCTGGTCTGCTGGCCTGTGTGTGTGTGTGTGCAGACCTGGCACCAGGCTGGAGCTTCCAAGCCCTTGGGCCCAGCCACAACCACAGGGACAGGGTCCCAGCCTGGCCAACCCTTCCAGGCTCCCCCAAGCCCCCTCGTCGGGGAGCTCACGGTATTCCACCACCAAAGTGCCTGCTGGGGCCACTGGACTCCCTCCTATGTACTGTCTGTGTGTGTGCCTGGGATTCTCAACTGGCCCACCGGGCTCTAGGCACATGGCTGAAGGGCCAGGAGGACACCCCATTTCCCCCACCTTCAGTCAACACATAGCCAGCGGCCTTGCAAGGTGGACGTGCGCTTAATGGTCAGAGCCCCGACCAGGGCCCTGACGGTCCCTTTCAGAGGGACGATTTCTTCGCAAGCCTTGCTTATTAATAGTCTACTAGGTCTCACCCCTCCAGACGGGGGCACCTGTGCTACCCTCGGGCACGCTCCAGCCTCACTCCTGACAGAGACTGAGTTCTAACGGGATGTGCACAGGGGACAGACAGGGGTGTGAGGCGCTGGAGGGGAACAGCGGGCTTGGAAACACAGGTGCTTTCACCGTCTATCGAAGGGCTGCAACTGTTACCTGACTGTGAAGGTGGGAATTGCGTTAAAGAGGATGTTCTTTCTCGCTTGACGGGAGGGCAGTAATTTCCATCTTCTCGGTCAGAATCTACAGAAAATGAGGAGGAGGAGAAAAATCAGGCTGCTTCCGCTTTTACAACCAAAACTGGTGAAACATTTGAGAGATTTCCTCACCTTCTCCACCTTCGGGGCTGGAGCCTCCGGCTGACCTCTGAAACAAGAACACATGTAAGGGCGGTCAGAGAGGGCCGCGTGGCCCAGGGCCCGGCAGCTCCTGACTTCTGCCACAAATGGATCCCGAAATGTAGCGTTGAGGGCACGTGGCCTGGGCTCAGTCACCCGGGTCACAGACAGGCTTTCAACCTAATGCTCAAAAATCCCCCATGAACCGTCACGCCTCTGCCTCACCAGGCCTCGTGCCAAGGAATCCTCTTAACGGCTGGGAACGCGTTCCCAGCACAGGATCAGTTTCCGTGTTTCTCCACTGGGTACAGCTAACTGGCGTTCCCCCACCCCAGCCCCCCAATTCAAACACTGAAACTGGATCTGGCCAAGTTCACTTTGCCAAGAGCTGGAAAGCAACCCTCTCTGCACCCTGAAGGGCTGCAGGACCGCTGACACTGGCTGCGTGACACTGGGTCATGGTGGTTCCCATTCCTGGCCCTGGCACATCCCATGGTATGGAACTGTTTCAAGGTGGGCTGTTATTTCCAGAGCAGCCGAGAGCTTTGAAGCCTTGGGCTGAAGTGTTCAGAAGAGAATCCCCAGGTACAACAGCTCAGACCGTAGAACCCACCGAACAATCATCAGCTGAGAGTGAAAGGTGGCTGAAGCATCTCCTCCTTGACAACCTCTAATTTTAGAATGCAAACGAGCAATTAAGAAGCTTATAATGAGCCCCCGCCCCATGTGGGATAATACACAGTCCCTGCTGTACATCCCCTCTCAGGGACATGAGATTCTTCAGAACTAAGCAGCCAAAAGCAAACTCTGAAGGGTGAACATCACCAACCCCGCCCCCGGGTCACCGGTTTAAGAGCAAGCAGGGGAGCCAATTTGTTTATTTTCAGAAAAGCCCCTCAGGAGTTAAGTTTAGCCAAAGAAGGACCACCTGCCTCGAGGAGCTGTTAGGGATTAAATGAGATGATGCATGGGAAAGTGCTTGGCAAGCTGCAAAGCCGTGTGTAAAAGCAGTAACTGCTGCAAATAAGAAAACTGCAGACGAGGAGCCGGGGGACCTCCCAGAGCTGGGGTGGCACTTTCCCTGTAAAGGGCCAGAAAGTATTTTCAGCTTCACAGGCCCCATTCGGGCCACAAGTTGTATATTCTTTATTTTGTTTTTACAATCCTTTAAAACACCATCTTAGCTTGCAAGCTGGACAAAAACAGACGGGGGGCGGAGTTTGCAGACCCATCCTAAAGGACAGTGAGAGCCTGGATGGTAAGAAAAGGACCCCAACCTGGCCTTCCCCCCCAACCCCCCCATCAGAGACCATCCACCAAAATGCCTGGGAAACGCGAAACCCTCGTAACACAACAGGGGCTCAATATGTGAACATATCATGGGGCCCAAAATGAAATAAAATACCCAAGGGTCCAGCAGGCTGGCTCTACATGAGTGCAAAACAGTGGCCAGGGCTCGAGCTCAGAGCATGAAGGCACTAAATCCTGCTCTCGAAGGCTTGCCAAGCCTAGTCAGCTTCTCCTAGCTCTGCATGTCCTAAACCTGAAACGCGGGGCAAATTATTTCACTGGCCTAAGCTTCCACTTCTTCGCTTTGAAAATGGCGGGGCCAGCGCTTCCTCCGTAGGGAGGGAGGTGCAAGGGGTCAGTGGGCTAAGCAGGCAGTGCCACATGGCTCGCAAATGGACAGGCCACGCTCTCCCAGCCAGCTCACCCCCTCGGGATGTCATACTTTGGGGCAGTGCTGGGGGAGGTGGGAGAGCCAGGTGAGGGACCAGGGGACCCTTGGAGGAGCAGAGAAGAGGGTCTTAGCATGGGGGACCCAGAGAGGCGCTCTTGCAGTGCTGTCATTCTACGGGGCCCAGGCTGGCATCTGACAGAACGGAGCCATGTCACCAGAACATCGGGTGCTCCTCTCAGATGCTCCCCTGCCCTGGGTGACACCATGAAGGTGCAGGCTCCAGGCCCCTCCCTCCTACTCCTCCACAGCAGGCCCGGCCATCCCCAGCCCAGCCCTCGCCCTCAAGTCCCATCCTCGACTCCCCCCACCCCCCACCTTTTCACTCAACAAGCATCTCAACTCTCCCAAACCTGCCCATGGCAGCCTCTGGGGCCTGTGGGATCCGCTGCTTCCTGAATGACTTCTGGCACCTGGAAAATGGCCAGCCCCCTGCCTCTGTAGACACTGCTCCCTCACCCACGGACACCGTCCCTTCCCTTGCCCCCCAGACGAAAACCCCTCAGGCCGTGGCCCCACCGCTCCCTGCACTTCTCCACGGCTCTCACTCCAGCCGTGGGTCGGTGTCAGGGTCCCCCTCTAGCCTCTAAGTTCCAGAAGGGTGTGGCCCCAGCACACAGTGGGGCTTCACTGGCCTGTGTTCAGTGGAAGCAGCCGGATTCCAGGCACTCCATGGGCCATGGGGAAGCTGCCAAGGCATGTGTCCCCCAAGTTACACACAGAGCAACGGACCCAAAAGCTGTGAGGCCAGAGCGTCGTCCTGTTTCTCAGCGGCTGGGGAGGCCAGTTCTCTGTCACCTCAATCTCAAGAGGACCCCCGCCTTTCCTCTTGGCTAGCTACGTTAATTTCCACATGTGTGAATTTCCGAGCATTCCTTCTGCTACGGATTTCTAATTTTATCCCATTGTGGTCGGAGAAGACTCTGTGTGATTTCAATCCTTTTAAATCTACTGAGACTTGTTTTGTGGCCTAGTGAGTGGTCCATCCTGCAGCTTCCTGCATGCCCCTGAGAGGACCGTGTACCCTGCAGCTGCTGGAGTCCTCTCTGTCCTCGTCCTGCTTCTGTCTGGACGTTCTAGCACCTGAACATGAATGAGGAGCACTGAGGTCTCCAACAATGTACTGGATTGTCTATTCTCCCTTCATTCTGTCAGTTTTTGCTTTGTGTATTTTGGGGCACTTTTAACAACACTTAACTTCCTCACCTCTGCCAGTGACACCCCAAACCTCTCAGGGATCTGGGTCTCCTTGAAAATTTGATGGGTGCTAGGAGCCTGTCTCCAGAAAAGTACCCAGACCTCAGGGGCTGCAGCCCCGCCTCTTGGGGCCCAGGACTGCTGAGGCCGGGCGGCCTCCTGCAGCACTGGGCCCCCTTCGTCCATCACACCCTAGCCTTGTTGTCTCCTTCCTGTCTCCTGAGCATGTCAACCCTGTTCCTGCCTCAGTGTTCCTTCTTCACGTGCTACTTGCACAGCTGTCCCTGACCACCTCCAGGGTGAACCCCTGCTCACGGGCTACATCATCACCCAGCAAGCAGGAGCAGCTCTTCTCCACCCTACCCTCCAGCTTCTCTCGGGCCTCTGCCCTGTTTTGTGCATCACAGTGGGATGTGATCTAATGTGTCCATCTGTTGTTTGTCTCCTGCTACCATGAGGCCCTACCCTGTCTGTTCTGCTCACAGCTCATACACCCCACACCCAGGACACTGCACAAAAGACGCTCAGCAAGTACTGCACAAATGGAGCCTGTCCTCCGCCACAGCCCCTTTGGTGACCTGGAAAAGAAAGGGCACCTGGCCAGACAAGATCAGATACTCCTAGACCCCTGACCCCAGGAGACCCTCAAATCCATGCTCCGAGTCTATTCTAAGACCCACCCCACAGGCATGTGGCAGGCCTCTTTGTCCTGGAAAAGCTGGGAGGCTAAGGCCTGCAAAGGACAGCACAGGAAGATTCCCCAACTGGGAGGACCTTCCAGAAGCTGCTGGAACTTCCTGGTGGGTCTGAAACAGCCGACTCAGAAGCAGTGAGGAAAGTGACGCCAACAACTCTCCTCAATAGGAACCAGGGCAAGGAAGCAGGAAGACAGACTGCAAAGCGAAGATATTTCTGCTTGCCTTTGGAGCCTACTTGACAGCTAAAAACCCTCCACCACTGCCCGTGCGAGAAGCAGCCTGCCCCTGCTCCTGCCAGGGAAGGCCTGCGCTTGCTGTCTGGGCCTGGCTGCCTCATGCTGTCTTCCCCCAAAGCAGGAAAAGGCCTGGTGTGCACTGCTCCCCTTCAACCCACACAAGGCCAATGACAGCTCCACAGACACTGTCCTCAGACACAGCAGCCTGGGGGGACAGGACGTCTTCCATGTCAAAGTGGTCTGGGGGCCACCCCTCGCCCCAACCAAGGGAACAGCTCTTCAGGGGTCAGTCTAGAACAATGCCTGGGACACACATGGAGTCAGGCCTTGCAATCCCAACTCCTTGGAGCCCAGAAGGCTGCAGCCAAAGCTCAGGAGCCACTGCTCCAGGGACTCCTGTGAGGAGGATTTTAAGAGCAGGCTCTCAGGATCTGCGCCTCTGGGGAGGAGCGGGGACAGAGCAGGGTGTGGAAGCCCCATTTCCTCCTCTGCTTCTTCCCACAGCAGAAGCCACCACTCAAGGATTGGGGCTTCAGGATGACACCCCGGGGACGCTGGGACCAGCACCCTTTAGGGATGCCACGATGAAAATATGCCCAACGAACACTTACATGAGGAGGCCAAAGAGAAAGAAGACCAAAGAGAACACTTCAACTTATTTTTCTGGCGCTAGTGAATGAATGAAGTGGACGGCGGCAAGGCCGCGGCCTAGCGAGCAAGCCCGCCCTGACTGCGCGCTGCAAGGTGGCCTGAGTCCCTCCAGCGGGCGGGACAGGCAGCACAGTCCTCTCCCCTCAGAAGACACTGGAACCTCAGGGGAAGCAGCTCATTCTGTGAGGTGCGTATAAGTCCCTGTTGCCAAGTACAAAATAGGAGGGAACGCCTAACCCAGGATGGGACCACAGGTGTGAGAAGCTTCTGATCTTGGTGTAAAGGATGAAACAATGAAAATTACGATCGTTAACTGAATCACTTTGCTGTACACCTGAAACCAACACAACATAAATCAACTATATTTCAATAAAAATTTAAAAAATCAATGAATACAATTATGACTGTAAAAAAAAATAAAATTACGATCATTCACTTTGCTAAGGCTTGCACCCTCCCCCCTCCCAAACAAGGCTCTCATGAGGCTGCCTGGCGTGGCCTCGAGAGGACAAGGCTGCCAGGCCAGTCCAGGAGGAGACACAGACACAGACAAATGGGCAGTGAGCAGGAATGAACGGTGCTGCCTTCCTGACCTCCCGGAAAAGACCAGAAAGCAATACCATGTCAGGGAAATTCCTTCCAGAAAATGTCAGACACCGTTTGGCCTGCCTGGGACTCAGTGATTCCCCATTTGGACGGCCCAGTTAGAAAGCCCACTGCTGGACTTCCCTGGTAGCGCAGTGGTTAAGAACCTGCCTGCCAGTGCAGGGGACACGGGTTCGAGTCCTGGTCCAGGAAGACCCCACATGCTGTGGAGCAACTAAGATCGCGCGCCACAACTACTGAAGCCTGTGCGCCACAACTACTGAAGCCCACGCACCTAGAGCCCGTGCTCCTCAACAAGAGAAGCCACTGCAATGAGGAGCCCTCACACCGCAACAAAGAGCAGTCCCCGCTCGCTGCAACTAGAGAAAGCCCGTGCACGGCAACGATGACCCAACACAGCCAAAAATAAAAAATATAAATAAATAAATAAATTTTAGAAAGCCCACTGCTGGGGCTGCAGGAAAATGGACGCCTGGGATTAAAAGTCACTTAAGGGGTGTCCTTCATGTGGACCACAGGCAGATTCACTGCTGTTTATTCTGTAACTGAGGGAACCAGCTCAGAGATTCTTACCAAAAAGGCAGACATCGAAAAAAGAAAAAGAGAGGTGGCCTTCCAAGATGTGAATGCTGGGCAGGGCCAGGGCGGAACGAGGGTCAAACCCTGTGCAGATGCCAGAGGATGAGGGGCTGGGTCCAGACTCTTTCTAAGCTTCCTGGTGGGTCTCATAAACATATTTCAGGCTCGGCAGTGCCTTGATGCAGAGCTTCAGTCTGGTAGACTCCAGCCAGCCTCCAAGTGAGCACTGGGAACGCTCACTCTCTCCGGATCAAACGGACAACTTAATCTGGATGTGGTTTGGTCTCCTTCAAGCTGCCTTGTGAGAGCCAGGAAGTCTGATATATTGAGACTTTTTCCTGGTACTGAGTCTTCAATGGCCAGAGTTCTGATGAGACTGAGAGACGATAAGGGCCCTTTATAGGCAACAATTCAGCGAGCCACTATTTATTATAAAGAATTTGCAGCTTTACACTTGCTCAAGGGATCGTGGAATAAAGAAGAGACTAAACGTGAGGGATGGGACCTGTCGGGTAACATGTGGGTGTTTCCTGAACTCCAGTGTGGCACAGAGCAAGCTCCAAATCTGCTCTGATGCAAAAGCAACTAGTCCGAGTTAGCCATAGACATCTCAGCCCGGGAAGAAGCTGGGCTCAGGTTCCATCTGCCTTGATCTATGCCCTAATTGACCTAAAAAACAAAGGTTACTTTGCCTTGATGCCTAATCAGCAGAGAAAGCCCTGGTTGACTCAGAGCTGTCACAAGTGATGTGATGGTCACGCTGCTGGGACTTCTGACAGAACTGGGATCCCCACAGTTACGCGCATGTATGTCACGGGCATGGCCTTGGCTACGACGCCGGTACATTCAGAAACTGCTTCCCCCAGCCCCGACTCTCTCCCACGTGACGTAACAACCATCCCCAGGCTCCCTGCCATTGCGCTTGACCTTGCATTTGCCAGTTGGGGCACTGCTTGAATGTCTCGGAATTAGAGTCTCTGACCCACAGTCCAAAAGAAATGAGGAGCCGAGCTCCACCGGCCAGGCTTCAGAAATCACTGCCTGGACCGGCCACAGCCTGAAGGCGAGGCCCCCAGGGTGCTTCCTGCACAGGCCCCGTCTCACCAAGTGGTCATCAGAAGTAAGGGGCCTGAAAGAGCCTCGCTTCTGGAAAGGCAGTTGCCGTGACACAGCCTCTACTGTTTGCCACCCTAGACTGAAAACCCTCAACCTCTTCAGCGGGAGATGCTCCGTAAACCGTGCTTTTCAACCCAGGCAGCAGCAGAAGGGCCCAGTCTCCTGGGCAGATCCGCACAAAGATCATCTGTTCTCAGGGAACTGAAAACATGTACCTGCAAAGGCCGAAGGCATGAAACTCATAACGGCCAATTTGGGAGAAGGTTCCAGCAGCTGCTCTACCTCCAAGCCCAAAAGTTGAAAAGCCTCTGAATTCTTGCTGTCAGCCCTCGTGTGAGGACTATGCTCCCAGAACTCTCTGGTGTAAGCACCTCGGGCCGGAACCTCTCGTGGGCTTCCTTACCCCAAGCCCATTTCTATGCCACGCAGGACTCCCCCATACCCCGCCCCACACGGATCCCTCCAGAATGTTAAAGTTTGGCTCCAACCTCACCTTGCCTGAGTATCACTTATTCCTGCGCATCCCAGGGTTTGGTGGCTCTAAGAGAATTTTAGCGGCTTCCTTAAGGACACAGGAGACTGGTGATGGGACACAGGGAACCGCTAAAGGTCTGGGGTAAGGCCTGGGACTGTGACACCCTGCAAGGCTGCCCAGGGTTCAGTGTGGCAGAGCGGGATCCTCTGTTTTCTTGACAGTCATTTTCCCCTGTCATGAGAATGGGGGACTCTGTCACTAGGTACCGAGACGACGAGGTTTTCGATCCTGAATGTAGGCTAATGTTTACCTTTCCCAATTTATCAAACTCCAAAAACTCAAGACATTTCTTGTTCTGGAGAGCTCACAATCTTCTCCACCTATAATCTTCAAAAGCCTTCTGAATACAAAGATAAAGGGCTCAAGGGATTCCCTCTGGATTCAAAGGAAGAGTCTCTTCTTCTTCCTGCTTTGATTGAAGACAAGCAGTTCACAGCCCAACCACGGTCCAAACACAACCAGTCTTGCAAAGCAATCTGCGGTAGACACCTTTTCCTATAGGTCAAGGAAGCCGGAGCCTTTTGTGTTTCTAAGATAACTGAACTTGAATGCCCAAATTCAGGGAGAGGAGAAGGAAAAATGGAAGGAGGGAGAAGGGGCCGAATTTGCTGTGGAAGGTTCTACCCCACTACTCAATTCCTCTTTTGCCCCCTCGCCTCCTTCAGGAACCAGGACTAGCTTCTGGCTATGGGTAAATGTTCCCCCAACTAGAAAAGTCTCAATGTAAAAGGGGACTTCCTCTTTCCTGACTTTTTGGCAGCAGGAATTAAAGGGAGCTGAAGAGGGCCTTTGTTATCTTTTCAGTTATCATCAGCTGCTGACAACCTGGGGTGTGGATCTGAGGGGCCCGGAGGGAAAGGGGCCAGTCTGGGTTGGGAGCCCCGGGCCATGGGATGCCGGGTGGAGGTGGACTTACCCCTGCCAGTTCTCGTGGAAAAGGAGGAAGCTGGGCTTCAGGAGCGCTGGCTGAAGCGCTAGCGGGGGCAGGAAGCTCTAGGGCATGCTCACCAGCTGACTCGGGGTGACCCGTGCCATGGTGGGGGGCCTCAGCCTCCCCCCGAGGCTCCTCTCCCGAATCCGACAAGTCTTTTTGCTCTGCAGAGGACTGGGAGCAAAAAAGACAATTTTCCTTCAATGTAAATAAAGCCAGCAACGCGGGGCAGGGGAGGGGGGCAGGGGAAGGTCTGGAGATGCTCGGCCTTCAGCAGCTCCTGCCCGGGAGGTCAGGCCAAGAGAGCCGGCACATGCTACCGCGTTCTGCTCCACAGAGCCAGCCCTCCACACTGACAGAAGGGCAGTGAGCACGGACCTGCTGCTGTCGGACCTGGCAGGGAGCTCTGAGGTGTGCAAGAAGTTGGACCCTCTTTCTGAAAACTGCAAGGTGGCCCCTGTGGCACAGAGATCCTCTGCCGATGGCAGCGACTGAGGAAACATCCCTGTGACCAAGACGGGGGCGGTGCCTCTAGCAGAGGGGAACAGGGGCAATTGTGTCAAACTGTCCCCAGGGCTTAATTACCCATCCACTCAAACATACTCGTGAGGGGAGGTGGGCGCCAGCACCCTGTCTGGCCACTGGGAGAGCCAGGGCGGTGGGGCCAGGGCTTCTGCACTGGCTGCGGCCCCGCCAGCACCTTCCCATCTCTGCCGCTTAAACCCGAGAGGAAAGGAATGCTTTCTTGCTCGGCGAGCGCAGGTGTGGGGTGACCCCGCGAGTTGGCAGACACACAGAGAGCCGGTTTTGTATCAGTGACAGGTGGGTGGGGCTCCGGCTGAAGGAGGGAGCCCCTCGGCCTACAATTCTCCCAGACTCCCACCGCACATTCCGAGCCAGGGCTTATCTAGAAAACAGCCAGGGTAAGGGGAAGCCGGTCCCCAAAGTCTTCGTCCTCAAAAGCACAGACACCCCCGGCATCCTTTGAGGTGGTTCTTGGGATTCTAAAGGGGCTTCCATGGGCTGAGGGCTCTGTGGCCAAGATTCTTCTTGAGAGGTGCGTTACAGAGCTGGTGTCCTGTTATAAATACATGGGCTCCGGTCCCCAAGCCTCCTGCCTGGCATCGTCCACCACACGTTTCTCTCGCTTTGTGAACTAAATGACCACGGGGCCACCCTGCCTCCCTGCAGACACGGCTGTGTTCTTCCTGCCTGTGAAGTGACTGAAACCTCTTTAGATAGGACTTGGGACTATTTTTAAATGTGTGAGCCTGCTAGATGAAAGGAACTACATAGAGGATTTTAAGAGAACTTTCAAACATTCTTATGAAAAAGCAAAAGCAACACAACTCATCCATACATCTAAAAAAGCCACCCAAATCGACTCTTCCTATGCAGGGGAGAGCCAAAGACATAAAAGGCCCTCCTTCCCAGGCCATTCCTCAAACCTGTCCAAGGCACCGAGGTTGGTCCATGCAACAGTCTGCTGCTACTTTATGGCTAGAGATTTAACACCATTTTAAAGAGAAAATGAAACCCAGAGCTCTAGGGGAAATTGCCTATCTCTGTTCAGAACCACTTGGATTTTTTTTAAAAATCCCTGCTTTACGAATATAAATGTAGAAATGCCCTCATGGCATGGCAGACTAGAGACGAAGCCTAAGTCGGAGGACCAAAAAGAAATACAAATGCCATTCCAGCATTTTCTCCTTGGGTCTGAGTAAGCTCTAAGGAACCAAGATAGAGCCTGTAGTTTTTCAACATGTTTGTTAAAATCGGACATCGAGATTTTGGCAGGCTTTGACATCATCCTAAAATATACGTGGCTGACAAAAAACCACGCATACAGGGTACGCTTGTTACACACACAGTAAGCTCCCAGTGTTGTCGGTGACACCCTGCTTCCTGCCCAACTGCTGCTGTAACTGCTTTCTGCCTTTTTGCTAAATGGACATTATCCTGCCAGTGCAACCCCAAAATCTTCTGCCTTCAGATTAGCAAATATTTGGAAAATAAAGTAAATGAAAGAAACGTTCAGTCGTCACAAACAGTGAAACAAACTACGGAAGGAGATTCAAATTCTCTTCACGTTAAAGAGAAAAAAACTGTCTGTCTCCATTCAAGCCAGTTAAGAAAAGGTTTCATTTTTGCCCCTAAAACACAAATGCGTGGAAATGCAAGCATTTTGTGAAGAGCGCCATCTTGAGGAAGCTCAAGAACAGGAAAGCAGTAGAGACAGTTCCTGTGCTGTCAGTCTGGCTCCAGGTTTGCATTTCGGGCGTCAGGACTGGAGTTCCGCTGCTGCCCGATGCTCTAACACGGAACAGTGGGAGGATCTGACGACTTGTCCTGAGACCAAGGGATGCCACCGGCAGGCCACCACCACCAAGCTGTGGTTTGCTGCAAATGAATGCAACTCCAACTGTCTATGGGACTGACGGAAAATCTTGTGTGTCTTTGTCACCAAACCAACACCAAAACGCCTGGGCTGGCAGCCTAATTTTTTTCTTTTTGGTTTCAAAGCCTTTGAAGGGGGCTGTGGGCTCTTGGAGTGCATCCCACTGGGGCACTGGTGGTTTAGAGATCATTTACTGAAAGAAGGTAATGCTCCCACAGTTGACAACGGGACTTCTTGATCTTTGTGGATCAAAAAGTGGCTCAAAAAACAGCTGTATGGGAGACCTAGGTGACAATTAGGAAAATTTCAATGTGGACTATCTATTAGAGGGTATTTCTGAATTAATTATCATTTTCTCAGGCGTGCCCATGGCACTGGGGCCATGGAGAAGAATTCCTAGGAGACACTTGTGCTGAAGTATTTAGGGGAAAACTGTCAGGTGGGTGCAACTTATAGTCGAGCGTTTCTGGCATTTATGATAAAAATGTTAACGGTGAAGCCAGGTGAAGGATACCCAAGGGTCCACAGTACCATTCTTTTAACTTTACTGAGGATTTGAAAAAATTTTCAAAAACAGAAAGTTGAAAAGGGAAAATAAAAGCTCCCTCAGAAAAAAACAACGGCAACCTGAACAGATCTTCCCAACTCTTGCTACTGTGGCGTGAGGAGGGAGGGCTGAAATCGCGGCAAGGGGGGGAAGCTGGGAGGGTCTCAAGGTGTCATGTTGTGAGAAGTGTCGTGGCCACTCCTTGCAGACCTACCTTCCCGTCGCTTCCCCTGGGCCGGGGAGCCACGCGGCCATGGAGCCGGCTGTCCAAGCCTCTCCGCTTCCTTCCCGCCCGACGCCCGAGCTGTCATAGCAGCAGAGAAAGGAGGAGGGCTCTGTGTCCACTGGGCAGCCGCCCACCCGGCAGCTCAGAGGGTGGCCCCGACGGACATGCAGGCTCCTCCGGCCTCTGCCGTTAGACGCAGAGGTTTTCCGTGCCCTTCCGATGATCTTGTCACACAAGGGTGACAGCAGGCGAACTCTGAAGAGCTGGAGGTCAGTTATTTCTAGAAGCCCATTTAGAGCTGGCACTGAGTCAATATTTTGATGTGCACGTTTTCACGGTGACGAGCACCTCCCTGGAGACTCTTCGGGTTCAACCTCACCCCGTTTATGTAATTGGCATCAACCTTCTGAAGGTGACACGTGTAAGTCAGCCTTTGAATTACGAAGCAACAGAACCACCTCAACCGTGAAAACAGTACTGAAATAAGAGTTAGTCATTTTAAAAGCATTTTAAATTCAGTCAAATAAACATTACGTTTTAGCGTTTCACCCTGCTGGCTGTCAGAAAGTCTTCAGGTTTTAAGAATTATTCATTCCAATTACTTGTTTCAAATCTGGGTTGGCAAACTTTTTCTGTAAAGGGCCAGATACTAAATATGTTCGACTTTGCAGGCTAACTGGTCTCAGTCCAAACCCCTTCACTCTGCTGTGGACAGCACAGGTGTGGCCTCAGCTCTCTGCACGGGCCAGGCGGGGCCGAACGCCAATAAAGCTTTATTGACAAAAACAGCAGTGGGAGCAGCCCTCTTAGTTGGCTGACCCCTGTTTCAAACTAAAAGTGGTTCAAAAGAAAATCATAACAAAACTCAAAATTCTAGAAAATCCCGGTTTTACGGAAAACCTAAGAGAAGTGACTTTTACATCTGAAGCAGAAACCAAACACACCCACCTCTAAAAGCCAGAAGCACATCAAGCCCCTTCACAGTGACTGAACTTCCAAAGGACAAATGATAAAAACACATGTATGCACTGGTCAGGGCCCAAGGGAGAGGGGACGGCAGAGGTTGATGTATCTTGAAAATACCACTCGGAAAACTGAAACCAAAAGGGAAGAACATTTCCTTGTTTTGTTTCCTAAAACGATTCTTCGGCATAGGAATTAACAACGGGAAAGATTAATTTGAGAACAAGCCTAGCAGATGAGCCCCGGCTGACACAGAAGACACCCTGCGCGGGGGTGCGGGTAGGGGTCTCAGGGCAGCCGCTTCTCCTTCCCGCACCCTCCACGCACTTGCGCCCTCCCCGGCACAGCCCTTGAAAGCTGGGGCTGCTCTCTTTTCAGGCCAAGGGGCAGGGTTTACAAGCAGCAGCTGGGCCGCCAGGAGTCCCAAATCGCCAGGCCAGCAGCCCCCAAACTCAAAGCTGGCCACCCTGTGGGGGGACTGGATATCCACCCGAGCACCTGGTCTGTGCGTCACAGCCCTGAGCCGAGAAGCCCCTCAAATGCTGTCCTCATCAACAAGACGCACACGGGTTTCAGAACACCTGCATCAACGCAGCGCATTGGTCACCCTGAAATCTTGCTGTGGTTATGACATCACACCTGCTGTCATGTCCCAGGCATGAGGGCAGGGACCATCCATTTTTTTGACAAATAGGGGGAGTCCTCATACAAGCTTGGGAGGCATCACCACAGAACACCAACCATCTCTGGATACAACCCGGACCTTCCAGGCTGATCCGTTCAGGGAGGGAGACAACCCCAATGACTTCAAGATAAGCAACCACACGCGACTTTGTGGGAAGGCACCGCCGCATGCACCCACCAGTCCTCTGACGGGCTGCTAGCTCATCACGATGAATTAGGCGAGGTACATCAGGGAAAACAAGACATTTAAAGCCCAAGAAGGGGGAAGCAACCTAACAAAGATGGGTGGTGAATATATAATGCAAGCTGACTACTAATTGTTCAAAATGCATTTATGGCAAGTTGGTTGGGGCCAAAAAAATTCCGCGAAAATCTTTAAAGGTCCTACTTGCCCCTTAACCAGCACTGCTCCCTCTCCTCTCCTCCCTCCCCCCGTCCCCGGCCCCCTTTCTCTCCCTCCTACCAGATTTCCTAATGCACAGCAGTACTTCTAAAGCAAATCATTAGGAATGAGAAGGAAGCTGATTCTTCCACTGCTTTTTTAAAGCAGGGTCTCTGAGCCCTGTCCATACACACCCCCTCTTAACCTCGTGCCATGGTAACCTAAAGCCACCGGGCTTTTTCTCCATGGCAGAAGGTTCCTCGGCCATGCGACCTGGGGAGAGAGAGCTTGGGGAGAAAACAAGGCAGAGTTAACCACGTGAAGGGAGAACATACCGGCCCCTTACCTTTTGTCCTTTATCCTTCTGAAACACAAAGACGGGCGGAGCAATGGCAGGCTTTTCTGCAAAAAGAAAAATTGGTGTTTTTCCCCCCAACACTATATTCGTACAGTAAACAAAGCTACATTCGTTTGTAATAAGTAAAAACAAAAAACAAACCTGGTATAAAACTAGTAACTCAAAAGATCATCAAATAGCTTAGAAAACAGTTTCTTCACATGGATGAGGGGAAGTGTTCAGTGTGAAAAAACTCTACACAGTGGTAGGATACGTGCACTTTTCTGTGTGCATGTACACACCAATAAAAAGGTTCCAAGACTCACTCAGAACAGGCCATGTCACTGATGGAGGGAGTGCGGTGTGGAGGGTGGCAGGCTGCAGGGTGCCCGGGTGGCTGCTACTCAGCGCCACCAACCGTGGTGCTGCAGGAACGAGGCGCAGAGATGTCAGGTCCCCAATTTCAAAGGCTGGAGACTAGTTTAGTTTTCTCTTTTTTTTTTTTTTTTGGTCGCGCCATGTGGCTTGCAGGATCTTAGCTCCCCGACCAGAGATTGAACCCGGACCCCAGCAATGAAATTGTCAATTTTTGACCACTGGCCCGCCAGGGAAATCCCTAGGTTTTAAATTTTTCCACATCTGCAGGCCAGCTGAGGCCAGGGATGACCCATTTGCAACCTCTGCTCACGGGACGCATGCTCTTTGGAGAGCTTACTCCGCCGCTCAAGTCAGCCCTGCATTCCACCTGGGTCTCTAAGTGAGTGCCCGTTAAAAAAAAAAAAGTGTGGAGTTGTGAGAAGTCTGAAAGGCCATCTTGCACAGCTGTTGCTGAAGGAAGAAACCCTTTGGGATGTTGTCACTGGACCAGGGAGATGCCGCCGGTTGTTCTCAGGCAGCTGAGTCCATGGCTCTTGGCCACTTGCTCGAGCGGGCGGCCGCTCAGGAAGGCCCTGCCGCTGGCCAGCGGGTCCTGGACGAGGACTGCCTTAACCCGTGGGGGGGCCCAGAGGCGCCTGTCTTACTGCCTGGGGCCAGGGCGCGTGGCTCTGGGTGCGCTCATGAGTCCTGCGGGCGTGCCCGGGGCCTCTCTCAGCACTCGAGGCCTGGAGAGTGGCGTGGATGGGAAGCCGGGGGATCATGAATTTGGGGAGCACTCGCACGACTCTTCCCCCTCCCTCAGTTGTGGGGAGCCGAGGTGAACCAGGAACCCGCACTCATACAGCTTTAACCCGGCAGGACCACTACGCGGGAGGGGACACAGTTTGCGGGCCATGAGAGCGCTCGTGGGGGACGCGGTCGGAGGGTCTGGTCTGGAGCATCAGGGAAACGCTCCCGAGAAGAGGCAGCTGTGCTGAAGCCTCAAGGAGAAGAGTGAAGGGAGAGGGGCAGGTGTGAAGGTGACAGGGAGCCCGAGGGGCGGATGGTGGCGATGCGAAGGATTTGGGACGGTTGTAAAAGGAGTGGAGGAAACACAGAACAGAGTTTGGGGAAGGGGGCGAAGGCGATCACTCACAGTAAAGAAGACAGGGGGTGGGAGGGACAAGGTCTGGGAGGCAAAAGGACAAGTCCCGAGATGGGCAAATGGACACTGTCCCACTCCCCACCCCCAAAATTCCCACCCTACAGAGGAGTAGGACAGACACCAATCTTCACTTTGGGGCCACAGCCCACCAACGGTGACCATTCCCTCCGCTGTGCTCACTGAAGCCTTGTGGCACTTGGGTCCGATTCACCACGACAGTCCTCCCCAGGCACAGCCCACGCAACCACTGGGGTGAATGACATCTAGGAGACCAAACTGCCACAAGGGAGGAGGGTGGAGGCATGGAACGGTCTTCCACGCTTCCCAAGACAGCTGTCTCCCCAGCACAGATGCACAGTTGCTCCACAAACCCGGGGGATCGAATGAAAGCATGAATGTGCTTACTGCTGGGCAGTAAATGACAGCAAAGGAAAGCTGGAGGGACTCTGGGGACAGCTGCAGCTTCTCCACACCATGTCTACCACGGGCGAGCCCAGACACCTTCTGGCGCTGCCCTTTACCCCATAAGCCTAGCACCCGGGGCTGTGGGTCCAGACTCCAGCCTCACTTCTGCAACCGACTGCCCGCCAGCCGCAAGGCTCGGGGGTGTGCAGGAAGGAGCTGGGATTTTGGTCAGCCTAGGGCCCCCCCCCCCCCCCGCCTTCCTCACCTCCGTGGTTTAGATGGAGCCCAACCTGGCTCCAGGCTCAAGGAGGAGAATACTGCATGCCCTGGCCCCAGGGGACACGGCGGCACATGAATAAGGCCAGGCCGCTGCCAGCGAATGAGACTCGGGTCCAGGACTTCCGTTGGAGCTACTGGGGAAGGGGCGCTCTTTCTCTGCTGGGGCTGCCAGCAGCTGGGTGTCACCACAAGGGGCCCTGGAGCAGAGCCAATCCAGCAGGAAGCAGAGCTGGGGATGGAGGAGGAAACTGAACCCTGGAGACACGGCTGGAGGCCCGGGGTCAGCAGGCCCGAAGCTAACCCCACCCCACCCTGACTCTTCAGTGAGGCCAGCAAAAGCTGATTTTTGGTTAAGCTGGCCTGAGCTTGACTTCTGTCTGTCCCTTGTCTCTAAGAGCCTCCGGCCTCTCCGGGAGAAGAGGCCTAGCCGCTGTAGACTTAATTAAACACACACCATACCCTGTAGAAGAAACCTAGGACTGGCCTCACAGTGAAGCCAAGATGCTCTCTTTCTCTTCCTAGCAGGCATCACCACCTGATGTACCGTGTGTGTGGGTTTATTATGGTCTGTCTCCCCTAGTAAGGGATCAACTCCATGAGATCGGAGCCTCTGCCTCGCTCCCCTTGTGTCCCACGGTCTGAGAACAGTAATCGGCACCCTGCAGGGATTCAACAAATATTTGATGGAGGGATGAGTAAGGCAAGGGGGGCACTGAGAAAATGACTGCCAGGCTGTAAGGAAGGACTGGAACGGAGAGGAAGCATCTGAGTGGTAGAGGAAGAGCTTCCTGGTGCTGGAACTGTGATGGCTGATGTGCAGGCACCCAGGAGGGGCTGCCTGTGGGCCCCCGGGGCAGGATGGGAACAGAATTAGTTTCAGCAGGAGGCTGCCTCTGGTGCAAAGGTCCTGCCCAGCACCTCCTGGACCACACGGCAGTGTCCGGGCGCAAGCTGGGAGCGGTCCCATCTGCTGGAGGAACCCTCCTGCACGGTAACGGGGCATGTCGCACGGCTGCGGGCAGAGGCCAGCGAGAGGGGGGCATGGGGCTCTGAGCTTGGAAAGCAGACCTACCCTCATCACCTCCACTGCTGTAGTTCAGACCTCCCTTCTTTCTCCGCCTCCACCCTCACCCCCTGAAGTGAGGCCTCCACAGAGCAGCCAGAACCACTGGTGTGAAACTCACACTTTCAACTCAGCAACATCCTCCCAGACTAGGGTCGAAGGCCATTCAAAATGGGCACCCCGCACCGACCATGACTGTGGCACTGAAGAGCCCCCAGCATGTCCCACGCTTCTGGACTTCTGCCTGGCTTAGTCCCTCTGCCTCCAAGACATTCTCATCTTCTCTTCCGTGGCAGACACACATTCAGGTAGAGACACCACCTCCTCTAGGATGCTCCCAGTTTGAACTGGGCTCCTGAAGCCTGCTCTGGCTTATATCCTGCATGGGTTACACCAAGGGTACCTGTCAGGGATGCTGAGAGATCACAGACACAGCATCTGAAACAGCTCTGCACGCAGCCTGTCACCTGGTGTGTGCAGTGTAAGAACCGTCCAGTAAATGTTTGAACTAAACCCCTTCTGTACTTCTTCACATGGGTAGCACCAGCTGCTATGAGATCACATAAATATTTATGAAGCCCTTGTTCTGTGCAAGGCATCAAGGGAAAAATGCGGAAAATGCGGAAAATGCGGAACGGGAAGCCGGGGGCAGAAAACTTCAGGGTAAAACGTCTGATGAAAAGGGAAGGGGTGTGTCTGTTTACTTGGCCGTGTGTGTGTGTGTGTGTGTGTGTGTGTGTGTGTGTGTGTGTGTGTGTGTGTGTGTGTGTGTGTGTGTGTGTGTGTGTGTGTGTGTGTGTGTGTGTGTGTGTGTGTGTGTGCGCGCGTGTGTGCGCGCGCGTGCGCACACATGCTATTTGCTTATTTGCTCCCCTGGCAGTATCCTCTCCTGGACCTTAAGCTCCATAAGAGTGGGGCCTCTGTTGTGTTCGCCTCTGTATCTTCAGAGCCAAACGCAGTCTCACACATAACACGTGCTCAACAAGCAGTTAGAGAGCAAGCGGAACGCCGTGGGCCACACAGGCTGGGGCCAGGGAGGCCTGGGCCCTGGCAGCCCACCTCGCGGGCCACAGGGACCCCTGCGGAGGGCAGGTTTGGGGGACAGAACTTTGGTCAGTTCTCTACCAAAGACACAAAGCATCAGAGCCACGCGTGTTTCATTTCTGCTCATCCGCTTTTAGGGCCCAAAGTCCGTAAACTGCAAGCTAGTCCCGACTCCACGGCAGCAACACACGCGTGCCCCCTTCCAGGCAGACTGTCTTTAACTGTCCCATATCACCACTGCTTCTGGTTGTCACCGAAAAAGCAGCGTCATCCAGCCAACTGAAACCCAAGTTTGGGGAACGAACAGGGGACAGAAGCAACGAGGCTCCTTGGAACTGCCTGAAGCCCCAGTCCAGCTTTTCTTTCACAAGTGAAGGGAAAACCACCACCAGAGATTTGTAGAGAGACCTAGGCCACCGCAAAGACCTAAAATATTAAAATGTTAACCAAATACACGTTATTTGATCCAGATTCTGTCCACCAGGTGTTTTTTTCTTTGTTTTTTGGTTCTGTGATGTGCTCCCTGGGACTTCCCTGGTGATCCAGTGGTTAAGAATCTGCCTTCCAATGCAGGGGACGCGGGTTCGATCCCTGGTCGGGGAACTAAGATCCCACAAGCCGTGGAGCAACTAAGCCCGCGCGCCAAGTAGGGAGAAGCCCGCGCACCACAGCAAACAGTCCGCATGCCACAGCTAAGACCTGACTCAGCCAAATAAATAAATTCTCCTTGATCAAATTAGTCTGTAAAAAAACAGCCCACCTGGAGCGTTGAATAGACTCATCAACATAAGAAGGGTTAAGAAAACCAACAGTAAAGAAAGCCGTTTCACCAAATGTTCCCCAAAGTTATCTGACCAGGCAACCCCTTTCCAGGAACACCGTGACGAGGCCTGAGAACTGTGGGTGACTGCGGCCAACATTGCTGTGTGAAGTGGGGTGGGATTCGGAACCCTCAAGTCACCTCAAAGAACAGCCCTGCTCTGGGTGGCGCAGGCACTACCGTCTGGGACACACTTGGTGAGTCGGCCTCACCTCAGCTTCCCAAGGTGCCGATGCCAAGTCCAAGGTGGCTGCTCTTGGTCTGAACCCCTCCCCCATCCTCCTCCACACGCCCCTCCTCAGCCCCTGTGCCCCAGATGGCTCCCTGCCTGAGCCCAACCATGATCCCAGCTCCCAGCAAGGGAAAACCCCTGCTTCCCCGATCCCCCAGGTGGCAGTGGGTGGTGGCGAGGAGGCCGGGGACAGACCTGGACAGGCTGAAAGGAGTAGCCTCTGGTGACACCTCTTGGTGACATCCCGGCCCACAGCATGGGCTCTCCCTCCTGTCCCCTGCCATCCTCCACCCAACTGTCTGCTTTGGATGTAAACCTTGGGGCAGCTCAGCTGTGATCCCCAAGGACCAGGACTGGGTTCCGGACCTGGCCTTCACAGTCCTGGTGATAAGCACAGACAGGTAAGCCCAGGTGTGGGAAGTCGCAGATCTCTGCTCCTGTGACACCCCTCTGCCAGATGTCTGGGACCCCTCCCTGCTCCCAGGGGCACTGGTGACGTGGCTGTGACTGTCAGGGTGCTCTGCCCACCCAGCTGAGCCGGGAACCACTCCTCCAGCTGCACCTCGCGCTACGTCCATAGAGGCAATCATGACAGTCACTTGTCAACTACAACTTCCAGCGACTCCACACATTTGAGTGCCCACTGTGCACCAGGTACCATGCTGGCTTCTACGGTGTGGTGGTGACATGGAGAGACATGTCCCCTGCCTGCCAGGAGCTGACATCAGACTTAGTTGAACGTTATAACACAGGGGAAGCACAGAAGGCACTCAGACCGCGGAGCTGGGGCACCCAACCTGGTGAGGCTGCAGAGAAGGAGCAGATCAGGGAGGGCTTCTTGAAGGAAATGCCACTTAAGCGGAAGGAGCAGCATTTAGCCAGGTGACCAGGAGCGGGGAGGAATGAGGCAGCACTGGAGGAACTGGAGGAAGGTCAGGGTGGCACCACTGGACTCCCTTAAAGACAGACGGGAAACAACCCAGCCCAGGGCGAGAGGAGCGGAGTGCAATCCCTCACACCTGCATGGCCCAGCGTAGAAGCTCCTGGCAGGTAAGCACCAATCACACTCAGGCAGTTCCTATCTTGAGCAAAGGAACCAAAGATGGCTCCAAAGAAGTCGGGGGTCCCTAAGGTGCAGGCTGCCTCTTGACCCAAAGGGCCGTAGACCATTCTCCCTGCAGGGAGCGGAGGTCTCTGGGTAACAAAGGGGTTGCCAAGGAGGCAGGCCCTTCTACTAAAGCAGAAACGACTGACCAGGGGCCCTGGGACAAGGGAAAGTCCTCGGATGGCTTGGGTGGGTGCATGCGTGGGAAGTTCTAAAAGCCCCACCCTGAAGGCATCGCTGTAATCTGTGTACAGTGTCTTTGTCAGGGAGAGGGCCTGTAAACTGCCTCCTCAGATAGTGGGTAAGGAGGGTCCAAAGGAGGAGAGTTTTAAGAAGCCCCACACTTGTCAGAATTAAAACAGTGGGCTTCCTGATACCACCACTACAAGCAGGCCAGGGTACAGCACTCAGGGTTTCATCTGTGTCTTTTCTGCCCAGAGATTGGTGGCAAAACCCTTAAAACAAAATGCCTCCTGTGTCTATTTCAGACCAGCAAGGAAGGGGACGCAGTGGGTACTGCCCTGCAGCCAGTCTAAGGAGGAGGAACTCCTAGGGAGAGGGTGGGTGACGGCAGCTGCCCGGATGTGAGGAAAGGAGGCCAAGTCCCTACTGCAAGCAAGGGAAGGGGAGTAAGGAGCTGGCCTGGACCCCAGAGGTGGCCCCGGGGTAGAAGGGTGTGTGTCCCCACCCTCCAGGGTGACAGAGGTCTTGGGATCCCATCTTTAGACTTCTCTAGCCTCTGCCACGTAGTCACAGCGAGGGCATTCCCAGATGGGGTTTCCCAGAACCCTGGGATGGTCTCTCACACAGGCCAGCAGTCATTGATCAGAAAATACTTACGGGCCAGGCACCTAGGTGCTCAGCACTTCATCCGCATCACTGTCCTGAAACTTCACAACCACGTTAGAAGGTAGGTCCTTAGTTTACAGAACAGGAACGGAGACTCAGAGAGGGCGAGCGACTTGTCCAAGGTGGGGCTGGGTCTCCAACCCACGCGGGCCTGACTCTGGTCCCCGACCCCCACTACTACCCACGCACCGCAAGGGCAAAAGGGAGAAGTCACCGTCCCATTTTGCTTCCTCCCATCTTTCCCTCTCAGGTGGGCCTTGAAGCTAAGAAACTGGGACTCTTCTTTTGAGAAGTAACATCAGGAATAAAGCAGCTGTCAGTAAACATTCTAGACAAACATCTCTGGAAGAGTACAAACGAAACTAAAGGGTGAGCGATGGACTGTGGGGTGGGCCCGAGGCTTCCAGCAAGTCTTGCGACCATCTGCTTCAGATGAGCGTGCAGTGACACCAAGGGCAGACCCTCAGGCTCCTCGAGGAGAGAATGGAGACCCACGTTTAACGGTGAGGCCCGCTACGCCTCTGCAGCTGTCAAACGTGTAACCGTGGGAGACTGTACGTAACACATTCACAACCGAAGGTGAAAACACACACATTCTGTGTGTTTTCAGCCCCGCATGCAGGCTTTCCTTCTTCACACTATGCACGGAGGCAAGTACACAGAAGCCACGGGCAGGCCTGCCCCTCGACTAGCTCTGGCACGCCCCCGTGGCTGCCTCCAGCCTCCGTCTCTGAGGATGTCTGCTAAACTAAACAGAAGAAAATATGTAGACCCAGGAAAACACACAGAGAAGGGAATCTGGACTATCTTGGCCTGTTCTGTTTATTCCCCTCCTAAATGATGGATCGAACACCTGCCAGGAAATAACCCCCATCTGGAAAGCCACATAGAATTCTTGTCCAAAGTGTCAGCAAGGTAGTTGTGCAAAATGAGCTTTAATCCTGCGCTGATGTGTCTTAATCTTATCTGTGCAAAAGATATGGAAAGCATCTTGCCAACACAAACAACAGTCTGTTAATACGTGCCAACTGCTTTAATCCTGCGACACTTACTATCTCAAGCCTTCGAGTCCTTTCTTTTCTCAGGAATTATTATAAACAGTCCTGTGCAGCAACATAAAGGTGAATTTGTCACCGATGTGTCAACTCTGTTCGCCAACTAATTCTTTGGTGAAGAGTAGAACTGATCTCAGTCATGCTGTTGCTAGGCAATACCTCTCTGATTTCAGTGTACCGCAGGCTCAGCTAGTGGGCAGTGGGTCCCTTCATTCTCTTTTTGGTACTTGAATATATTTTTCCTCAGGCAGCTCTCAACTGGTCTCATGGAAATCATAGGGGGGCCCAGTTTTGGGAGATGACAGTATATCTTTCATCTTATACCCTTCTTTCTGCGATGCTCTTCATCACAAAATTACCATCACCTACTGAAACCCGAGCCACTCTTCAGGGCTCTAACATGACCCTACATTTCTGACAACAGCGGGGGTAATAAGCCACTTGGATTTGCTGAATGGCCCTAACTAGACCCGGAGGCAGGCGCTTTACATACTCCATCTCATTCAATGTCATCACAGCCCTATGGCATAGAAATTATTTATCGTCTCTGATTTGCAAATCACGAAACAAGACTGAGAGGCCTCGGAGAGACACGTGCCCTGCCCAAGTCACGATGCTGGTAAACAGCAGAGGTGGGATCAGAACCCTAAGCCTGACTTCCAAGCTGGGTGCCTCACATCCCCCTCAACCCCTCTCAGGCCAAGCCACATCTGCCTTCTTTACTTCTAGAAGCACCAGCCCTGCAGCCCTCTCCGATCCCTCCACCCCTGCCCCACCCACTCAGACTACAAGCTGCTGGGGCAGACCCTGCACTTTGGATACCTCTGTGCCTTAAATCGAGGAAAAACCCCATAAACCTATTAATACATCAAACAAAGTCAGCAACCTCACCTAAAACTACTGAGAAATCAGGGAGCCAGCTTTGACAGCACTTTTCTATTCTGCCACTAGATGGCGCGACACAAGCACAGCTGAGGTGAAGTATCGATGCAAGCGGCCGGCCGAAGATTCAGGGGAAAGTTCCAGTGAAGACAGCGGAAATCCCCTCACAGGAAGGAGAGCTAAGGACTCCAGAAAATCTGCTGAGGCTGCAGGCCAACTGATGAAGTTTGGGAACGCGGGCGCTGGTTTCTGGGTGTGTTCAGATGGGCCTCAACCACCTGCGGCTGGGACCCTGGGCAAGTTCACACACGCTTTCCCCAAATACTGCCTGTGTCTGTCAACAGGGATGGTACCTACACCCCAGTCGGTTCGGAAGGACTGAAGGAAATGATGCATATCAAGTGCTGGGGAAGTGGCTGGCATGCAGTCCGAATTCCACGCTGGCGTTAATACCATTACTAGAATTCCACAGAGACTGCAGATACACTGACGCCGTCTCAAAGCAGGGGTCTTGGACTCCAGGACTGTCTCCAGTCGCCAGGCCCTCAACGATGATAAACACCTCCCGGTCTGGCCCCTTCCAAGAGCTGCCTGGACACGGGGACACCTCGCCACAAACAGTCTCTCATAATCCCTTGAGCCCTTCTGAGGCCGAGGGGATCACTGAGGTGAGAGCCGACGGCAGGCCCACTAGCCAAGCCCTGCTCACAGCAACACGACTTCCTGAGAACCCACGATGAGCCAGGTGCGAGGCACCAGGCACTGGAGACAGGAGGAAAGGTGAACGAGGCCGCAGCCATCTAGTGGGAAGAGGAGAGAAAAACAAGCAGCCGGAGACGTGCGGGGATAATGAGGAAACCCTGGAGGCAGGCGCTAGACGGCCGCTGGAGCAGGGCGGTGGGCAGAAGGGGGCCGCGGCGGGGGGAAGGCCTCTCCCAGGCGCCATCTGAACCTTGGGTGTGAAGGAGCGACCAGGTGAAGGTGGAGTATGCCGGGCAGAGGGAGCCCCAAGAACGAACATCCTAAGGACAGGAAGAACCCGGAGGCCCATGTGACCCCAGAGTTCCCTTAGGTGAGGGCAGGAGGTGAATTTGGGGAGGGGGAGCATGGTGAGGAGTCCAAGCAGGGGTGTGATATGATCCGGTTCATTTTTCTGAAAGACCACCCTGGCAGTGGTCCTCATGAATCCTTTCCATTTCTGCGTGTTATGAAGTTTTGTAATGTGACGTCAGGGAAGATCACCCTGGGAGTGGTGAGGAGAACAGATCTCAGGGAGGCAGGAGGAGTTGCCAGGGGGCCAGCGAGGAGCCCTCAGGTGCTGTCCAGGTGAGAAGCGGCAGTGACAGGGAGGCTCGGGCAAGTCTTGTGGCCTTGCAGACTGGGCGAGGCGGCTGGAGCCTGACTATTCTGGAGACGGAGCGTGCTGGTGCCTGAGCTGTGGAAGCACGTCTCGCTCACTCAGTGGCCGACGTGGTCAGCAAACACAACCCCCATTTTTCTGACAAGACTCCACAAGCAGGCGGCCCCCTCCAAGTGGCACTGATGATGAGTAACCCAGGCCCTGGACTCTCAGATCCCCGGCGGCCACATCAATGCTGCAAAACATCCTTTCTCCTCTGAGCAAACGGTAGCCTGTTTTCTCACTCTTGCCACCTGAGAAGCCAAAGTCTCCAAACTGTTTTCCCCACTCCCGCTCTGCTGTTACAGATGCAACACAGGCGTTAATTCTGGGCTGATGAATTCTCGAAATTCTGTGTGGCAAGCCTGGGGGAGTTTAATTTAGCAAAGGCATTTAAAATGTACTGCAAAAGCAAAGCTTACCGCCTAGACACGTGCATGGAGAAACCACTGTCGTCTCTGTCAGGTTTCAGGAGAATGAGCGCCCAGTGAGTCAAAATGATCCATTGGAAAGGATGAGCTGGGCTCCTAGACTCAGTGGCTGGAGGTGGGCACACTGGGACAGGCCGACTCCTCTTACAGACACAGCCTTGGGCTTCAGCCCCCGTGAAAGGGAATGGCCCAGATGCAGAGCATCTCGGAAGGTCCCCCCCTGGAACTTGGAACAGTGCTGAAGGTCATGGAAAACACTGTTCCCCCTTAACAGGGACATGAAGTCCATGATGCCTACAACGGCCAAAAGGCCATAATGGAAAAAAAAGGTTGGGAGGGTGAGCCCTAAGCTCTAGTTGGCAAACAGTTTATTCTTGGACACTTTTGTTTTGCCCCCAACTCCACCCCCTGGACACTGGGCAATGTCTGAAAACATTCCTGGGTGTCACGATGGGGAGGAGTTCCTAACAGCATCTAGTGGATGGAGGTCAGGGATGCTGATCAGCCTCCTACTGTGCACAGGATGCTCCCCCAACCACAAATGATCCAACCCCAAATATCAACTGTGCTGAGGATGAGAAAAAGACTGAGTCAGATCCCTAACTCACATTATACACCAAAGTAAATTCTCCGTGGCTCAGACGGCACAAACCAGGGTGATGCCCCAGCATCTGTGAATTACCTCCTCTCTCCCTCCCGGCTCCGTTTGTGTATTTAAATGTGTGCAGCATCCTAGGACTTTAGTAGATCAGATGACTACGTTGCACAGTCTCTTGGCAGGGGGAGGGTCAACAGAATCCCCTAACACAGGGGTACTCAAACACGTGCGATTTTGCCCCCGAGGGGACATCTGACAACGTCTAGAGACATTTGGGTAGAGGTCAGGGGCACTGCCAAACATCCCACGATACACAGGACAGATCCCACTGGAATGTCTCAATGAAACTTGGCTATAACCCGAAAGGAGCTTTCTCTCTACCTAGGCATCCAATCAGAAGACTAACAGCCAGTAGTAACTGACATAGATCCGCACCTACCAGTGGGCCAATCCCATGCCATATGTTCCTTTCACACAACAATCCTCAGACTTGATTAGCATCGTTCCCATTCTACAGATGCAGGAATTGAGGTCAAACAATTTGCCCAAGCTCCTGGGCAAGTAAGTGGCAGAGACAAGACACAAACCAAGGGCACTTCCGACTGTGCCACAAGCTATCAACCGGAGCCTGCCAGTCAGTTCCGGTCTAAAATTCCTTTGAGGCTTGAGACAGGGGAGAAACCCACATGGATCTCCTTACAGGCCCCACTCAGGCCAAGCATCTGTCTAAGAGGTGCTACGACAGGGCTGAAACCCAAATGGCAGCCAAGGTCAGGCAGGCACTGGAAAAGGGGGAAGCGGGCCAGGTCCCAAGCAAGTCGGTGGAGACCGCGGTGTCTAGGAAGGCACAGTCTATCTCAAGGTGGCAGCTGCTCCTTAGTCCTGGCAAATCATTACTGTGCAGGAACGCAGGCTGAGGCTGGCTGCTGTTTTTCAAGAGAAATCAGAAACCTGGATTATTCTTTCCCCTGAAATCTCGGAATTCTTAAGTATTGCCTCCTAATTAAAAGCAAACAAAGACAAACCTAAATGAGCCAAATTGTATATGTCTGCTTGCCCCCAAAGCAAGGTTACAACTTCTGCCTGTGGTTTTTGACTCTGGCTCCATGTCGTAAAACATCTGTGGGGTCCTAGACACTGCGGACCTCCTGCAACAATCTCCAATGGTGCAGCCAAAGCATCAGTTTTAATTCTCCTCCACAACCTCCTTAAATAAGCGTGAAGCACGGTCAGGGTTAATATTCACAGCAAGTGCTACGCAATAGCACCAAGTGCCAAGACAACCAAGGATGAAGTGGAGTACAGGGACTTTACTCTGAGACTCTGTGCTGTATAGTTTTCTACCAAGCAGTGCACAGCCACACCGAACACGGCTCGTGGAACCACAGGAAGGTTACTGCACGAGGTGGCAAAAACAAACCCCTTCAAACAAAACAGAGAACCCCTGCTGCTTGCTGCCAGCACTACCACCAGATCCTGAATAGACAACGAAGCAAACCCATCTGCCTCCTGATGGTTTCAAAGTACCATGGAGAGCTACCAAGGCTCAGCCAGGTCAATACCAGCTGCCTTTCCCAGGTAGTTTCCATTACATGAGAAAGGCCCTTTTCAAGTCCCCCAGATGCATCCCATTGCTCCCCAAATGGCCCCCATTTCCCACTCTACCCCAGCCTATTCTCTGGGCCTGAACTCACTTACTAGGCAGGAATTCGACTGGTACCTAAAATGCCCCCTTGGCTGGCCCCAAACACGGTCCCCGCTCCCAAGGCCATTCTAAGCTTCCTGGCTCTGACCCTAGGAACTTCCTGTCGCCTCCTCTCTCTCCAGCTCCTTCAGCGTACAAGCACACAGCAGATCCCGACCGGCCCTCATACCCCATGATGCCTGCAGGCAACGGGACTGCTGGGGTGAGTCCATTTTCCAGTTAACTGGGAGGCAGGCTGCGGACGTGGTGGAGAAGTTTTAAACTTGCAGAACTGCAAGCTTTTCTGTCTATACACAGGATCCCTGTCAAAACTTATTTTCTTCCAAGTACATAAAGACTTTAGCATGGCACCCTCAGCTACCGCCAGGCCCCATCTGCCCCGGGTGTGAGAGGCATGCAAGAGTTGACCTCAGGACAAACCCCAGGGTTAATGTTTATCATAACTTCATGAAAACTTTGAAAAATTGCTTCTCACTTCTCCTAAGAATTAAGCTTAGGGCAGGGGAAGGGGGTGGTGAGAATCAAGTGAACTGAGGATTCCAACTGTTTTGAGTTCTAGCTCATCAATAAAAACTCAGCTGCATCCCATCCTCTCTGGGGTTAGGTTTTAAATCAAAAAGTAAGGTGAGAACTGATGAAAACCAAACAACCCTTGGAAATCTCTGGACTAATACTTGGTCTGGCCAGATCAGGGGTTCTCAATGGGGGGCAACTGTGTGGGGGAGGCTCCCCCCACCAGGGGACACTGAGCAATGTCTGGACACTTCCGGTTGACATGACTGGGGGAGGGGGGAGGGTGCTATTGGCATCTAGTGGGTCGAGACCAGGGAAGCTGATCAACATCCTACAATGCCCAGCACAGCCCCACAACAGAGAATTATCTGGCCCCAAATGCTTAGAGTGGCGAGGCTGAGAGCCCCTGCCTAGATGATCACACAATCAAAGTCAAGACAGAACCTAAGAGGACGGACAGCCCAGCTCTGGCTGCCTCTCATCCTGGGCTCACCCCAGGGGGTGGATTCAGTGGGGGTGGATTCACCTGCACTGTTCAGACTCACTTCTTGCCCTCTCTTGCTTCGCTTTGAGCACTTCAGCTAAATGTGTCTGTAACGTAAGTCCACCACAGTAAAAATAGCTACTATTTACTGTTTATTACCGGGCTGAGATAGGCGCTAAAGAATTTGTATGCGTTAATTCAGCCAAGGGTCACAGCAACCATGGGATAGATAAGATCATTGTTATCCTCATTTTGTTGGTGAGAAAACTGAGGCTCAAAGGAGTTAAGAATTTGGCCAAAGTCACTCAGAGAGTACAAGGCAGAGTAAAAACACAAACCCGGCTCTAATGCAAAGCCTGTGCCCAACCATCACTTTATATGGAGGGTCTCAACTGAGGGTGATTCTCCCCACCTCCTGCCCTGGGACACTACACAATGTCTGAAGACATTTTTGGTTGTCACGACCCCTGGGGTAGGGGTGCAGGGGAGAGTGTGTGCTACTGGGATCTTATGTGTAGTCAGGGATGCTGCTATGATGCTCAACATCCTACAGAGCAGAGGACAGGCCCTCAACAGAGAATCACCAGGTCCAAAATGTCGATAGGGCCAAAGTCGAGAACCCTGCTTTATACGGTCTCTTGGGTTTCCACCCTGCGTGTCCGCAGGCTGGCAAGGCGTCATGTGCACGTGGTATCTTTTTTTTTTTTTTCGGTACGTGGGCCTCTCACTGTTGGGGCCTCTCCCGTTGCGGAGCACAGGCTCTGGACGTGCAGGCTCAGCGGCCATGGCTCATGGGCCTAGCCGCTCCGCGGCATGTGGGATCTTCCCGAACCGGGGCACGAACTCCCATGTCCCCTGCATCGGCAGGCGGACTCTCAACCACTGAGCCACCAGGGAAGCCCTGCACATGGTATCTTTTAAGGCTGGGATCTAGAATCTCCTATAGCTCAAATACACTTTGCTCACCCTCTTCTCAGTCTCTTTACCTTTACCAGGGACCAAACGCTGCCTTCAAAACCCGATGCCGGTCTACAAGGCAGAATAACTCCAGAGACAGGATGATTAACGACTTTGGGATGTATCAGTAGCGAAATGCCAAGCAGAAGAGAATATCCCAGGACACAAGTGTACAACACTCACACACTCCTAGGAGAGAAACATTCCAGTTGGACCTTAATAGTCATGGACTACAGGACTACCAACAAAGGGCCGTGGGAGTTGCTGTCACAGCTGAGATCACCATGGTAAGGAGGGCCAACAAGATGCCGTACTGGATACACAACTGGAAGTGTTTCTTTCCACACAAGCACAGCACTCCTAACCTGTACTACTCAAGCCAGGGCTTCTCAACCCTAGCTGCACGTTGGGGTCGCCCGTGCTGTTTTCTGTCTCTATAGATGCCCAGGTGTGAGGACGGCTATGATTAGGATCCCAGTTTGGAAAGGCAGAAGCCGAGAGAGCGTCTGAGATTAAACAACAAGTAGGAAAGCACACATATGGCGCAGTCCCTAAAGCTTCAAAATGCATAGGCAAGGAAGTCCCAGTTCACATAGTGGATAAGAAATTAAAGATCCTAGCAGGCTGCGCAAGCCGAAACCAGAAATGGAGTGGAGAAACACATGACACCCAATTAAAGGGTGGCAGAGATATGAGAGGCATAAAAGACCACTAAGATTTGATTTTTTTTGGAGACAGCTAGGCCAGAACTAGTGTCAGAGGCAAAGTACTAGGTGAGTGTGGCATTTACCAGGCAAAAACTTTAAGTACTACAAAACAGTCCGTCTTCTCCATCTTACACTTAACCTGTTCAACTACGCAATTTACAATCGACAGCTCATGTGTCAGCGCATATGCTAGAAATGGTGTCCCTGGAAAACAGGAATCCATAATTTTCCCTTTGTGCTCAAAGGTACACCTCACCACGAAGGTCCTGACTGATGAATTCACTCATTCCTTCAACAAACATTTCTTGGACACCTACTCTGCGCCAGGCACTATCCTAATTGGGGTGGGGGATCCATCAGTGGCAGACAAAAATCCTCACCCTCACGGAGCCTACGTTCTAGAAGCAAACAAGTAGACCTAGCACACCGGTTGGTGATAAGTGCCGTGGGGCAACATGAAGCGGGGCAGAGGGGATAGGGAACACGGATATGATTTGAAATAGGTGGCCAGAGAAGTTCTCAACGATAAGGGAACATGTAAGTAAAAACCTACAGGAGGGGCAGAAGCGAGCGTGGGGACATGTGCAGGAAGGCTGACTCAGGCAGAGGAACCAGCGGGTCCAAAGGCATACAGGAGAGAGGATGTGGACCATGCAAGGGACGCGGAGACAGCCAGAGTGGATAAAGCAGGGCCCGTCGGGGACAGAGTGGCGGGAGAGGAGGACAGGGAGGTCTCAGGGGCTATCTGCCTTTGGGGTTGGCAAACTGTCAGCTGGCTGAAGGTGGAAGGGAGGCCCAGGCAGCGGCAGCGGTGGTGGTGAGAGGTGGTCACCCCCGGAAAGATTTTTAAGGTAGAACTGACAAGATGTGCTGTGGCATGGGAGAGAAAGAGGAGTCGAGGGCGACGTCAAGGTGTTTGGCCTGAGCCATTCAAAGGATGGACTTGCCATTTACTACAAGTGGAGAAGGACGGTGGGCTGGGCGGGTTTGGGGGAGAAAGACAGGGGTTTTGTGTGATGTGGCTATTGGACATCCAAGTGGAGATGTCGAACGCGACGTCGCATCGGAGTCTTGAATTCAAGAAAATGAATGAGCCCAGTACACAAATACACAGAGTGCGTCATACTGACTCCCATTTATCCAGTCCCCGTTCTGCCTGCAAATGCATCTTGTGAATGGAATGCCTCAACCCTCCACTGGCTCCTTTGTCTTATGAAAGACTTGCGGCCTGCGTGGCGGGAGGGGGTGGTGATCAAGACCACCTTGATCCACATCCCTGCTCCTCACTAGCTGTGTGACCTGCCTTGGACAAGTAACTTAACCACTCTAACTCAGCTTCCTCATGGAGAACAGGAGCCGACGGTACCTTCCTCCGGGAGTTTTTGTGAGGAGCGAGGGTTACTCCAGATCACACGCGCCCAAGACTTTGAACAGTACCTGGTAGCACTCCAAATGCTCCACCAGGGTGAGCACTTATTATTGTCATTCGTGCACTCGTGCAGCTCAGTACAAACCTCAGGCCAGCAGGGAGCAGGGTATGGGGGGAAATCAGGGCCAGGCAGGTAGATGGCCTGCCTGTAGCCGTGCACCTAGACACGGAGGGAGCTAAAAATAGGCCTTAGAAGGTCTTGAAGCTACTAGCGATCTCAACGCCACGGCTGATTTCATCAGACAGCGGCTGATGCGGCGCTTTCCCTGGGCCATTCGGAACTGTAACCTTGTCAAAATCGCTCAGCCAGGATGTAAGCGCTCCGCACAGGAGGGGATCGCACAGTCTCTGTCTGTCTCTCCCTCTGGAAGTGCAACCAACAAAAAGGGCCGAAAAGCCGCCAGGGCTTTCAGTGGCTCACACCCTGCGGCTGGACCTAAATGAGCGGAGACGAGGCGCGACTCTCGGGTCGCCAGGAAGGACCCGAGGGAACTGGCGGGAACTGGGGGGCTGAATTGGGGGTGGGGGTGAAAACAAACAAGACGTTCTCCATCCTCGGCGTGGGGCAGGCCCGCGGAGGATGAGAAGCCCACAGACCGGGGGGTGGGCCGGCTCGGCAGCCAGGCAGGGGAAGAGGGAAAGCCGGGGTCCCCGAGAACGAGGGGGCGGGGAGGGAGCGTGGCGCGCTGGGCCCGCGACCAGGCCCGGAGATCCATTTACATCCGAGGCCGAGGCGTTGAGGCCGCGCTCCCGCCCCCTTCGGCCCCCGGCCTGGCCTGCGAGGCGAAAGGGCCTCAGGGCCGCGGCCCCCGCCGTCTCCAGAGCCGTCTGGCCAGACGGTGGCAGGGCCGGGGCTACCGGGAGTGATGGGCCGGGCCGGTGAGCCCGGCCTGAGGGGACGCAATGGGGGACGGCTGAGGGACCCACTGGGCCGCTCTCCCGGAGCAGACAGGCCCCCCGTACCCCGGGGTGCTCAGCACTCGGGCCTGTGGCCCCCAGGCCTCCCGCCGCCCGTTCCCTAGCCGCCGGCTAGCCCCCAACGGCGCCTCCCCTACCTTCGTTCGCCAGGTCCGCCATTTTACTTCCTTAAGCCCTCCCACAAGGCCCCGCGCCGGCCCGGGCTCGTCTGCCTTCTGCCAGAAACTCCCGCGCGTGCGCAGTTGCCAAGTCGACTCCGAGCAAAGAGGGCAGTTAGCGGCTGCGCGCGGAGCGCAGCGCGGTGAAGCTCTCGGGATCCGGGTCCGAGCCGGGCCGAGCTCGGAGCACGCGCCTGCGCATTAACCACCCCCGCCTCCTTTTCCCGCCGACCGAGGGGGCGTGGGCAGGGCAGGGCGCACGCGTAGTGGGCCTCGCGCGCGCCGCGAGTAATGTGGGAATCTGCGTTCCCTGCGGCTGCACGCCCCGAGTGGGTCTTCATGCTGCTGCTTTCCGCTTGTTTTTCGGCCTCGCACCCTCGGTGAGAGCTTGAACCGTGGAGGGCGCCGCGACCGACGCCTTCTCCTAGGTAGATCCCTGGGTCGGGGCGGGGGGCGGGGCTTTCCACGTGCGCAGTCCCGAGGCCCGGATGGAGACCTGTAAGGGGTCGTGGGGCGCCTTGTGTCACCCCAGGCCTCAGTTTCCCCTTCTAAGGGACCAGTACTTTAGGCAAACTTTCTGAGGCCACGTGGAGAGGTGGGGGATGGTTGGGGGGAGTAGAAGTCAGAGGTTGAGGATCACTGGCCAAAGGGAAGGTTCATGGCGGGGCGGGACACAGGTGTTGATCCGGGACTTGACCTCACAGAGCCATCAGAATGGGAGCTCCAGGACGACTGGCCCCTGAGGCCCCGTACTGAACAGCGCCTGGCACCGAGCCTCACCGAGTGTCTTCACCGATCACGTGGGCTGATGACCGCTCCCTCCCCCCACCCCCCAGGACTGAGGGGAGAATATTGGACGCCCTGGGCTCATTCGCGACTCACCTGCTACGCAACATCCCGCGGGCTCTGCCTCATCTCCTAAATAGAGCCCAGATCCGCCCGTTCTCCCCAGCAGGGCTCTCTCTCCCTACTCCAGGCCAGACCATTCTCATCTCTCTCCTGGAAAACCCGATAGCATCTTTCTCTCAATGCTCTCTTTCCTTTCATTCTTATGAAATAAGCAGCACACAGAGGAATCTTTCAAAAATGTGAATTAGATCAAGGGCACATCTTTTCTCAGTGCTTCCAAAGGGCTTTCTACTGAACTTGGAATAAATTCGAAACTTCTTGTTCAGGCTTACAAAGCCCCCCTGTTTTTTGCTGCCATGCTTCCCCTTGCTCGTTGCAGTTCAGCCATATGGGTCTTTCTGTGTCCTTGGAGCTCACCAAACCCCTTCCAGCCTCAGGATCTTTGCACTGGCTGATCCCTCTGCTTGGGACTTTGTGTCCCTTTTTTTCCTGTTTGAGTCCCAGCTTCACTCCTGCTCCAGTATGATCTGGAGGAGGAGGTCCTATAGCCTGTGGGCCACATTTTTAATTATTGGGAGAAAACCAAAAGAAGAAGAATTGCTCATGACATGTGAAAATTGTATGGAATTTAAATTTCAGTGTCCATAAATGTAGATGTATTTGAAAACAGCCATACTTAGTTATTGACATAATGTCTATGGCTGCTTCTGACCTGCAGAAGCAGAGCTGAGCCCTTTTAACGGACTGTCGGGCCAACAAACTTAAAATATTTACTCTTTGCGGCTTTATAGAAGTTTGCCAACCTCTAATCTAGGACACGTGTATTTACATGGTTGTTCTATACATTTCTGTACAACCAATGGGGTGTGGTGAATGTTTAACAACAGCTGCTTCTCTGGGGGGAGAACGTGTGTTTCTGTCTGTGTTTATATGTGTGCCTGTGTGTGTATAGTTTATTGTAAATTTTACTGTTTTCCCATCACTTTAAGTCTTGAAGACAATAAAATAATCAATTGGACCCTGGCTGGTAGTGCTGGTTTTCTTGGTATAAGTATACTTCAACGATGGCTGATTTCAAGCTACCAATGTGAATGTCACTAGCCAGAGTTGAGCAGAGGTGTGCAGTAGCACACTAGATTTTTTCTTCTTCTAGAGCCTGCTGCTTTCTTGCTGCAGCCCCCAAAACAGCATCAGCATCACCTGGAAATCTGTTGAAAATACAGACTCCCAGGCCCCAACCCAGACCTGAATCAGAATCTGCATTTTAGCAAGATACCCAATAGACACCTGATTTCGCTGTCCTGGATTTTGCCTCCGGGCTGAAGGCACAGGCCACAGAGCTTGGTTAGAAATTCTTTTTTTTTTTTTTAAACTTGTGGCTCGCGGGCTCTGGAGCACAGGCTCAGTAGTTGTTGACGCTCGGGCTTAGTCGCTCTGCGGCATGTGGGCTCTTCCCCAACCAGGGCTCGAACCTGTGTCCCCTGCATTGTCAGGGGGATTCCCAACCACTGCGCCACCAGGGAAGTCCTAGAAATTCTTAAGGAATAGCTAGAATGTCACTGTTGGTCACCTGCAGCGTGTAGACTTAGGTTTGCTCATTTCTAGCTTATTGGTATCACTCTATTCAGTACATTTCGTTATCTATAACTTCTCTTGAGTAAGTGTTATTAGTTTAAGTTTACATTAAATAGGTACTGTAGATCACCATTTCAAGTATAAAACCACTAAGCCACGAATAGGAGATAACTGTTTATCACGAATAGGAGATAAACATGAAAACAAAACAATGTTTTTAAATTCTGGGTAGATAACTATTGCCTGCCAAGGTGCTGTGCCCCAAGCCTGCTTTTTTTTGTTTTTTTCATGTAAATAGAGATTAGCAAAGTATTGGAGGCATATTAAAGGCACATTATCACTCAACTGAAAACGCGATGAGGAGTGAGAGAATTGAAAATGGGGTAACTCTAATCCACGAGATTCCTTGTCATTTAATGCCCTGTCTGCATGTCTCCGAAAGTCATTTCATATACCACATCCATCCCACACTTTGGGAAACTCCCAGCAACATGTCACCGCTTGCTAAATATAATCCAGTTGTGGTTTTTTAAGGGACGTGGAGAGATGCTAAACCCATCAGCCTGACGAGGCGACTCAATTTCCCTTGGTTTCACAATTCTTCTCCCAGTGCCGAGGCTGCCAACATCGTGGCCCTTAGTTCCTTTGCTTTCTTTATCTGGTCTCCTCTTACACGTTAATTTAGTCAACGTTTTTGTTTTTGTTTTTGTTTGGCTGCGCTGGGTCTTCGTTGCTGTGTGCGGGCTTCTCATTGTGGTGGCTTCTCTTGTTGCAGCGCATGGGCTCAGTAGTTGCGGCACGCGGGCCCTAGAGTGCGCGGGCTTCAGTAGTTGCGGTGTGCGGGCTTAGTGGAATCTTCCCAGACCAGGGATTGAACCCGTGTCCCCCGCATTGGCAGGCGGATTCTTGACCACTGTGCCACCAGGGAAGCCCTCAACATTTACTTATTAAACAAATATTTGTTGATTACCTACTGTGGTGGTTTTAAAACGGCCCCAAATTCTTTGACCCTCTTCCCATCAAGAGGTGAGGTCTCAAATGCCACCTGATATCACTTATATGTGGAATCTAAAACATGACACAAATGAACTTATCTACGAAGCCGAAACAGACTCACAGACATAAGAGAACAGACTTCTGGTTGCCAAAGGGGAGGGGAGGCGGGGGAGGGATGGATTGGGAGTTTGGGATTAGCAGATGCAAACTATTAAGTATAGGATGGATAAACAACAAGGTCCTACTGGGAACTATATTTAGTATCCTGTGATAAACCACAATGGAAAAGAATATGAAAATGAATGTATGTATATATATATGTATATAACTGAATCACTTTGCTGTACGGCAGAAATTAACAACATTGTTTATCAACTATACTTCAATTAAAAAAAAAGAGGTGAGGGCTCTGTTTCCCTTGAATGGGAGTGGCTGGTTACTGGTCCATCAGTAGAGTCTGTGGAAATGATAGCATGTGACTTACGAGGCTGGGTCATGACAGGGACAGAGGATACAACTTCTGCCTGCTTTGCTGGAACAGTTGCCCTAAAAGCCTTCAGCCGTCATGGAAGCTGTCCACCCGCCCTGAGGCTGCCATTCTATAAGGAAGCTGAAACAGACACTGAAAGGCAAAGCCCTGAGAGAGACCTGCCCAGCCTGGCCCTTCCTGTTTCTCACCCCCCATGAAAGATAAATGATAGTTGCTGTTATGAGCCAAGCCACTAAGTTTAGGAATATTTGTTACACAGCAGTATATATCCACCACACCTACTGTGCCTGACACACTGTTCTACATGACATTCTAGTAGAAGACCTGCAGGAGAAGCACTCTAGACAGAACAGTGAGTGCAAAGGTCCTGAGGCAGGAACCAGCTTGCTGAGCTGGAGAACAGCGAGGAGCTCAGTGTGGCCAGGGCAGAGTGAGCGAGGGGCCATGCAGGGCCTTGTAGGCCATAGAGTTCTCGGAGGAGTTTGAGGTTTTTCCCAAGACAAGGGTCGGAAGTGGGAAATGGAGGGATCCAGATGGTTTCCCTTGACCATCTGACCTCTCTGCTGCCTGCTTCCTTCTCGGCTCATCAGGAGAGAAGTCTGAGGAACCCCCAACCCACCGAGCCCAGGCTGAGCTCTGAGAACTGGGAACTTCCTCCTCTACAGCCAAGCCCAGGAAAAAGGGCTTTCACAGCTGTAATTCTGTTCTCATCTTCCCATCGTGGGCAGGGACCTGGCCCTGTGAAGTATCTGCTCTGTGCCCAGCCCCACGCAGAGGGTGAGGACCCAGATATTAATCAGCTACAGTTCCTGGCCTCCTCTGCTCGGCAGCGCCCCCCAACACCACCTCCGCGCCTCCCCACCCCCACCCCGCCCCGCAGTCCACAGGGTCAAGTTCTTGACAGCAAGGTGTCCATCGCAGCTGACGCTGAGGCCAAGAGGGGAACCCTTGACTCGAGCTGGGTGCACTAGCTTCTCTCACTCCCATATTCTGCAGCAGCTAAATGTGGTATGGAGCTAGGAGGAAATGCTGATTGTACTCTTTGTAATTAAAAAGATTTAACCTTCAATTTAAAATAAATTCAGACTTACCCTAACCCTAAAAAAAAAAAAGAAAAAGAAAAAAAATTCAAATTTACAAAGAAGTTGCAAAAACAGCACCAAGAAATTCCATACAGCCTTCACCCAGCTTCTCCAAATGTTAACATCTTACGTAAACAGCACGATGACCAAAACCAGGAAATTCACACTGATGCAGTACGATTCACTAGCATAAAAACCTATTCAGGTCTCACCTGCTGACTGCCAGTGTTTTGTTCCTGTTCCAGGATCCAGTCCAGGATTCCTTGTTGCATTTAGGTGTCATTACTCCTCAGTTTCCTTTAGTCTGGATTAATTCCTCTGTCTTATTTTTCCTTCCCCATGACACTGGTGAGGTGTGCTGCCCAGCTATTTTGAAGAATACCCTTTCATTTTGGGTCTGTTGACCGTTTCCTCCTGATTAAATTCAGGTGTTGAATTTTTGGTGTAAATAACATGGACGAACCTATCAGGAGGCACCTGATGTCAATTTGTACCATTTACAACTCAGATCACCGGTGTCGGCCAGCTTACCACTGATACTTTTCCGTTTGTAGTTATTGACTATCTTGTGGGGAGACAAATAAATAGGGAATAGTTGAGGAAGAGGAGGAGAGGCAGATGGAGAAAAGAGGCAGCTAGCTCTTGCACTCCATTGCTTGTGGTCTTTCCATGCATGATTGCAATTTTAGTAAACAAAACAGCCTCCATTCTAGGCAAAATCCCGAGCTGGCTGGTTTCCCCGGGGTGAAAAGGAAGAGGCTGTGTCACACAGTGACCACAGGGGGGCAGCAGAGGATTGGGAATGAAATGAAAACTGGGCTCTAGGATGAAAAGCAGTTTAGTTCCTTCTAAGTAAATAAACTTGCAGAAACGCAAAGGCTCTGCCCCAGCTGAGGCCTGTCATCTTCTGGGAAACAGGTCAGGTAGTTGCTGGCTGCTCTGATTACACTCCCAGCATTAGGCATGTCTAAAACAGGGGCTTTTTATCCTGGGAGGGCTTTGGGGGTGGGGGTGCTGAGAATCCCTTCTGCAACTGCCTGCAAGACTCATGGGTACTGAGGGTGTATCGGTTTGGAGACTGCTTGCAAACTCCCCAAAACACCTCTGTCAAATGTAAGCAAGTGGAAAGTTTGCTGGCAAGTGATGAGCATGTTCCTAAGATGAGAGAGAGAAGAGAAGAAACTGGGCAGCTCCAGTGGGTCTTGGGAACCGGTGGGTCACCTCCCGAGAATGCTCAAACTTCAACTGCTTTCGGTCTTATATTCAGCTCACAATTCAGATTCTGAGGAGGAGGGGGTCAGATGCGTCCAGCATGGCAGGGTACGTTATTAATCCCTGCCCCCTCCTGCTTTCCCCGACTCTAGCCACTTTATGCTCTGGTCAGTTATTCATTGAGCGAGAGCCTTTAGGTGGAGGGGTCCAGTGGACAGCTGTACAGAAGAGAGTTGACAGAGGGGAGTTTGACGTCCATTTTGAGGTCATGGGCCGTCACTCCCGGGATGCAACCCCCAGGCCTCGCCAAGATCTAGGAAGCCCTGTCTCCTTCCCAGCTCACCCCGGGCCACCTCACATGTCAAGCCCGTCCCCTCCGTCCCCTCGGCCAGGAGCAGCCTCCTTCAGTGTGTGCAAGCGCCCACTTACAGATGGTGTTTCAAACGGTGGGAAGAAGGGTCACTGCCCAGAAGGAATCGGAGTGTTATGTCCAAAGAAGGTAGAACAGGTAGATGCTCGGTAGCAAGACCCCACAGGCGTCCATCACAGAGGATCCTCAAAGGGGTCCATGACCTCAGCGTAGGTGAGGACTAGTCTCTAGGACTGTGGCTTTCAATACGTACGTATGTTCAGTACACTTTACATGCAGCCCAATCCCGTATGTGTATGTCCACACACATCGTATAACATATACTGAGATGTTACAAAGCCATAGTTGTCTTTGCTAATTACACTGACACTCCTGATCTTTTCTATTTCTCTCCTGGTCCATTACAAAGAAAAACGGGTCAAATCCACCGACTTGATTTCATAGCCGCTTGGCCTGCTGCTCTAGCAGCCCTCTTGCCTCTGCTCCCCCGCCTTCATCTGCGCTGCGACACTCTGACCCCCCACCCGGCCTGTACCATCTTCACAAGTACCTAGTGACCCCCTTGCTTCCATTTTCTTCGTGTGTGATCCACGCACCAGAATAAGTCTTTCTATAGCCCAGCTTCGATTATATCAAAAAATGGTGGTGGTGGCCTCCTGAATGAATTTGATTTTATCTGTGCAAGATGTGGGAAATACAGTATTGAGCAAGCCAGATCAGAGCTACTCACCCTCAGAGCTCATGGGAAAGAGATTTGCCAACAATCATAATAAAGTAGTGCAGGAAATACGGGGTAGAAGGGATCCATCCTAATCTAGCTGGGGATCTTCCAGGAAGGCTTCCTGGAGGAGGTGTCAGTTAAGATGAATGCTAAAGAGGAAGGGGTGTGTGTGTGGAGTGGAGTTTAGGTGGGAAGAGCAATGAAGGTGAAAGAGCCTGAAATGAGACACTGGGGTGAGTTCCAGGAGCAGAAAGTCAGAGCAGGGACTTCCCTGGTGGTCCAGTGGTTAAGACTCCGCACTCTCAATGCAGGGGACCTGGGTTCGGTCCTGCACACTGCAACTAAAGATCCCGCATGCCGTAACTGAGCCCTGGTGCCGCCAAATAAGTAAATATTTTTTAAAAAGGATCATGCTATCTTAAAAAAAAAAAAAAATCAGAGCAGCAAGTGGGTCACGGGAGGAAAAGACAAGTGACATGGTTGCCAAGGTGTGAAAGATGCAGAGAACTGATAATAATGAGAATGCGATTACCCGGTGGTTCTCACCTGGGGGCAGGGGACACTTGGCAATCAGTATCTGGAGATATTTATGGTCTTCGCCACTGGGGGTGGGGTGCTAGTGGGGGTGGGGTGCTAGTGGGCCAGGGGTGCTGCTCAACGCCCCCCCAGTGTCCAGAAAGGTCCCTCCTCTAACCCAGAGACTTAGCCAACCCCAAATGCCAAAGGTGCCAAGGTTGAGAAACAATTGTTGAATGCTTACTCCAGTACTTTCTACAAATCAACTTATTTAAATCTCACAACAACACTGTGAGGTAGGTGTTTTTATTACCCTTTTTTCCCAGATGGGGAAACTGATCTAAGTAATTTACCTGAGGGCACAGCTATTGTCCAAGCCCGGCTGCCCTGCTGCATCTCCAGGCAGGGAGGTCTCAGGGAGTGGCCAGGAGGAAGGAACCAGTGGCCATGTTAGGGGCAGTCTGGAGGAGGTAGGAGGGACGGAGGGCATGCAGGTGGCCCTGGGTTTCTGGCTCGGGCAGTGGGATGGGGATACAGGCAAGAGGTCTGGATCGTCAGATGCTGAGCTCCTGTCTTGCCCTTTGGAGGGCGAGGCATCCACGAACCTCTGAGCCACGGTGGGCAGGCAGCTGTGGAGCAAGTCAGCAGCACGTGGACGAGGTCATGGAGGGTGTGGAAGGAGCAGGACCCAGGTGCAGGGGGTGGGGGGGCAGCCAGAGAAGTGGGAGGAAAACTGGGGTGGGGGTGACACTCCCAGCCAGGGAGAATCTCTCCCTTCTTACTTAGCATTCCTGCAGCTGATGTGTATGTGTGTGTGTGTGTGTGTGTGTGTGCGCGCGCGCACGCACGCATGCACGCGCATGCACGCCTCGCATCTCACTTCAGAGTTCTTGCTACCAGAGAGTTCTTGGAGGCTAGAACGTCTATGGGTCCCCCTGCAACCCTCCCAAACTGTGGCTTATTGCACTCTGACTCAGGGCCATTAGGGTTATAATGATCACCAGGAACCCAGGTACCTTCTGTCTCATTGCTTTGCCATCCTTATTTTATGATGTTCACCTTGAGGTCCAAGATGGCTGCCGGGGCTCCAGCCATCCTGCTTGCATTCCAGCCAGCAGCCTCATTTTCCCCATGTGCACAATGGTGGGCGGGGTTAACACCTACCTTGGAAGACTGTCAAAAAGAAGAGAAGAATGGACCACAATGACAAGAAGCCACTGTGATCGGTCAGGACCTCCTGGAGGCTCTTGGTAGGACTGGGTCCCCCTTTTGCTGTGCCTGTGCCCCGGAGCCCTACCCAATGGGCTAGGGACCCACGGGCCTTCGGCAGCCTCCCCTCCTCGTCTCCTCTCCAGCTCCTGGGGCAGGAATCACGTGGGCATCTCCTGTGCTCAAGAGCCTCGCCAGCCACCCAGGCCCTAAGGTGCTCTCCCCTCCCAGGGACCCTGCCGCCTGGCCCCGGGCCGGGATCTCCAAGGGGGAAGATTCAGGGGCGGCTCCTGCTCCCCGCAAGAGCTGGTGCTGCTCAGGGGGCCTCGGGCTGAAATCGTGAACCACGGGAGGGTAGGGACGAGTCTGGGTTCCGCTGGGTTCTGAGAGCCTGGCAGAGGAGTCGGCCTGGAGTCAGGGCCTGGCCACCCGGCTGAGGGGAGGCTGCATGCTTGGGTCCTGAGAGCTCCTCCCCAGGATTGGCCACAGTATTGGTGGGGCCCAGTGCAAAATTAAAGCAGGGGCCCTTTGGTGGAAAACTCTTAAGAATTTCAGGATGGTGGCAGCAGAGCCTTAAGCCAAGCGCAGGCCCTGGAGTTCCCAGCCTGGGATAGCGATGGATGATTTTAGTGTCACCTGGGGTCCCCAGGGCCTCCACCCGGGACAGAGGGGCCCGGTCTGGGGCCAAGGCTGAGCATCTCCGGCGGCACACAGGGCACCAGCCTGGCCCCTGAGAAGCAGCTCTTATGGGCGACTAACGGGGAACTGCGTCCACGTTTCTGGAACATCCTCCCCCCTGTGGGCCCTTCCTGAGCGCATCGCTCTCCTCTGCAGGGTTTCTTCAAAGTCCTATAATGCCCTGTGTCACGGGCCCCCAGAGTGGGTGGTCACAACAGTACGGATGCCCGGCCCGCACCTTCAGCCCACGAGCCAGGCTCTCTGGGGATGGCGCCCAGGAACTGGCGATTTCGGAAGAAGCTCACGCCCTGATTCTTAGGGGGTTCTGAAGTTCGGGCCCCACCGCTTTACCAGATTAACCCCGTAAACAACCAGTGTGCTGTGTCAGCGGCCGGAGCGTGGGTTTATTCTGCGTCTCTGAACCAGTTTAGTCTGTTTACAGTCTCGCCCATCCTGGGCTGAGAGTTGTTTTCTTGCCCTCTCTGGCCTTGCTAAATGCTCCTTCTGGAACATTCCCCAGAGAGCCGGAGGAGAGCACTGCTGCCCTCCCTTCCTGGGCTCGTGTGGCCCAGGTCTGGCCAGGCTGGCTGTGCCAGGGCCAGGGGAGTGCGGGAGGGAGGGCTTCGTCCTCCAAGGCCACTGGAGTGGGCGGCGGGGCAAAGGCTGGAGCGTGGACTGCGACCCACAACGGGCACGTTCAGTGTGTTTATTGCAACGGGAAACGAGAACGGGCTCGGAAGGCTGGTGTCTTTACCGTCATTTATATTCCTCCTCGCGGAATCCGGCAAAGGACTAGACAGAGCGTAAGGCAGAAACGTGGAAGAAAAGGCAGGCGTCACAATCCAGGAGCCGTGAGCTTGAACGTCTCCCAGGAAAGGAGATGCAGCTTTAAAGACATTCCTTCTGTCTGAGTTCATCTGAGTCTGCAACTTTAAGACCACACGCACGTTGTGATCATGACAGGCTTTTGGTTTCTTAAAATGAGATTTCTCGTCCTTCCCTGCTGCTCTCCCCGGGCACCTGCGGGCGCCAGGGACGCACAGCGCTCCTGCTTGTCGAGAAGTAGGGTGTTTAAAGGCCTCGTGAGTTTACATTAGTACCTTCTGCATGAATGAGAAAACAACATGGGGGACTGAATATACTGCGATATACACATTCATAAGGAATGTTCTAGTAACAATTACAGCACAAAACTATTTGTATGAACATATTTCCAAAAGGAGAAATTATTGCATTTGAGAAGTCGATGCTTCTTGGACCAGAGGTTTGTCTTTCTTCTTTGCAGCTGCTTCGGGAGCGGAACTCTGGCACAGGGCTTACTGGTGCAACACGTTACGAGGGACACAGATCTGGAGAGTTTCGAGGTCAGGCCTGGGACAGCCCTTGGGATTCGTTTGTCCCCAGAGAAGAGTTTGGACCCTGAGCAGTTCAAGATGGGACCTGCCGGGGTCCCAGTGCTCTGGGATCGCTACTTCAAAGGCAGACGTTCTGGAAGGTTCTGTGGAGTGGGGCTCAGGCATGGCTGCTCGTGCACAGACTTGGCAGGATGGCTGCCCTCTGACGGCGCGGCGGAGACCCTGACCTCCCGGCCCCCTTGGAACAAACTCATTCCAGACCTCACAGTTGAACTTGACGTTGGCTGTGAACCTGGACAGATTCACAGTCCTTCTGGTTGCTCATCAAGCTTCTGGCTTTGATTTGGAAAGGCCCCGCCCCCACCACGAGCGGGCCCGCTTCCGTGACGTGTTCTTTGAGCCACGTGGGGCCGTGGGATGCGTGCCGTCCGGGGACGCAACTGGCGGCTGCTTCTGATCCCTTCGGGGTCTAGAGACGGGGTGCCTGGCGGCCGGCAGGGCAGGAGGCCACGGGGCGAGGACCGAGATGGCCTCTCCCACCACAGGGCCTGAGGGGGGCTGCGGGGACACGGCCCGCTTGGCGCTGCCCGACGGTTGCGGGACATCCCTTCCTCCCCAGGACCCGCTGGAGTTTTTTCAAATCAGGGTGCAAATCGGAACGAGCTGGCAGGGGGAGATGCCCAAAGTGGAGGTAGCGACTCGCTCAGCACGGCCCCTTCCAGCTCTGGAGGGGGATGTTTGCAGTGGGGGAAGGAACATTCAGAAGAAGGAAAAGGGGTCTGGGCGCCCCATCTGAGCTTCGGTCGCGGTCACAACGGTTTTCCTCTTGAGGGAGAGCGTGTCCTTTAAGGGCGCCCTGGCCCAGGGGCCCCGGCACTCAGAGTAAAGGAGGCACTACCGCGGCGGAGCTCTGGGACCTGGAGCCGGGGCAGCGCGGCCCAGCTAGACGCCCTGCAGCGGGTGGTTGGGGTCGCTGCGCTCCCGCTTCACCAGGGGCTCGCCCCGGCCTCGGGCCTCCGAGCGGGCGTCGCTGCCTCCACGGTCCTCGCTGAGGTCATCTGTGGAGGCGGGGTGGGGCGCGGGGCACATCTTCAGGGGGCGCGAAGGGGCCAGGGCAGGGCACTGCCTTAGCCTGGGCCTGGGTTGACCCAGTCAACCTGGAGGCCTTCCTCCCCACGACCAATGCCCACGTGCCTGGGCTGTGCTCCCGGCAGCATCGCCCTTGGCGGTTGGGCCCCCCCACCTCCACGGGGCAGGGTATGGGGCCCCGGGGGGGGGCGCTCTCTGGCCCACCTGCCCTGCTCCCCCTCTGGACGTGGCCGCAGGAGGCCCTCACCCCGCCAGCCCCAGCACCGGCACCAGTCCTGTCCGTGGCCCTGCGCTGAGGGGCCTGGTGTGCAGGGAACCAGGGAGAGGAGTAAACGTAATCCAGTAGGAGGGGCAGGGCCTCTGCTCTGAGCCCCCAGTGGGCTGCTGCCCAGTGTCCCCGCCCCAGGGGCCGCGCTGATCGCCACCAGGCCCAGGACAGGAGGGAAAGCCCAGACACACCCACCTTTGTCGAGCAGTGTCAGCGACAGGGAGGCAAGATCGTTGAACTGAAAGAGAGAAGCCCGGAGTGAGGGCCCTCCGCAGAGCAGGTGCCGGGGAAGGTTAGCAATGTCCTCGTCCACAGAGGAATCGGGCTTTCGCTTTGTAAGTGAGAGGGCTTCTGCCGTGAGAAGCGGCCCTGAGGCTGCTGGGTGTCTGGGTGTGGCCCCTCTAACACTTTCCAGGGCCCTGCCTGGGAGTCGCTGGAGGGCTGTGGCCTCTGAGTGGTCAGTGAAGGAAAAGCCGCTGTTTATCACGGGCTTACCACGTACTAAAAGCTCTACAAGTGTCGCCTCATTCCTTCCTTGAAACAACCCTGTCATGACCCAGCAATTCTGCTCCTCGGTCTGTACCCCAAAGAATGGAAACAGGTGCTCAAACAAAATGTGTACATGAATGCTCACAGCAGCACGATTCACACCAGCCAAAAGGTGGACACAGCCCATCTGTCAACAGGCGATGGATCAGCAAGGTGGTGCATATCCGTGCAATCAAACAGTGTTTGGCCAGAAGAAGGACAGAAGCCCCGACACTCGCTACCACGTGGACGGACCTCGAGAACACGATGCTCAGTGCGAGAAGCCAGACACAGAAGGACACACAGGGTGTGATTCCATTGATAGGAAACGTCCAGGACAGGCCGATCCACAGAGACAGAGAGTGGGTTCACGGTTGCCAGGGGCCGGGGGGTTTACTGCCAAGGGGGTGGGGTTTTCTTTTGGGGTGATGGAATGTTCTGGAACAAGATAGGTGGTGGTTTCACAACGCTGTGAATGTACTAAATGCCACTGAATTGTTTCCTCTGAGATGGTTAAAAAGGTACATTTTACTTTCTGTGCATTTTACCTCAGTGAGGTGGAAATCCTGCCCGGGCCACGTGAGTAGGGGACAGAGGAGCCAGGGTCCGTCCTGCTGGGGCAGGTGAGCTTTTTCCCACCCGCCGCCCGCCCCCACGAGTGTGTTCTCTCGGGCCCCGAGGCCGGCCCTCTCATCCCGGGGGCGCTCACCTCTCCCATCACGGCAATGGGCGTCTCCCCAGTGGCCTCGGCGACGCGGTGCTCCACCAGGTAGAACATGTACTCGTCGTAGAGCAGCCGGATGAGGTGGAAGGAGCCAAAGCTGGCGGCGCTGCGCAGCGTGAGGTCGCGGATCACCATGGAGCTGAGGCGGCAGACACGGGCTGGCACCTCCGGGACGCCAGGCTCCCCTCCAGCCCCGAGCTGGCCTGCGAGGGGCCTGCCAGCCTCCCAGACCACCCCGCGGCCTTTCCCATCCTTCCCATCCTTAGCCAGCAGTTTTAGGCGCCTAAAAACGAGATTCAAGTTCAGGGCACCTTTGCCTCTTTCATCCAAAGCAGGGGTTGGCAAACCGCAGCCCAAGCCAGACCAGATCCAGCCTGCCAGCCAGGAATGGTTTTTACAGTTTTGAATGGTTGGCAAAAAAAGTCAAAAGAATTGTATTTCACGACACATGGAATGTACCTGAAATTCACACTGCAGCATCCATTAATAAAGTTTTATTGGCTGTGCCTGTCGTTGATGTGCTGTGTGCCTGGAAGACTTTATCCCTCAAAAAGATCTACCATCTGATTCTTTCCAGAGAAAGCGAGCGCCGATCTAAAGGAGTTATTAAACGTGGTCCCCGACCAAAATCCCTGGCCTATGCGTGCACTGCCACGTGGCCCCAAACACCTGGACACTCCAGCTCAGAACTCACCTACTCTCAGTGACGTCTAATCGCTGTGGTACCGAGAAAAGAAACAGGAAGGGACAAGACAGGAGAGGAGCCCCGGGGCATCGCTCCGGGGCGGCCCTGCCACCCTGGAGTCCAAGCACCCAGGGCCCGGCGAGATCTGTCAGAGCACCCAAGCTGCAGACATCGAATCACTTCCTTCTGTGTAAACACCTCTCCCCCTGCTCCTGTCCGGGCAGCCTGTAACGACTTTGGCCTTCAAAGCGATGTTTGCTCAAAGAACGTTTTTATTTATTTATTTTTGGCTGCGTTGGGTCTTCGTTGCAGACGGTGCTCAGGCTTCTCACTGAGGTGGCGTCTCTTGCTACGGAGCACGGGCTCTAGGCGCGCGGGCTCAGTAGTTGTGGCTCGCAGGCTCTGGAGAGCGGGCTCAGTAGTTGTGGCGCACGGGCTTAGCTGCTCCGCAGCACGTGGGATCTCCCCGGAGCAGGGCTTGAACCCGTGTCCCCTGCATTGGCAGGTGGATTCTTAACCGCTGTGCCACCAGGGAGGTCCCTCAAAGAATCTTCTGAAAATTTAACGAGCCTCAGTTTATCTTTTAACAGGTTGAAACTGCTGCCTGCTTGTGTGTTAGCAATGGGGCATGCGGGCAAGTCGGCAAAGACAGCCAACAACAAATCCGTTTACTTGATTCTTCTTGCATCCATCTTCTCCGGGCCAGTGTGCAGACACGCTCTGACGGCACTTTGGTTCAGCGGTGGAAAAGGAGAGCTGGCTCCAGCCGGCTGTGGTTTCGAGATGCCCTGGAAGGGCAGCCAAGGAGGGGACCCGGGTGGTGCCTGCCTGTGTCCAGATGAGCACTTTAGGAAGCAAAGGTCACCTGAAGAACGTTCACAAAGAATGAAGACGAAGGCCGCCTAAGTGGGCACAGGGAACAGGCTCGGGGTTCGGGATGTGTTTTCTGCTCAGAAGCTCCTTTGGCTCCGTATGGCTGACCCCCTAAAGGTAAGCGAGTGAACACGGACCACGGGTCCCTGGGAAGGGGCCCCCCCTCACCCCTCACCCCCTCCCACCCTCCCTTCCCCATGCCTGGAAGCGGTGCTTGGTTTTCATGCTGCTGCCGATAACACAGGCCTGGAACGAAGCTGCTTGCATTTCAAAGTGTTAAGATATGGTCTGTGCTGCTGCTGCTCTAACGGGAGACCCCAGGCCCGAAGGCTTCGAGCCACCCTCCCACTCTGTGCCCACCCAGAGGCGTACCCGGCACCCTCCCCTGAAGGACCCCCTGGGTCGGGCGCTGGTACCCGGCACCCCCCCAGCCTCAGTGGCTGGTTTGAAGCTTTGGATCGAGAGGCTTTTCTGAACCGTCTCCATGGTCACCTTGGTATGTTTTGGGTTCTCCAAACGGGCTCGCAACTTTCTGCGGTGGGAACATCAGTGGCCGTCAGCTTACCCGGCCCCTGCCCACCGCTGTCCATTTGCTGGTGGACGCTACAGAGGCAAGTCCCTTAAACTCAACAAGCTGGAGTCAGGTGGGGCCTCCGTCGTTACAGAGAAAAGCAGCCCCCTCTCACGGAGGCCGCAGCCACTCGCAAGCCTCAGCTGGGTTCGCATCTCTGCGGTGTAAGTCACGGGGTCACCCTGCCAGTCCTGATTCCTCAGGTCACGACTTCCGGCCATGGGGGGAGGGGCTGAGTCCCCACCGGCTTTCTCTGCAGCCACCGACTCCGACTCCATTCCTCCCCCATCACCCCAGTGTTGCTTTATCGCACTTTTGGACTAAATCCTGTTCCCTCGGTGGTGATGGGGTTTAAGTCCACAGCTGAGCAACGTGGTCAGTCAGGCTTACAATCCCTTTCTTGTTCATTCATCACCCAACATTCGGACGCTGAGAAGCAGCGGTGAACAAGGGCGACGTCCCAGCTCTCGAGGAGACACGGGTGGTTGTCGAGGAGACAGGCGACGGACAAGCAAACAGAGAACGGGGTGACGGGCAATGGAAGAAAATCCAGGCGCAGGGGACAGAGGACGAGAAGGGGGACGCTATTTCACTCGGGAGGTCTGCAGGCTTCTCTGAGGATGACCGGGCCACAGGGCTCCCTGGGGAACGATGCTCCAGGCAGGGGAGGGCAGTGCAGAGGCCCTGAGGCCAGCAGGCCAGGGCAGAGCACGAGGACGGTGATGGGAACAGGGAGTGACCAGGCCAGCAGCCGGCCGAGGGGTCGGGAAATGCTCCGATAAGAGCCAGACAGTCAATAGCCTTCTGCTCGTCACTGCTCAACGCTGCTGAGGATCTGTAAATGAGCGGGCCTGGCCTCACGCCGATAGCATTTATCTGCACAGCCAGGTGGACGGCAACCTGAGCCCTGGGCCGCAGCCGGCTGGCGGGCTGTGCTGCACGGCCTGCAGGCAGAGAACAGCTGATCGCCTCCGTTGAACAGAACGCTCCATTTCCACGTGTTTACCGCTGAGTGGGACCGGAACTCCGCCGAAGGGCTTCTCTGGGTGAGCGCAGCCCAGGTTTCCTGGCCAGGCAGGGATCCCCGCTCCCGCTCGCCCAGGTGAGAGGTGCAGCGTGGGGACAGCCTTCCCGCGCGATCCTGACTACACCGCTCCCCGGCCTCCTGGGCCCCGCGTGGCTGCACGCAAGTCTGATGCTGCTCTGGTTCCTGGCCTGCGGCGGGACCCGCTGTTTTCTCCCTGGAAGCCTTTACGATCCTTTCTTATCCTAGGTGTCTGAACGTCACAGTGAGGCTGGGAAGCTCATCCACTGGGCGGGGAACCCAGCAGCTCTCGGAAACTTGGGCCGTTAGTTATTATTTTCTTTCCCTCCGTTTTCTCTCTCTTAAAAAAAAAAAATTCCTATCAGCTGGCTAGTAAACAGCCGGGATTGATCCTTTCATGTCTTTTTCCTTCTCTCTTCGTTTTCTTTCATGGGTTCTCTTTCTCACATTCTTTTTTCTTTCTCCATATGTTTTTCTCTCTCACGTTTACTTTCTGTGACGGTTAGTTTTCTGTGTCAGTGATGGGCAGTGATTCAGTCAAACATTAGTCTAGGTGTCGCCATGGTTCCCGTCCACCATCCCTCGAGTTGAGGTGGAGAAGCTCAGCCTCCACACTGGGGGTGGGCCTCACCTAGTCAGCAGAGGGGCCTTGGGAGCAAAACCGAGGTTTCCCTGAGGAGGAAGGGGTCCCCACCTGCGGACGGCGGCATCTGCTCCCCCCACTTGAGCGTCCAGCCCGTCAGTCCCTGCTACAGACTTTGGACGTGCTGGCCCCGCGATCATGCCTGCCCGTCCCCTGAAATAAATCTCCTTACATTCACACACACACACACCCCCCTAACTCACTATAATACAGCTACATACATCGTTTTAAAACACGTCCACCTAACCCTCGCCCAGGACCACCCTGTGGGGAGCCGACGCCAGTCCCTGCCCCCTGCTTGTACTTGGCAGTGAGGGGATAAAGGCTCACGTCGCGTCCTGTTTTCACCCTGCTGCTGTCCTAGCTGGCCCCTCGCACCACGATTCCCCACCTGGTTCTCATCTCCCACCTGCTGCTACCTGCGCTCCTGTTCTCTCTGGATTCTTCCTTTACCTCACTCCGTGGGGATGCTCTAGGGGCAGAAACAAAGGCTCGTGCTTGAGCTGCCGTGTCTCTCCAGCAGGTGGGCCCGAGATGACGGTTTCTGTCTGCAGAAGCCTTTGTAACCCAGTTTTAGGCCCCAGGGGGCTCTGGGCCTGCCCCGGGAGCCCCCAGGAGTGAGGCCCACAGGCTGGTCTGCGTCTCTGGGCCTTGGCCTCCCTCCCAGGCCTGGAGCTCTCTGGGAGATCAAGGGCACACCTACCTGTAGAAGGACCATTTCAGCAGGAACTGCCGCGCAGCCTTCGGGAAGCTGGGGCTGCCCGCGTGCTGCTTCAGGACCTGGGTGACTACGTTGTCCAGCCAGCTGGCCCACTGGTCCAGGGAGCTCTGCTGCTGCAGGGTCAGCTTGAAGTCCTGCTCCAGACGCTGCACCACGCCCTCCTCGCACTGGCACACCCACGAGGCCTGCTCCTGTAGGGCGCGGGCAGGCGAGGGCCGGGTCAGGACGGAGCGACAGCGACATCTCCCGGGCGCGGCCCTAGGCCGGACACACACAAGCACAGACACCTGCTGCTCTCGACCTTTTCCAACTGCGAACTCGGCACCCGCTTCATGGGGCAGAGACGGATGGCCATCCAGAGGGAACCTGCCCGGCTTCCAAGGGCCTAAATCCAGGCTCCCTGCATCCTAGGCCCAGGCTGTACCACGTCTTCGCGTTGCGTTATTTCTAAGCGGCCAGTCCTCTGTGTGCGTGTTTCTGTTTATTCGGTGGATAAACTCAGGGCCTACACTAGACGTAAACACAGCAGCGGGACTCCCCTGACGGCGGCTGCGCTCTCCTAAGCCCAGAGGAGAGAGCCGTGAACGTGGCAGTGGGAAGGCAAATTTTTAATGAAAATGGGCCAAGGCGTCGTCCCAGAGCCTGGAGGCCAGGGGGACGATCACGCAGCGGAGCCCGGGGGTCCCTGAGGACTGTGGGTGCCTCAACCCCGACCCTTCTCACGCAACAGGAGCCTGGGCCGGGCCCGGGTGCGGGGCCGGCTTTGCGGTAGGCTGAGTTTGGTGGGTCTGCGCATTCTTCTAGCGGGTGGAAGCCGGGTCCGCGCGCCCCAGTCCCAGGCCGCGGGGAGGCGCTCGGGAGAGTCACCTGCACGTTGGCGAAGTCCACGCGGTTGAGGTCGCTCAGCATCTGGCTGATCTGCGCCGTGTTCTGCAGCACTGCCCGGGCCGCCTGCGCCAGGTGGTTGAGCGACGTGTAGCGCCGCAGGGTCTGTGCGAAGGCGCCGACCACGCCGACCTGGGGCCCGGGAAGGTGTGAGCCTAAGCCCGTCTGCCTCTCTTCTCAGGGGCGTGGCGGCGGAGGGACCAGGGGAGAGCTGTTCTGGCAGGGGAGAGGGACCCGCCCTCCGGACAGTCTCAGAGACCCCGAAGTTGAGAATCAGTGAGGGACACGGGCGTCACCAACGCGTGGAGTGGCATCTACGGCGGACGCCACGGCACAGCACAGCGTGGCCAGGCCCTGGCTGCTAGGATCCCTCTGGCTCTCTGGGAGGGACGGTAAAAATACCGATTCCCAGGCACCACTGGATCGGACGTTGCGAGGTGTGGCCTGGAAATCTGCGCTTTTGAACAGCGACCCAGCCGGTTCCTAAGCGTCCCGACGTTTTACACTCACCGGTCTAACCAGTCAATTCCAGCTTGTGGGGAGCAGGCAGGCGGGATGCCCAGATCTGGCCCCGCCTGTCTGAGGCCGTGAGAATGCTCTCGGGAAGGGAATGGGATCGCCTCTTTTCCACAGGTAGGCCTGATGGCCATGTTTTACATTCTGATCTGTGGCCGAGACGCTAGCAGTAAGGGTGACCACAAAGAGGTTAAATCCCCCTCCTATGACGAGCAGAGCAACAGTCGATCTGCTCTGAATCCACCCAAAAGTATCACAGCAAAGACATCTTCTGTCGGGCGCTCCCAACCAGCACCTGTCCTCCACCAGCAGCAGCCCTGGGCCTTCCTGGAAGGACCACTGACCCTCAGGACACACAGCAGCAGCCCCCTTTCTCTGGGGCCCAGCGGTCCTCCAGTTCCCTGGGGGCAGAGGGACAGGAGCCCCCTCCCTTCACAGCACAGCGGGGCCCGAGGGGGCCCCAGGCTGGAGCCTCTGCCCTCCCCCGCCACCCCGCAGCGTGGTCTGGAGGCCCAGACCCCAACCCCGACTGTTACCTTGGTCTGGATGACCTGCTGTGGGAAGTCGCTCATGGCGTTCGTCAACCAGCCTTCCAAGCTCTTGGCAAAATTGCGGATGGCCTGTGTCAGGGTACCTGGGGGACACGAGTATTAACGGTGAGAAAGGCAGTCTTGCCCGTCAGAATCAGCTCACGTGTAAGAGGTGCACACATGCCGTGGAAATGACCACCCACCGAGAACAAGCAACACAGAGGAGAAGAGATAGTGAGAATTTAGGGCACTTAGTGACGGAGGTGCTGAGTAGGAACTGGGGCCAGCGCCGTTGGTCTCTGCTCGTCTACCTGTCTATGCTGGCAGTTCTCACCTGGGGTGATCCTGACCCCAGGGGACACTGGGCCATGTTTGGGGACATCATGGTTGTCACACTGGGGCGGCTCCTGGCATAGAGGGGATGGGGCCACAGTGCCCAGGATCGCCCCCCGGAGACGGACCCACCCCGATGTCATTGGGCTGAGTGGAGGGGGGAGACCCTGACAGACACACGTGCATGTAAACATATTCTACCAACTTCCAAATTTATTTTGAGATGGCTTGCAATAATAAATACATTTTTTTGAAAAAAGAAAACCACCCCTAGTGTTATAAAAGGAAATATACCCAACCTCAAACCTTAATACACAGAGACTCTAAGAGCACACTACACTGAACAGTCTCCAGGCTGGCAAGGCCAAAGGAGAACTGCAACGGTTTTGCCGTTTCCCATTTTCTGGCAAAAAAAAGCAGCAGACCAGGTCATCAAAAAGATGGAGGCTCCCCAGCGCTAACAGGCACGGATGTTAACAGGCAGCCGTTCGTTCGGGAAGAGCGAGGCTCAGCGCCCGGCCTCCTCGCCCTCACGAGGTCGGGACTCGCGTCCTGGGGGCCCGAGGGACAGCCCCTAGGTAGGGGGCCCCCTGCTGGCGGGTGTTGTCACCACCTCCGGAGGCCACAAGGGCGGGTGGGGGCAGAGGCCCTGGGAGGGTACCCACGGCCCGCATCAGCCCCAGACGGGTGTAGCCATCAAGGGCCACCATCTCCTTTTCTCTCCCTTCCTCAGTCAAGGCCGCTGGAATCTGGAGAAGGTCTGAAGAATCCACCCCTTCATGCTGCAGACTCACAGTGCTGGGAGGAAGCCGAGCTCAGCGTCAGATCAGCTGGGGAAGCGGGTTAGAACCCGACTCAGCCCCCGCCCCCCGAGGCTGTCCCGCGACCTCGGCTGGCCTCCACTCTGGGAGTCTCCTCTGGGGAGGTGGCGGGCAGGGGTGTGGGGAAGGGCGCTTACTGGGCACGGGCCGCAGCACGTCTGGGATGAGGATCTCCACTAGCGCCTGGTACAGGATGTGGTCGCAGGTCCTCATCCACCTGAGCACGGGGTCGCACTTGCACAAAGATACCAGCTTGTCCTTGGGGAGGACGGCGCCCTCCGGCTCCTCGTCGCTGCGGGGGACGGGGTCACGGGGGACACAGGTGAGCCGTCAGCCCGGGGCCTGCTCTCGCGGGATAAGCCAAGTGAGGCTGCAGGACCACCTGGGGCAGGCAAGCTCCCTGCCCCGGGGTCACCCCTGAGATCCTCGCCGAACAAAGGGAAATGCCATACGAGTCGCACACCAAGTCAGAGGAAAGATCACACGTGCGTGAGGGGGTCTGAGCGCTGATTCTTGAAAAGCTGGTGCATTTGTGGGTGTCAGCAGGAGACGGTCTGCAGGGCAAACCCAGGCCCCGTGAAACTGAGGCCTGTCTGGGGGCTGACGGGCAGTACCTGGTAGGTAGAGAGGCAGGGCCGTCGCCGGAGGCTTTAGAATTCCAGAAGGAAAGCCACAGCTTCTCAACGTAGTGGAACTGGAGGTTCATCACGACATCTAACGTGGCCTAGGAATAAACACGGCTGGATAAACACTCCGCTGCACTCACACCACGTGACTGCCATCAGACTGTGCCAAGCAAGCGGCCGGGACATGGGCTGCAGCGGGGCCTTTCCAAACCCAGACAGACCACGAGAGGGGATGGGAGTGAACGAAGGAAGATTCCATCCACCCCCAGCCAGAGGGAGGGGGGGCCAGTCCTGTCTGCTCCTTGTCACCGGCGGGGACACCCAGTGATGCTCTGGCGCTGGCCTCGCGCAGCTGACCGAGGCGCCCACCGGAGCCCCCAGGGCCCGGGCTCGGGGTTCGGGGGGCAGTCACCTCGCAGTGCCGCCGGTAGGCCAGCTGAAGGGCCTTGATGTCGTGCAGCGTGACATTCTCCTGCAGCAGGACACTGCCCAGGTCGGGCGCCGGGAACTCCGGAAAGACGTGGGACACATCTGTGGCGGGGCGGGGGGGAACGAGGGGGCAGGTCAGCAGGGCTGGGGACACCGGCCGTATGTGTTGGTGACCCCATGCCAGCCCTGGCTCCTCTCACACCACACAACCCTTAAGCTTTGGTTTTCTCAGGTGCAGGGAGGGGACAACATCGTCAGCTCCCGGTGATGCACAAAGCACAGGGCCTGGGCCTGGCACACATCGTGCACTCCATCCCCCCAGCATTGGGGGCGCCCAGATGGGTGACAGCGTCTCCAGAAGACCCAGCAGGGGAGGGTTCAGTCGGGGCTCAAAGATACACTAAAGTACACGGAGGACACCCACGTCTTTAGCGTATCCCGTCACTCCGGGGCAGGGACGGTGCCAGCTGGGGAGGGACTCTCCCAGGGAGGGGCCCGGCTCAGCTGAAAGTACATCCAGTCCTCTTTCCGATGGGCATTTCATTTTACTTATTTTCTTTCAGTTTAGTACATTTTATATTTTAATTTTTGGGCCGAGCCACGCGGCTTGTGGGACCTTAGTTCCCCGATCAGGGATCAAACCTGTGCCTCCTTGCTGTGGAAGTGTGGAGTCCTAACCACTGGACCACCAGGGAATTCCCCTTATTTACTTATTTTTATGATGGTCACTTTAATCCATTATTTTTGGATTAATATCCATTAATTTGGGAGGAACATGCTGATTATTCTAAAGTCTCAGGGATTCCACAAAGAGGGTTTATCTAGAACTTTCTATGTAATTGAAAAGGTGATATACAAGAAAACTGTCTAAAGCATCCCTGTAGATGCTGCTGGTGCCGAAACCCAGCCCCAGCGGTGCCGAGTGGTCCCAGAGCCTTGCCAGCAGGCCCTGCGCCGGGGTGGGGGCTCACCGATGTACTGCTGGTGGTGCTGGCTTTGGGCAGCCATGGCCTGCTCAGGTGTGCTGTGCAGGCTGCCGTGCGAGCCGCTCTCCCCAAGGCTGTCCGTCTTCTGGGCTGGCCGGTACCTGGGCAGGGAACACGTGTGCCACCGTGAGGCCTTAACAGCACTGCCCAGAAGGGGCCCAAGGAGTGGAGGACGGAGCAGGATTTGGTTTGGGGTGTGTGTGTAATTTTCTAAAACTTGTGGTCAAATAGAAAACACAAAATTTACCATTAAAATGGTATTTTTGAGTGCACTGAGTCCCCCAGTATATTTTGAGTGCAGTGGCATTAAATACATTCACACTGTCGGGCAACCATCCCCACGATCATCTCCAGAACTTTCTCATCTTCCCAAACTGAAACTCTGTCCCCATGAAACACGGACCCCCCCCTTCCCCTCCCCCAGCCCCTGGCCCCCACCATCTACTTCCTGTCTCTATGGATGTGACTCCTCTAGGGACCTCACATAAGTGGGATCAGACAGTATCTGTCCTTCTGTGTCTGGCGTATTTCACTGAGCATCGCGTCCTCTGGGTTCATCCACGTTGCAGTGAGTGTCTGAATCTCCTTCCTTTTGAAGGCGCAATACCACTCCACTGTACGGATGGACCACATTTGTTTATCCACTCATCTGCTGATGGACCCGGGTTGCTATTACATGTATATATTCTAACACTTCTCTCTTAGAAGACAAGTGAACTTCTTTACATAGAGTCCCAAACGTCTTACTATTATGTGATCTCAAAGCACATTCTGAGACTTTTATTTTGCCTTGAGCTAGAAAGCAGTGGACAGCCTGTCCAGGCAGCAAACTGAGAAACGTGACGGAGAAGGGCTTCCTGGGATGACTTGCTTGAGCCCTGAGGGATGCGCATGCCAGGTGGGATGGGTGCGAGGGACCCAGCCTGAGCTGGGGGTGCCTTTACTTGTGGGATGTAGGGCCAGGCTCACTGGGAGGAGGGAGGACGCCGCTCAGAGGTATGTGGACCACCTGACTTTGTGGGGGTGGGTGGCTCTAAGTGTCAATGGCACAAGCCTGTGGCCCGAACCCCACAACGGAAGCTACAGAGTCCTTGTCTGTGGACGATCAGGTACAGGATGGACTCCTGGTCCCGGAGAAGGTTCCAGGCTCTCTCCTGCGACCTCCAACTCCCGTGATCGGCCATGTGGTTGGGAGTCACTGGGACCCCTTAGAGCAGCTAAAATGGGGTGTCAGCCACGCAGCTCAGCTGAGGCACGAAGGTGCCACGTGGAAGAGAGTGGGGTGCATCCCTGCCCTGGAGGAGAATGGACCCCGGAGAGGGGCCGGGGACAGAGGCGGGCAGAGGGGTGAGTGGAAGGGGCCAGGGAGCTGGTATTCGAGTGGGGCCCTGAACGGGGCGTCTCCAACTAGGGCTGCAGAGCACCATTTCTGCCCCCCGTTTTGAAATAAAGTTTGACGGCCACATGGCCACACCCGTTGCTTTGTGGAGGCTTTCACGCTACACGGGCAGAGCTGAAGGGTCTCCACAGATAGTGTCTGCCTGCGAAGCTGAAGATATGTGCTCTCTGGCCCTTTACAGAAAGAGTGTGCTGACCCCTGCCTTAAAAGATGAGTAGGTCTGTGAGGCAGAGAACATTCCAGAAAATGACCAGGCCTTTCCAGCCATCAGATCCAAAGGTCAGGAGGAAGCAGCAACTTAAGTGTATAAGCTTCTTTCTCCTGGCTTCTGGGGTTATGTTCAGTGTTCTCTCTCTTTCTTTGAAGACAGAGAGGAAAAATCAAAGATCTGTGATTCTAACTCTATGGCATTCAGGAAAAGGCAAAAACTACGGAGCCAGTAAAAAAACATCGGCGCTCGCCGGAGGTTGGCGGGGAGGAGGGACCAACAGGAGGAACACGGAGCGTTTTTAGGGCAGTGAAACTACTCTGTACCATCCTCTAATAGTGGATACAGGTCATTGCACCTTTGTCCAAAGCTACAGAGAGGGGCTTCCCTGGTGGCGCAGTCGTTGAGAGACCACCTGCCGATGCAGGGGACACGGGTTTGTGCCCCGGTCCGGGAGGATCCCACGTGCCACGGAGCGGCTGGGCCCGTGGGCCATGGCCGCTGAGCCTGCGCGTCCGGAGCCTGTGCTCCGCAACGGGAGAGGTCACAACAGTGAGAGGCCCGCGTACCGCAAACAAACAAACAAACAAACAAACAAAAACCAAAGCTACAGAGTGTACGACACAGAGAGTGAACCCTAATGTCGGCTATGGACTTCGGGTGACAAGAACGGGTCTATGTGGGTTCATCAACTGTAACAGAGGCACAACACTGGAGGCCGGGGTGTGGGGGGGCACGTGGGAAATCTCTGCACCTTCCACTCACTTCTGTTGTGACCCTGAAACTGCCCGCGTCCTGCTGGCCTCACTCCACGCCAGGTGCAAGTGAAAGGCAGGGCTCTCCCAGGACGCCGAGATGGGGGCGAATGTGAACTGGTTTTCTCCACTCCATCCATGTTTCATCCATTTCCAGGTTGTGGCCAATGGTCGAGAAACCCCTCTCCCTCCGTTCCTGCTAGTGAAACCTCTCAGTGGGCTGGCTGATCCTTGGGCCGGCCGGGCAGCTCACCCACCTGGGCTTCTGATGCACAGGCTGCTGCCGCATGGCCATGTACTGCGTGTCCTCCTGCAGCCGGTTCAGGGGCGAGTCTGGCTTCAGACGGATCCCGTAGTAATGATACTTGGAGTTGCCCCTAGGAACCAAACATCTGGGGTCAGCTCTCTTTGCAGATGTCCTAAACCGCAAGACAGGGCTCTTTCCCCGCCCTTCTCCCTGGGCTCTCGGGGCCAGTGTTCCCTGGACCATGTGGGAAACGTTCATGGGCTGTCCCGTGGTCAGAGAGGTTCAGGAAATTCTGTAACGACTTCCCCCTCTGGGAGACTCCCCTCTTGTTTTTTAGTATGATAAAAGGCTCTGAGAAGTCCTGCAGTAAAAAAGCCAGTTCAACTTTGTTTAACCCAGCATGGTCTAATAATAGCAATAATCATACTTGTTATTATAATAAACAATAATAATACTTATTATTATAATAAAGAATACTTATAATAAATAATAACACTTATTATTATAATAAATAATAATAATTACTATTATTAACTCTCTCCCCTTCCAATCATCTAATAACACGTTTTACAAATGGTACAGTTTGGGAAACACTACCTTATTTTATTATGGGAGAAATGATGCTCAAAGGGTTTTAAATAATTTCTTTAAGGAAATAGGTCAGAAGGGGCTCCTCTGGAGGGAAGGACAGACACGCGGCCTTGCAAACACCCCCAGCTCACGGGCTGCCATTTTCCCTGAGCTGGCAACATGGACAAGCCGGGGAGCCTGGGTCCTTCCCAGGTGAGGTGCGAGTTGAACTGGTGCTCGGAGGGAGAAAGCGGGGAGGATGGGCCCCAATTCTGAGGCCAGCATCTGGGACCCTCTGAAGGTGGAGGCCCCAGGAGCCATCTGGAAAGGCCCCAGGGCAGCGGTGGCCGTGTCCCCAGAGGTCATGGACTCCTCCTCCCTGCCCCCCTCTGGCTGCCCATGTTTTGTAAGGATGTCCTCCCCGTCAGGGATCCCAAGGTGGCAGAGAACTCTCCTGGCCCTGCCCTTTAAGACACCCGCTTCTGGGAGGGGGTGAGTGAACACTGAGACCCACGTGTGTGCGCCTTCACCCAGGGCACGTGGCGAACCCGGCCGGCCACAGGTCAAAGCCATGCAAGATGATCTCACGTGTGGGCCAAGCCCCCCGCTTTGAACAGAGCGCGGCCGTCTTTTCCTAGTGGGAGGAGCCAAACGCTACTGCCGGGGTCGGGGGTGGAGGGAGAAAGATTCCCGCCCGTGAGGGTCCCCGGCCGCTGTCTGCCAAGAGCAGCCCAGAGTGGATCGGTCCAGGCACAGCAAAAAGCATCAAGACATGGTAAATCCAACTCGACTAGACAGTCCAGAGGCTGCTATTTAAAAAGCCTGCTATGGCCAGGACACGGAAGCAACCTAAGTGTCCATCGACAGACGAATGGATAAAGAAGATGTGGCACATATATACTATGGAACATCACTCAGCCATAAAAAGAAACGAAACTGAACTATCTGTAGTGAGGTGGATGGACCTAGAGGCTGTCATACAGAGTGAAGTAAGTCAGAAACAGAAAAACAAATACCGTATGCTAACACATATATATGGAATCCAAAAACAAAGGTCATGAAGAACCTAGGGGCAGGACAGGAATAAAGACGCAGACGTAGAGAATGGACTTGAGGACACAGGGAGGGGGAAGGATAAGCTGGGACGAAGTGAGAGAGTGGCATGGACATATACACACTACCAAATGTAAAATAGCTAGCTAGTGGGAAGCAGCCGCATAGCACAGGGAGATCAGCTGGGTGCTTTGTGACCATCTAGAGGGGTGGGATAGGGAGGGTGGGAGGGAGGGAGATGCAAGAGGGAGGAGATATGGGGATATATGTGCAGCTGATTCACTTTGTTATAAAGCAGAAACTAACACACCATTGTAAAGCAATTATACTCCAATAAAGATGTTAAACAATAAATAAATAAATAAAATAAAAAGCCTGCTATGGAAAATGTCAAACGAAGGGAGAGAGCCGAGGTGAAGCGAAGGGAGAGAGCGGAGGTGAAGCCCGTGTCCCATCACCAGGAGAGAAGCGATCACGGCCCACGGGTGGCCAGGCCGGGCCCAGGCTACCACCAATTCAGGGCAACTCCAGGTGCACCCGGAGCCGCGGACGTCAGGACGTGCCAGGAGGGGGGAGCCTCACGTTCTCCCGAAGCTCGATGTCTGTATAAGGGAAGAGGAGGGTGGGGGGCGGGTGCAAGGGCTGCCAGACACCCTCACCGACCCACCTGGTACCCAGCCGCCGCGTCCTCAAGCCCATGAACACGGAGCGGATCAGCTTCCCAAAGGAGGCCGCGTTCACGGGGTCCAGCTTGTGTTCCTGGCAGTGGCGAAGGTAGTGGTTGTAGAGCGAACTTCTGGGGAGACTCACGCCTTCTGCGGTTTCGTAATTATCCAAGAGCCACTGGAGCTGGATGGACAAGACAGGCCGGATGCTGACGTGGACGCACCGACAGCATCACACGCCTTCTGTCCTCCGACACGACGGGGAAACTCACCTCTACTGTCACCGATTCAGGTTCAATTTGGGGCACGTTCATTACTTAATAGCTTCTTTTCACTTGCTTGTTTATTCCTTCGATTTCTAGCCAAGCTTTCAGGTTCCTTGACTTAATTTACAAAAACCTGCCCGTGATGGAGACTGAAACCCCCACAGGCCTCGCACACCAAATGCTTCCTAAACCTATGGGGATGGAGCTGATCTGAGCACCCGGGAAAGGAAGATGAAGAAAAACCCCACGGCCCGTCCGCATGGCGCCCCGCGTTAAGGTAATACCACCGCAGTGCCTGTACTCAGGACCGAGAAGAAAACAAACGGGAAACTGAATAGAAGACTGAAAGGCTCGTGTGCCAGGTTTTGTGCTCAGGCCAACGGCAGGGAAGAGGATCCAAGGCCGAAGTCGAGGCCCCCAGAGGTCAGCACTGACTCAGAACTGTCCACACAGAGAGCTCAGTTCCCACACCAAGGGAGGCTGAACCCCCTCGCCCACTTTGCACCCACTGCAGAGCGCCCCAAAGGCTGCGGTTTGATCCTGGCTTCGAGACGGTTCCCCAACGGAGGGAGGTCTGGATTTGGAAGAGTGAGCCCGGGAACGAGGCCAGAGGCAGGATCCCGCATCAGGATCGGGATGGGGCTCCCTGCTGCCGGGGCCCCTGTCCTCTGTGCTCCCACACCCTCTGTCCTTCTCCCTGGGAGATCGCCGCCCCACCCCCCCTACCCCCAGCCCCCTCTGGTGCTCGGCCCTGCAAGCCAGGTCGTGGCCCCGCCCAGACTTATAAGCCCGCAGACTGCGAAGTCTGCTCGCATCGCCCTTTTAGACACGTTTGGGAATGGTTTTAACATGCAAAGAGGTAGAGAGAACAGACTCCTGAACTCCTGCTTCAACAATCACCACCTCAGGGCCCATTTTACTTCCTCTAAGCCCCACACACTGCCTCTGCCACTTTATCTCAGTTTAAACTCATTTTTAGTGGAGTATAGTTGCTTTACAATGTTTTTGTTTGTTTGTACGTTTGGGGCCACGCCTCGCAGCATACAGAACTTCCCCGACCAGGGATCAAACCCGTGTCTCCTGCAGCGGCAGCGCGGAGTCTTAACCACTGGACCGCCAGGGAGGCCCCCTCCTGCCATTTTAAAGTGAACTGACGTGCCTTCGTTTCCTCCCTGGGGACTCCCGGCTCTAACGTGGACCCGAGTGAGAGGCGGGTGGTGGGGTCAGCTGGTGGCAGGGATGCTAGAATAAGGAGAGTTTCAGAGGCAGAGGGTGGGCCTGGGCTGGATGTGCAGGATGAAGGTGGGGAAAAGGTCAAAGGTCCAGGTGAAGGTGCCCTGGGGGACTGACAGAGCAGAGGGTCCTATAACACCGCGCTCCCCAACCTTTTTGGCACCAGGGGCCGATTTCGGAAGACAATTCTTCCGTAGATCGTGGGGGGGAGGGGGGAGGGTTCAGGCGGGATGGTGGGGAGCGCTGGGCAGCAGCAGGTGTAGCTTCACTCGCTCCCCTGCCGCTCACTTCCTGCCGTGCGCCCCATTCTTAACAGGTCGTGGACCGGTGCCCCCTGCTCTAACGGAAAGACAGCCCTCTGGCCTCCAGAAGGGCTGGGGTAATGGGTTCTGCTTTGGGGAGGTGGGGGAGGAGTGCTGGGCTGGCATTCAGGGCGGAGGTCGGGACCAGATGTGTTAATGTGACACCAGGAGCCCAGAGCGGGTCTGTGCGGGTGAGGCCGAGGAGGGGTGTGTGAGGCGTAGCATCGAGGCCTGGGGTCAGGTGCTGCCCCGGGGAGAGCCTGCAGCGGGCCCTCCCCAGGCGCCCTGCAGATGAGGTATCTGCCACACCACCTCCTCACTGAGGGACCAGCCCAGCTGCCGATCCGAGTAGCAGGTTTGAACCAGGGGTCGCCGGCCCTCCCGTCACCACGAAGCCTGCCTCCTGCAGCCCTGGGTGAACAGGAACAGCTGTCCACTCATCTGTCTGTGTGCTGTGGGATGTCATGTGCTGGCTGCGCCCGTGACCCCGCAGGGGGATCCCACCCCCACCAGTGGGTGAAGGGGGGGCAGTTACCACGGGGATGCGGGGAGGAGGAGGCAGCAGCCAGAGGCTGAGGGAAACAGGAAAGGGTTCTTCAGTTCCCCCTTTGGTTTCTACTTTCCATCAAGTCACCTAGATATATAATTTTCAAACTTTCCTTAAATGTGCTTTTTCTACACAAAGGTGGCAGAGCACCCCCCCCCTTCTCTCTCCAAGGCTTTGCTCCGGTCCACGGCTCCCACCCTTAGGGGCCATCTCCTTGGCGCCCCTTGTTCTGACCCCTCCTGTCCCACCAGCTACAAGCCTTCCCACAGCAGCCTCACCAGCCACAGGGGGGAACTGGGTTCTGTCTGTCGCCCCGCTGTCTAGTTGCAATTGGCTCAGGATCCAGGATCCAGGTGAGGAAGGGCTGGTATTTGCTGGCCCCTGAGCCCCAAGGTTTTCCAGAGCACTGCTCGCCGACACAAGCATTCATTTTCCATCGCTTGTCTCCCTGCTGAAACGGGAGCTGAAATGGGAGCTCCAGGAAGCAGAGACAGAACCGGGTGTGCCCACGTTTGCACCCCGTGAAGATGCCTCAAGAAACGCTGATGGAGAGGAGGAGGGGTCCCGCAGAGCGGAGGGGACCCCAGCATGAGGAGGGCCGACAGCCTCTGGATGTGCAAGCAGGAGGCTCTTCCTGTCTCTGCCACCCTGGCTGGGGAGCATAGGCCGCGTCTAGGGGAGTCCTCTGTGGGAGGGAGAAGCCGGGACCAGGGGCCCAAATGTCTCAGGGTCTGAGAGCCCGGGGGGGTCCTCAGGAGGCTCCTCAGGCCGCGAGGTGGAGGCCTGGGAGGGGCCCCGGACCAGGTCCTGAGAGATGGAGGCCGAGACCCCGCCCGGCACCTGACATGACTGGCCCAACGTGAGAAGGAAGGTTTGGGAAATAAGATGATGGCTTCTGCTCCTGACCACCTGGGCCAAATCCCAAGAATTACACGGAAAGCAGACTTCCTTGCGGGTGACTACGTGGACACCGACACCAAGGATGTGTGGTTAACTCCCTCCTGAGTAGAGGTAAGCACAGAGCGAACAGATGCCACCAGCAGCCTCCGAAGCAATAATGGGTTCACTTCCACCCTCTCCGGCGACGAGAGGTGACCGGGAAGGGAGGCTGACGGCGCTGGAGGGCGGTCTACGGGCTCCGTGAAGGCAGAGCCTCCCCTGTAGGCTGAGCGAGCGCCGGCGGGGTCTGCGCACCGCACTCCTGACGCGCTACCTGGTGTCATCCCGACCAGCTGAGCATCGCACGTCAGTGACACTAGGTGAACGGGAGGCCCATCTCCCCACCACACAGCCCCGCCTCGCCCGCGGCAGACTGACCGGGTGTGACGGTAGGAGGCTGTGGCCATGGTGGGTGGGGGGGGAGAAGTGGTCTGATTCCGGATGGTTCTGAAGGCCAAGGGGCATCGGATGCGGGCTGTGGGCGGAGGAGGGGGCACAAGGATGAGCCTCCAGCAGGACGGCGCTGCCCTGGATGAGCCAGGAAGGTGGCGGGAGGTGCAGGGTCTGCTGTGGGGTGGGGGCGGGGGGCGGTCAGGGCTCGGCCCACAACACACGTGCGCAGCTGCGCCTCCAGGCGGGCAGGCGCCCTTGGAGGCTCAAGGGTGGAGCTGACGGGAGAGGCCCAGCCTCGACGCCCACTGGGAAAGAGCCTTTCCCTCCAGGAGACCAGGCGGGGTCGTCGAGGTGGTGAGGGGGCCGGGGAAACTCCAAAAAACAGCAGTCCAAGCGCGACCACTGCCGGAGGCCTTCGCCGCCATAATCTGGAGCAACTCCTAGGCAGAGCACCCAGCCCATGAAGCTGCCACAGCCCATGGCCAGCCCAGACTGCAGGGCACGGCTCTGTCACTACACCACCACCTGAAGGCTAAATCATCTCTGACCATTTATGTTTCTTGATTTAAAAAAAAAAAAAGGTCATACAATCTGAATACGATCCACCTAAAGCAGGTCCTTCTCCCAGGGGCTGGAAATAGTAGTTTATGTGCAGTAAGCAGCGGCCACCTCTGCAGGGACCCATGATGGGGGTCCCTGAGTCAGCAGGGGCTGGGGGCCTCTCCCGATAGACCCGGGACAGCAGACGGGCAGGCCTGGCTGGCGTGGCTGCACCCACACGCCACAGTGACACCCTGGTGAGGGACGGCATCTCCATTCCCAGCTCAACTTTCTCTGCCTCCTTCCTCCAAAACAGTCATCCCTCGTTTCCTGCCACCAAATCATGCGTTCCCCTGTTTTAAAGATGGCTCGGGGCCCATCTCTTCCCTCAGGGGCTCCCACACCAAGGCTGGAAGGTCCCTTCAACCCTCAGACACCCTGGTCCGAGTCCCGAGGGCAGCCTGGGGAGCTGGGGTGACCCTGATGTCGGGTTGGGTCTGAAAGGCACAGCCCAGCCTTCCTGGGCTCTGGGCATCTCGCCACCCGGCACCAGGCTCTCCTGCCCGGGTGCGGGGACTGCAGCCGGTGGTGCCCAGGGACAACTGTCTCAGGTGAGCGCGGCCAACTAGGACCACGAAGGGCTCTGCAGGACACAAGGCCGTCTGTCACCAGGAGACACCCTAGCTCTCTCCCCGCCCTCCCTGCCCAGACAAGCTCCTGGCCGGCTGACCGCAGCGCGTGGGGTCGACTCTTTACCGAGATCTTCTTTCTATCCTCTTTGAGTCGCCAAGCCTCAGATCCTACTTCTTACGGCTCCCAATGGGAGAAAACGACTTAACAAATCGCCAGAAGGAAAACGGACACAGGGAGGATCTTCCTGCTCAGAAACTAAACTCAGGAACGGAAACTGGTTTTGGAGGAGCAGCCAAGGCAAGCCCGCCTTCCGGAGGAAAAGCGTTAGAAAGCCAGAGGCATCCCTGCAGCCAGAGACTGAGGCTCATGCGTTTCACACAGACATTTTAAACTTCCCGCGGATACGCCGCCGGCCTGGGGTCCGCACCCATCCTGCCTTCCTCATGGCTCTCTGGGGCTGCCCTAGCGCCTGGCCTCGCAGGCTGTGCCGTGGCCACGTCTGCTCGAGATCTGAAGAACTCTGGTCCCCGAGCAGAGAATGCTGTCTTGCAGACTTCCTACACACTCCGCTCTAAGGCTGCAGCTTCCCTTCTCCAGACCTTCCCACCAGGTGACATCATCTGGCAGTGATGGACAACAGGGTGGCCATGACCCACCTAGCCTGGGGCCTGATGGACTTTTGTTTTTCCTTCGAGACAGCCGGGATGAGGCTGCTCTTCCTCCAGTGACCAGCGCTCTGAGGCTCCGCCAATGGGCTGGAGGTGCTGACCACGCCTGTGCCCCCCGACAAACCCAGAACCTCCTGGATCTTTCCCTAGCGGGCTTTCTGGCCCCGCACCCCGAATCACTCACTTTGAATGTCGGCCAGTATGAAAGTCTTGCTGGGGTCACAGCTGGGATCGGGTCCAACTAAAGGGGAATTCTTTTCTTTGATGTTTTAATTCTCAAAAGGAAGCCAATCCCAACCCGAGTGCTTGAGAAAAGCTGCCAGAAGTGCGGCCTGTCCTACCTCCAAACTGCCGAACGAAGTTCCAGTCAAGTTAAAGCCGCATTGAGGGCGTTTGGAGAAGTAAGGGGAAAAGGGAGGAGTGGGGGGGTGGCAACAGCTTTCCCTCCTCAGCGGTCCCCAGAAGCCGAGTCCCTGCACTGTCATCTCTGCCAGCCCCGTCCTGCCACTCAAAGCCACCCAGAGGCAAAGACCTTTGCGCCCTCCTGGCCTTGGGGCCTACGATCACGTGGTGTCCCCAGCAGAGAAAGGTCTTATGCAGCTAAAATCAATAGGAATTAGTTGCTTTGCCCTTTTGTCAAATTACCAATCTTTTTTTATTTTCAAAAAGCTGATCACGTGGTGACCCCAGCAGAGAAAGGTCTTATGCAGCTAAAATCAATAGGAATTAGTTGCTTTGCCCTTTTGTCAAATTACCAATCTTTTTTTATTTTCAAAAAGCTGATCACAGGAGAATTAGCTAAGAACGCTTATGGCACCCCCAATCCGGCGTCATGTTTTGGTTGTGGCCTGTCTGAGTACGAATTTATTTACAACGCTTACCCTCTGCCAGGCATGGTGGGGAGGACGTTACATACACTAAGCAGTTTAATCCCTGTTCCCCCCAAGGAGGGAGGCGCTGTCACCCCACTTTCACAAAGGAAGAGCCTGCCTTAATTTCCCTTCGCTGTGGAAGGACGTTTTTGCTGAGTGTAGAAGTCTAGATGGGTTCCCCCCTCTGCACCTTTTCGGCACTTTAAAGGTGTCAACTCACTGCTTTTTTTTTCTTCGGCCGTACCGCGCGGCTTGCGGGATCTCCGTTCCCTGAACCAGGGACTGAACCAGGGTCATGGCAGTGAAAGCCTGGAATCCTAACCGTTGGGCCACCGGGGAACTCCCTGTTTGTTTTTAAAATGCCTATGAAGGTGACAAGCAGAGCAGGGCAGACCAGCAGGTTGACACACACTTACATGACTGTTGAGTAAACCGCTTTTGTGTGATGTGATCCCTTCGCTTTTTTGGAGGTTTTCAATCGCCATTTCAAGCTAAAGAAAATGTGCGCAGAAACAAAACAAAACAAAATGGAAAAAAAAACAAAAACGAAATCAGATGGTTAGCATTAGCCAAGATTGGTTCGTATTAATATCCAAATAAAGATCCGAGCGCCTACGCGATAGAGAGCAGGCTGGACGCAGGCGGGGCGTGGGGGGTGGGCGGGGGCGATGGGTTAGGTCGGGGGCTGAAGCCTCAGCAGGAGCGTTGCTTCATCACGTGCGGAGGAGCCCAGGAGCCCGTCAGACACCAGCAGCAGATGGGGTCCTACTGTCTACACTGGCAGCTGAGTTTTAACACGTCTGCATGTGCACATGCACAACGGGAATGCTTAGTCACTGCGTAAGTTCAAGTGTAAGCAAAGCCAGCACGATAACCGCCTGCTGCTCCCCAAATCCATCGTCTGCACTGGGAGAATCAGAGGACCACAGACCCGGGGACAGGTGATGGCACTGGCTTCCCGGCCAGCCTGCCCTGTTGCAAAGCCAGGGTCTCCCAGCTGGAGGGCTTTGGAAAAATACCAGTAGGCCACGACCCCAGCCCTGCCATTGGGAGGCGCAGGACCCTGGGGCCACGGAGATGAGACAGCTCACAGAGGGGTCCTCCTGGGGGAGGGCCTCCGAGATGGGTCCTCAGACCTCGCGGAAGCGAGGGCTGAGGGGCCATGGCAGCTCTATGCAAAGGAAGAGACACCCGGCCGAGTGTGGCAACCACCACATCTGAGCCCGACTTGTACATGAAAAATGCAAACATAAGCTCTGCTGGAGGCAGTGACCCTTAAACATCCAGGGGAGGCAAAGACCACAGAGACGATTCTGTAAAAAGCAGGCCCAACACTTTCAGAAAGTGCAGCTGGACCACTTCCCCAGAGCTGAGTTCAGGAACGAGGGGTTTCTGCTTCGCCCCCCACCTCTTCTGACCACTGTTGAGAACATCTACTCTTGCCACTGCTATTCAACACTGTACTGGAAATTCTAGCCAGGGTCATTAGGCCACAGAAGAAAATAAAAGGCATCCACAGAGGGAAGGAAGAAGCAAAACTACCTCTATTTGCAGATAGCATGATCTTAAATATGGAAAGGATCTCCCCAAAAACTATCAGCACCAGGGTTGCAAGATACAAGATCAATATACAAAAGTCAATTATATTTCTAAATAATGAACGATGTGAAAATGAAATGGAGAAAACAATCCCATTTGCAATAGTATCAGAGAGAATAAAATACCTAGGAATAAATTTAACCAAGGAGGTGAAATACTTGTACACTGAAAAAACTATGAAACACTGTTGAGAGAAATTAAAGACGACCCAAACAAACAGAAAGACGTCCTATGTTCATGGATTGGAAGACTTACTATTAAGATGGTAATACTGTCCTAATTGATCTGTAGACTCAAAGCAGTCTCTATCAAAATTCTCTACCAAGCTTCCAGCTGCCTTTTCAAATGGACAAGTTGATCTTAAAATTCATATGGCATTGCAAGGGACCCCAAATAACCAAAACAATCTCGAAAAGGAAGTACCAGGTCGAAGACTCACAAGCTCCCATTTCAAAACTGATTATAAAGTTACAGGAACCACAACAGTGCAGTACTGGGATAGGACAGACATACAGATCAATGGGATAGAATTGAGAGTCCAGAAATAAACCCATACATCTAGGGTCAACTGACTTTCAATAAGGGTGTTTAGACCAGTTAATGGAGGAAGAATACACTCTTCAACAAACGGTGCTGGGATAAATAGATAGTCACGTGCAAAAGAATGAAGCAGGACCCTTACCTCACAGCATATACAAAAATCCACTCCAAAGGGATCAAAGAACTACATGCAAGAGGTAATCACATAAAATAAGGTTATCTCCATGACCTTGGATTTGGGAATAGAATCTTAGATATGACACCAAAAGCACAAACAAAAAATAAAAGATAAAAACTTTTAAAAAAGATATACTGGACTTCATCAAAATTAAAAACTTCTGTATGTCAAAGGACACTATAAAGAGAGTGAAGAGACAACCCACGGAATGGGAGAACATATTTGCAAATCATGTGTCTAATAAGGGTCTTATATCCAGAATATTATAAAGAACTATGGAGACTCAACAACAAAATGATAAAATGACACAATTAAAAAATGAGCAATGAACGCTACATTGTTAATCACCTATGCTCCAATATAAAATAAAAAGTTTTAAAAAATGGGCAAAGGCCTGGAATAGGCATGTCTCCAATAAGCACATAAAAAGATGCTCAACATCATTAGTCATTAGGGAGATACAAACTAAAGCCACAGTGAGGTACCACTTCACACCCACTAGGTTGGCTATTAAGAGAGAAAAGAAAAGTAACAAGCGTCAGTGAGGATGTGGAGAAACTCGAACCCTCCTCAGTTGCTGGTGGGACTGAAAAATGGTTCAGCTACCGTGGCAAACAGCTTTTAAAATATAAACTCAGTTAAACCACATGACCCAGCAATTTCACTCTACCCAAGATAATTGAAAACAGGTGTTCAAACAAAAACTTGCTCGTAGCAGCCTGATTCATAACGGCAAAAAAAGCAGAAAAATACAAATGTCAGTCACTGATGAATGGATAAACAAGATATGGTCCATACGTACAACTGAATATTATTCATCTCTAAAAAGGAATGAAGTTTTGACATATGTTACAATGTGGATGAACCTTGAAAACATGATGCTCAGTGAGAGAAGCCAATCACAAAAGGCCACGTGTTGAGTGATTCCATTTGTATGAAACGTCCAAAACAGGCAAATCCAGAGACAGAGAGCAGATTAGTTGCCCCGGGGCTGAAGGAGGAGGGAATGGGAGGTGACTACTAACTGGTACAGGGTTCCTTTGGGGGTGATGAGAATGTTCTGGAACTCGACAGGGTAATGGTTACAGAACATTGTGAATGTACCAAATGCCACTGAATTACATGATTAAAATGGTGCGTTTTATGTTATGTGAATTTTACCTCAATAAAAACTATACAACTAATTAAAAAGAACTTTAGTCTTTCTTGCAATTTGAATGGATCTTTCACCCACATGCACGGTTTTGTAACAACATGCACTGGTCACTTGGAAAATATTGGTTCACTGAGTTTGCAGATCTTCCAAATGTTGATACATTTCATCACACGGTATTGAAAAAAGTCACACTGGTTAATATCACTACCAACAACTTCGGCAAGATACCAGTTTCCCAAAATTCTGTTTTTTTGGTTTGAGAACATATTGACAATAAAACCTGTCGTGTTTTCCTCGATATGTCAAGCTCACAACCGTTCAGTTTTGAGAAAATGTGTACCAAATCTTCGAGTCTGAATAATCATCATTTGTCTGTCATCCTTTCGAGGAAAAACAGCGTTTCATGAAAAATGTAGCTCGTTCTGCTCACAAGCCATTTGCCCGTGAGCTTTTCCTCAAGACTGTCATCGTATTTGGGGAACAAGCAGAAGCACTTTTCGTCACACAGAATATTAAGTGTTCTCGAGGACTGAGATTTAATAAAATTAATAATTTTTACTGCTTCATCAGGGAATTCTTGAGTGAAACTAGCATTTGGTATTTTTCTTTTCTTTTTTTTTTACTGTGCGTGCATGATGGTGAGGATTACAGTGACTTCTAGAGACTCTGATGTGTCCGCTCTGATTTGTGCACGGCTGTGTCAGCCGTGCTGGTTTTGCATCGTCGGGGCAAATGTCAACACGGGGAAAACAGCAACTAACGGGTTAGTATTATTGTGAAAACAGTTTTGATCTCGTGGAGCTCCTGAGAGGATGCTGGGGACACCCAGAAGTTTGCCAGACGTGTGTAAGACTGCTGAAAATCGTGCAGTTCCGAGTATTGCGGGAAAGAATACAAATGAACTTTTGCTTTGTAAGACCATCCTCAAAACCCCATAGCTATTAAATAGGGTCAGAACAAGCCCACTGATACCTTAAATTAACTTAATACACAGTGGAACCTCCCAAGGTGTTCACTGCGTTTTAAAATTAAGACGTCAGGTAAACCTCTGAAGGTGATGAAGTTCAGGACAACGTCACCAGTCCCCTTAGTTCAGATGGAGGGGTTGGTGCCTGGGAGTTAGGACCGGAGGCGCAGCGCAGTGCACCCAGAAGAGGGCGCTGTGGCGCCGCCTCCCAGCTCCAAGCTGAGGCCGTCCAGCATCCTTCAAAAAGGAGCATCTCACGCTTGAAGTCCGGGGGCTGGAGTGGGAGGCTTCCTTACGGACCTGACCGAGGGATTCTTACTGCACAAGTACAAGAGGCTTGATAAGTCCTCTCAGTGGCTGGAAAAGTCAGTGTTTAATCTTTAGATATACTTAAATGGAAATTAAATTTATACTTGACTGGAGTTTAATTTTTTGTTATTTAAAACATTTTATCAAAGTGGTACCTGCACAGGCCCACATGTCAAACTGTAAGGAAGAGCCAAGGATGGATGCAGAGGTGCCCCCTCGCTACCCCAGGGCCAGGCTGCTTTCCCTAAAATCGTTTCTGTTTTCCGAGCTTCTCAAAGATTTCTTTCCATCTTGGTATTATGCATACACTTGTCTACCTATTTCTTGACGTATCAGGAGCTTCATCTTTATTTCTGATTGGGTGCAGTGCAGCCCATATTCCTTTTTATTGGCCGTTTAATTTCACTGGTTTCTGCTGCGTGAATTACTAGCGGAAGCGGGGGTGAGGACAGAAAACTGCTGCAGTAAACGTCCTGTCCTAAAATACAGCTTATTATGTGACCATAGAAGGAGGAAATAAACGTTTAAATGTTTTATGAACGCTTTTGGAGCTTTAAAGAAAATGGAGAGTATTTAAAAGAACCAAAGTGTCATGGCTGGAGTTCTGAGGGCAGGGATAGAAATCACGGAATTCTGCCTGGAGTTAAGGGCCAGGTGGGAGGATGGAGAGAAGGGCAGGGCTCACCACTGGGGACACGGGGAGGCTGGCTGGGGGAAATGGGCATTTTCAATTTGTCCAGTTTTATTTTGCTAATTAAACATTAAAAAATTATGTAGTAATTTTATATGCACTTGCTATACAAAAACCCGATTAGGCCAGTGACATGCCAGTCTCCTTCCAGGGCCAGGACTGGGGTGGCACCCATGAGGCGCCCAGGGCACCAAACTGAAGGAAGAGCTCATTGTCAAGGTCGTGCCGTGGCAGGGTCAGCCCCCGGAGGGGAGCAACTCCCTAAATTTGGTGCCCTGGGCACCTCGCTTGCCCCGCCCCATCCCAGCCGCAGCTTCTCCCAGGCCTCCACCAACTCCCACTCAGGAGAGGAAGCCCCTCCCTTCCCTAACAGCCCAGTGTGCGTCCATGAGGGGGCGTGGCTGTGTGCCAATAAAACTTTATTTACAAAACCAGGGGGCCGGCAGAATTTGGCTGGAGGGCGGCGCTCTGCCGCCTCTGCCCCCAGGGATTTACTAAGCAATTGTAAATCACTCACACAATTGCATTGTATGGATTATACTTTACTGCTAAACTGATTTTTTACATTTTTAGGTAGAGAGGGGATCGTTGCACAGCACCATGGATGTCCTAAATGCTACCGAACTATGCACTTTAAAATGGTTAATTTTATGTTATATGAATTTTACCTCAATAAAAAATGTATAAGGTAATGCATGCATGTGGTTAAAATTCAAATAGAAGAAAAAGGTATAAAAAAAGCAAGTCTTCCTCTTTTCTTTCTACCTCACGGAGATAATCTTTTTTGGTAATCATTTTTACCAGCTAACATGTTTACTTCTTCTTGTAGTTCCTAGAACTTTAAAAAATATAGTTCTACTTCTTAATTTATCAATTGAAAAATTTTTAAGTTTGGAAATAACTCCAGATTGTATAAAAAGTTGCAAAAATAGCACAAAGCATTCCCTTCAGCCAGGCTCCCCAAATGTCAACATCTTCCGTGACCCGGAAATTAACCCCCACTCAACACTGTTAACCCATCGAATCACTTGATGAAAGTCCTGTTTGTGGACCAGGATCCAATCGGGGGTCACACACTCTGCTCATTTACATACGGAGCCACGAAAGAAAACAGTAGGAACACAAGGAACAGATGAAGGAAATTAGGACGAGGCTCTTATTAGATGGATGACCCATGTAGCCCTTGACATGGTAAGTGGGTTTGTGTTACTCTAAACAGGATGATGACTTCTCTGGTAAGTTAACTGAGACTTTTCAGAATAAGAACCGGAGTGCTTTCCAGTACGCATTCTTTAATTTTGTCACTTAAAGCAGAGCAGAGATGAACTTTAGATAGATCTTTCAAAGGGGCACTGCTCCCACCTTTGCAGAGAAACTTGCAAAACCACATTCAAAAGTGATGATATTGGGACTTCCCTGGTGGCGCAGTGGTTAAGAATCCGCCTGCCAATGCAAGGGACACGGGTTCGAGCCCTGGTCCGGGAAGATCCCACATGCCGCGGAGCAACTAAGCCCGTGTGCCACAACTACTGAGCCTGCACTCTAGAGCCTGTGAGCCACAACTACTGAACCCGCGAGCCACGACTACTGAAGCCCACGCGCCTAGAGCCCGTGCTCCGCAACAAGAGAAGCCACTGCAATGAGAAGCCTGTGCCCCGCGATGAAAAGCAGCCCCCGCTCACCGCAACTAAAGAAAGCCCGTGCACAGCAACGAGGACCCAATGCAGCCAAAAATAAATTTTTTTAAAAAAGGGATGATATCATTAGATGTTTGTCAAAACCCATAGAACGTACAACATAGGGTGAACCCTGATGTCACCAAGGGCTTTAGTTAATAATGATAATGGGTCAATATTGGCTTATCGGCTGTAACAGATGCACCAAACTTAGATGTTAATAATAAGGAAAACTGCGTGGGGTACAGGGTGGGGCATTACGGGAATTCTCTGTACAGCTGCCCGATTTTTCTGTAAACCTGAAATTGCTCTAAGAGAAAGTCTATTAAAAGGATAAAAAGTGATGATGAATTATTTATTTATGGCCAACCCACGGGGCTTGCGGGATCTTAGTTCCCCAACCAGGGACTGAAACCATGCCTCCTGCAGCGGAAGCACGAGTCTTAACCACTGGACTGCCAGGGAAGTCCAATGATGAATATTTTAGAGAAAAAGCGGATGTACTATTGGCGAAACTACTTTATCAAATAATGTGCTTTGGCCGGCAAACGTTTTGCTCTTGTGGTTGGACAAAAACTCTGTGCAGGGGGCGAGGAAGCTTCTAGTGAATGCCCAGTAGGCGTGTGCGTTCACAGTCCAGTCAAGATATCCTGGGTCTTCCCTGAAAACACAGGCTCCAGAGAAAAGCTGCTTAGCGGTTGGCGATCCGTCGTGAGCTGTGACGCTGCGTGGATGGTGCACCAGCCCCATGGGCCACCAGGAAGGGTCGCCGTGAGAATGGAGGTGCCCGAGTGGGAAGCCAGTCCACACACAGGGAGCCGTGGACGGTCCAGGGTCCCCGCTGGCCTTGACTCAGCACTCAGGACTGAAGCAGGTCCCTTACGGACACATCCACTCGAAGCGGCCGCAAGACCATCTTCCCAGCGAGCTGGATACAGGATAGAAGATTCATCTCTTCTGTATCCACATGTGCTGGTGGTCAGAGCGAAGATGCTCGCTGGAGTTTCGAAAGCAGGAGCTGCGTTTCTGATGACTCAGCAAAGAAATGCCTATGATTTCAAGTGGCACATGTCAGGGATGTCTGCTGTAGCTTTAACACTGCAGAACTTGAATCTATCATTCCAGGGCCCCAAGTATTGTGACTTTTAAAAAATATATATATTCTTTTTCATATTCTTTTCCATTACAGTTTATTACAGGATATCGAATACAGTTCCCTGTGCTATACAGTAGGTCCTTGTTGTTTATCTATTTTATACATAGTAGTTTGTATCTGCTAATCCCAAACTCCTAATTTACCCCTCCCCTACCCGCTTTCCCCTCTGGTAACTGGAAATTTGTTTTCTATGTCTGTGAGTCTGTTTCTGTTTTGTAAATAAGTTCATTTGTATCATATTTTAGATTCCCCATATAAGCGATATCATATGGTATTTGTCTTTCTCTATCTGGCTTACTTCACTTAGTATGATAATCTCTAGGTCTATCCATGTTGCTGCAAATGGCATTATTTCATTATTTTTTATGGTTGAGTAATATTCCATTGTATATACATGTACCACATCTTCTTTATCCATTCATCTGTTGCTGGACATTTAGGTTGCTTCCATGTCTTGGCTACTGTAAATAGTGCTGCTATGAACATAGGGGTGCACAAATCTTTTTGAATTAGAGCTTTGTCTGGATATATGCCCAGGAGTGAGATTGCTGGGTCATATGGTAGTTCTATTTTTAGTTTTTTGAGGAACCTCCATACTGTTCTCCATGGCGGCTGTGCCAATTTATGTTCCCACCAACAGTGTAGGAGGGTTCCCTTTTCTCCACACCCTCTCCAGAATTTATTATTTGTAGACTTTTTTTTAAACAAATTTATTTCATTTTATTTATTTATTTTTGGCTGCGTTGGGTCTTCATTGCTGCATATGGGCTTTCTCTAGTTGCGGCGAGCGGGGGCTACTCTTCATTGTGGTGCGCGGGCTTCTCATTGCGGTGGCTTCTCTTGCTGCAGAGCACGGGCTCTAGGCGTGCGGACTCAGTAGTTGTGGCACACGGGCTTAGGCGCTCCACGGCATGTGGGAACTTCCCGGACCAGGGATCGAACCCGTGTCCCCTGCATTGGCAGGTGGATTCTTAATCACTGCGCCACCAGGGAAGTCCCTACTTGTAGACTTTTTAGTGATGGCCATTCTGACCCGTGTGAGGTGGTACCTCGTTGTAGTTTTCATTTGCATATTGCGACTTTTAATATTAAGATCTCAGTTTTTTCGAAGAAGACCCAAAGTGTTCCATGGGGCTGGGCTGCTGAGGCTCTGCTGCACACACCCAGACAGGAGGATTTTCCTCACTTGGGGGTGGAAGACATCGATGATGCTTTCTTAGGTGTGTTTGAAAATCACATCAGATGCCACAAAGCTTACAGAAGCTGAACGCAACCAGAGAAAGATGGAACCCATGTGCCGCCATCCTCCAAGGTGAAGCGCTGGCCCTTCCAGCTTCTGTGTAGCTCTTGCTTATGCACCAGTTGTCTGGCCTGCCTGAGCGGGGTCGCCAGGGCAGGCAGCCCCCAACCTCCGTGGGACTGGAGCACCCAGGGCCACCACTGCCTGTGTGCTGGCCCTCTCTGACTTCCTGGAAATGCAGAGTCCAACGGGTCTTCACCAGACCAGGTCCCAGAGCCCTGATGAGACATCGCAATGGTACATCCCCTCACGGACAGGGATGCTGTATTTTTATCATCTTCAAAATTGGATAGATGATTTGTCTTCATCAGCCTCCACTGCGTGGCCCAGGGGGGCCGCCTGCTTGGCATGGTGGCAGGGGGGCTTTTCCTCATGCAGCCCCGGAGCCCCCAGAGTCTCCCCTTGTTACAACCCAAAGAGCATACCTCTCAGCTTAGCATCTCTGCTCCATGGGGTCAAAAAAAAAAGCACAACAGGAAAAGTTATCAAAAACTTACCATTTGGGCAATTCACTTCTAAGATTTCAATACTGATGAAATTTTAACCAGAAATGAGATTCAAACAAATGTGTCACTGAAAGTCTGAAGTCCCTCACTGGGGCTGTAGGTGCCGACTTGCTCTGGTCTTTGTGCTCTGTTTGCAGGATTAACTTGAAGTCCCTGGAAACACAACTCTGACATAAGGAAACTGATAGACGTGAAATGCCGGACCCAGGAGCCATCGTTATTTCTGTCGCAACCTCAGGGCCAGTCCTGTTCCTGGCTCTTGGTTGGATCTCTGCTGATCCTTGTGAGATGTCCCCACACCAAAAGCAAGTCAAAAACCCACAACAGAGCAGAGGGAGTCTGGAGGCAGGTGCTCATCCAAGGTGATAACTCTTGGAGCTTTTGGGGCTGGGGGTGGGCAGGGTGTCAAAACATAGCCTGTTCGTGGATTTCCAAATGATTTAAAAACTCGGTTCTTCTAGTGCAACCCAGACATCAGACTACAGTAACCAGGCGGCCCGGGGTCTGAGCTGCACATCTGTTTCCAGCGAGGCAGTGTGCACTGCAGAGAATATCATGACCTGTGACCTGCGACCCTAGCTTATTCACTATTATGAGTTGATGCAGTCTGCTGATATGGAGACGTCACATTCGTGAAACTTAATGTAGTCTGTGAGGAAGGCTTCTGATCAACGGCAGCTCTACACTCAGGTCTGCCAGCCAATCCTCTGAGGGTGTGCTGAGGACCCTGGAGGGCCCAAGTGAGGCAAGGGACAGGCTGGTGCCCCTGGGATGGAGTGGCAGGCACCATCCCACAGTCACCGCTCTAGACAGCAAATGACTTCTCTCCATGCCTGTCCTCAGAGCCAGGTCCTGGGGAGCACCCTGGACATAAAAAGGGAGAGAACAGCTAAGCTCAGAGGGCCTCTAATGTCAGGGTGACCCGGAAACACATCAGGACCAAGAGAACAGGGATGAGGCTCGAACATCATCTTCTATTTCAGATTAAGCCCACACAAAAATAGGAAGTTTTTTTTTTTTTTTTTTTTTTTTTTGCGGTACACGGGCTTCTCACTGCTGTGGCCTCTCCCATTGTGGAGCACAGGCTCCGGATGCGCAGGCTCAGCGGCCATGGCTCACGGGCCCAGCCGCTCTGCGGCATGTGGGATCCTCCCGGACCAGGGCACGAACCCGTGTCCCCTGCATCGGCAGGCGGGCTCTCAACCACTGCGCCACCAGGGAAGCCCAGGAAGTTATTTTTTAATTGACAATCAATCAATAAAATCCATCACATTCGTAGTCTAAAGAAGAAAAAACACGTGATCATATCAATAAGAAAGAAGCATTTGGCAAAACTCAACATCCAATTATGATAAAGACTCTCAGAAAACTAGGAATAGAAGGAAACTTCCTCAACCTGAAAAAAGGCATTTGTGAAAAACATACAGGTAACATTACACTTAGGGGTGAAAGACTGAAGCTTTTCCCCTAAGACTGAGAACAAGGCAAGGATGTCCACTCTCACCACTCTTACACAGCATCGTACTGGACGTTCTAGTCAGTGCAATAAGGCGAGAAAAAGAAATAAAAGTCACCCACACGGGAAAAGAACTAAAACTGTTCCTATTTGCAGACCACAAAAAACTCTTAGAACTAAAGACTGAGTTCAGCATGGTCACAGGAAGCAAGGTCAAGAACCAGAAATCAACCATACTTTTGTACACTAGCAATGAACAGTTGAAAACTGACATTTCAAATCAGTACCATTTAAAATAGCTCCAGGGGACTTCCCTGGTGGTCCAGTGGTAAAGAATCCGCCTTCCAATGCAGGGGACGTGGGTTCGATCCCTTGTCAGGGAACTAAGATCCCACACGCCGCAGGGCAACTAAGCCCGTGCGCCACAACTACTGAGCTCGCGCGCCTCAACTAGAGTCTGCATGCCGCCAACTATAGAGCCCACGCGCCCTGGAGCCTGCGCGCCACAACTAGAGAGAGAACACCCGCACACCACAAGAAGCCCGCGCGCCGCAACGAAGAGCCCCCATGCTGCAGCTACGACCCAACATAGCCAAAAAAAAAAAAAAAAAAGCTCCAAAACCAAAAAATACCTAGGCATAAATATAACAAAATAAGTACAGGATCTGCATGCTAAAAATGACCAAATGCTGATGAAAGAAATCAAAGAAGAGCTAAATAAATGGAGAAAACACACCACGTTCATGGATTGGAAGACCCAACATAGTAAAGATGTCAATTCTCCCCAAATTGATACACAGCTTTAATGCTGTTTAATCAAAATCTCACTAGGAATTTTTTTTGGAAATAAAGATAAACTGATCTAAAATCTATATAGAAAATTCTAAATCTATATAAATAGCCAATATAACACTGAAGAATAAAGTGAGAGGAGCCAGTCTACCCATTTCTGGGACTACTCTTCACTGTGGTGTGCGGGCTTCTTATTGCAGTGGCTTCTCTTGTTGCGGAGCACGGGCTCTAGGCGCGCGGGCTTCAGTAGCTGTGGCATATGGGCTCAGAAGTTGTGGCTCACGGGCTCTAGAGCACAGGCTCAGTAGTTGTGGCACACGGGGTTAGCTGCTCCACAGCATGTGGGATCTTCCCGGACCAGTGATCGAACCTGTGTCCCCTGCATTGGCAGGCACTCTTCATCACTGCACCACTGGGGAAGTCCCAGGCCAATTGATTTTTGACAAATGTGGAAAAGCAATCCGATAAAGGACAGTGTTTTAACAAATGATGCTGGGACAACTGGTTGTTTCATATGCATAAAAATGAACCTCGACATAAACTTTACGTCTTATACAAAAGTTAGCTCAGAATGAAGCGGAGCTAAGTGTAAAATGTAAAACTATAAAACTTTTCAAAGAAAACAGAGGAGAAAATGTTCACGACCTCGGGACAGGCGAAGAGTTCTCAGGCATGACATCAAAAGCACGATCTTTCCAAAAAAGAAAAACTGTTAAATTGGATTTGATCAAAATTATCGGGAAAATTTTTTTTTTCTCTGCAAAAGACACTTCAAAAAAAAATTTTTTTTTTTTTTTTAATTTTTGGCCGCAGAGCACAGCATGTGGGATCTTAGTTCCCCAACCAGGGGCTGAACCTGGGCTCCCTGCAGTAGAAGCGTGGAGTCTTAACCACTGGATCACCAGGGAAGTCCCCAAAAGACACTCTTAAGAGAATGAAAAAGCACTTTAAAGACTGGGAGAGAATATTTGCAAATCACATATCCGGCAGGGGACTTGTATCCAGAATATACAAACAATTCTCAAAATTAACAGTAAGAAAGCCAACAACACAGTTAAAAAAATAAACAAACTTCAACTGACGTATCACCAAAGAACATACATGAAAGGCAAAGCCCCTGACCAGGTGCTGGCCATCGTTAGCGATTACGAAAATGCATAATGACAACCACAGTAAGATAACACCACACACCGATGAGAATGGCTAAAAAGAAAGATGCTGACAACACCCGACAACAAAAAATGCTGGTGACGAGGTGGGACGAGAGGAACTCACACCTGGCTGGGGGAGCTCGAAATGGTACCTCCCCCCCCCCCCCGGGAAAACACGGGTGGTTTCGGATAAAGTTAAACATACACTTACTGTAGGAGCCAGCAATCCCATTCGTAGGTATTGACTGACCCCAAAGAAAGGAAAACATGTGTCTATACATGAGAGTCCTTCTAGCTGTTTTATTCACAATCACGAAAAACTGGAAACAGCCCAAATGGCCCCGCAGCTGGTGAATGGAGGAACGAGCCGTTAGGGTCACGGAACATGACTCAGCAACAAGAAGGAACCACTGACTCACAGGACAGCTGGACGGGATCTCCAGGCTCCACACTGGGTGAAAGGAGCCAGTCACAAAAGGAGTCTCCTGGATGATTCCCTTTATACGGCATCCCCACAGAGACAAAAGTACTGTGACGGAGAGCAGACCCACGGGTGCCAGGGCTTGAGGGTGAGAGGAGGTCGTGACTACCAAGAAACACCCGAGGGAGTTTTGGGGGTTATGCAACCATTCTGTGTACTGATGTGGGGACAGATACCCGAGTCTGTACGTGAGTCAAAACTCATGGGTCTGTGCAGCCCACACCGTCCACTTTACTCTGTGCTAATTTAAAAAATAAGAGTAAATATGGGAAATAGAGTTTTCAAAGCAGATACATCTTTAAAGCAGGTAAGCCACCGTTTTGGACAGAGGTGTGGGGTACCAGTCTAGTATAGCTCTGCTTGGGTTCAGCCCAGTTTTCGTGGGGATGTGTTGATCTCCGCCTGGGAGAGGCTGATGACGATGAGGACGGTCATGGTGGACCACCAGCGGCAGCAGCATCTCCCAGCACTGAGCTGCCTCCTCATCTGCAACGCTCCCAGCACTGGCTACAGCCATCTACCCTCTGTCTTTACCAAGGGAGGACCCGAGGTTCAAAGACGGGGCCGCTTGTCGTAGACTAGTGGGGTTCCGACGCCCGTGCTCCCGGCTGCCTTCTACTCACCGTCCCTGCTGCTGCCGGGAGTCTATTCAGGGCCTAACCTGCTGCCCCCGAGAGCCTGGGACGTACATACCGTAGCGGGTGATGAGCGGGATGTGTGCGCCAGGGAGTGCCGGGTGCCGTCCATGCCCCCGTGGATGAGGTAGGCTCCCGTGCCGGAGACGATGGGGCTGCCCCCGACATCCATGGTGATGCCCACCATGCTGTGGGCGGGGACTGCCGTCGGGGAGGAGCCTGCCACGGTCACCTGGGCACCGCCCGGGGCCTCGAAGTACGACGCGGAGCTGCTGGGGGCGTACATCTGGGGTTCGGGGTTGTAGGCATACGCGGTCCGCCTAGCGGGAGAGAGAAGGCTTCACGTAAACGCCGGAAACCGCGGCGCCGAGCACGTGGCTAAGTCAGACCCGGCTGTCAATACAGCGAGTTCACAGCCATGGTCTCCGAAAGCATTCGGGATCCCAGCTGATCCCTCAGCAACTGGTCATTTACAAACCGCACGTGCAAATTGCACTCGACGGGGGCGGGGCTTGGTGGGTGGGGCGGGGCTTGGTGGGTGGGGCGGGGCTTGGTGGGTGGAGCAGGGCTGGACCTGACCCTGGTTACTGGAGGTCTACCCCTGGGATAAGACCACATAGAGCTGTACACACACACACACTCGTGTGCACACGTGCGCCTAAAGGCTGTGAAGCTGAATATGGCCCGATGTGGTGCCCTGGTTTTGATACCATCCTGCAGTCATAGAAGATGTCACCACCGGGGGTGCGGAGGCTGGGTGAAAGGTACAAGGGACTCTGGGCTAATTTTGCAACTTCCTGGGAGTCTCTAGTTCTTTCAAACCAGAAAGTTTTTTTTTTAAAAATGTAATTGCATAATAAAAAGAATGTCTAAGGGATTCCAAGAATTTGAAATCCTTTAACATCTGGATCAAATCATTAACCATGTCGGTTGATGTACATCCGGCCGCAGTGAAAGCCGGTCAGTAGGGGTTTTTCCTCAGGGGTGACTAAGGGAAGGCCCCTCTTGGGGACAGGGCAGCCTCTCCGGCCCCCGGGGGACGTCCTGTCTGACCGCAGTGCAGTCGAGCCAGGATGCTGCTGCGGAGGGTCCCCCAGAGCCTGCTGGGGGCTCACAGGCTTCACACGCCCTCCTCTGGGTCAGTGTGTATCATGCCTTCAGTGTTGTGCTGCGGGCGCCCACGACTCCAGCAATCACATCTCTTTAACCACAACCAAACCCTCCCGCGCCCTCAGGACGGGAGTCGTGGAAACCGGAGGCAGAAACAAGCAAAAGGACGAGCGTCCCGAGCACAGTGAGCTTCTGGGAAACGCATCATTTTCTGCCCCAAGCATCACGGAGTTTGAAGGCAGAAAACCCTAGACGTCCTTGACAAATGGAAGATCAAGTTTTACCAACATCAGAAAAAGCCAGAGGTTAACAGAGGCCAGGATGAGAAAGCAGAGATGGACACGGTTTCTGGATTGCAAAGGATATCTTCAGACTTCGAAGGTGGATTGGTTTTTTGGGTTTGTTTTTAAAGACTGCCTTTTCTAGAAGTGAAAGTATAACAGTCTGTGATTTCTGAAATCTCCACCAGGCTGTGATGTCCTTATGCCATTGTAATAGTTGGGACACATCACCCGAAGGGTAAGGGAAAGGATTCTGTGTAAACACATCCCCAAGGGAGCTCAGTGGGCGTCGTGACAGAAGGTTGGGATGTGGCCTACAGTCGGTTCCCTGTGAGGCCCCTTTCGGGGGAGGGGGAGGACACCACGTACAAGGCTCCGTTGGTGTAGACGGCTTCCCCCCCTTCCACGTACTGCACCTGGGGGGGATACACGTGCTGCACGGGCTGGACCTGAAACAACAGCAGATACTTGGTGTTACACGGAGTCTTCCTTGCTCAGGACTTCCAGATTATTCAGGCAGAAATATCTCCTATTGCCTTTTGTGAACACTTAGCAGCACATCACAGTTGTCCTGCCCCCAGCTGGCACTTCTAAAAAACCCAGGGGAGACAGTCACGTCAAGGCCACGTATTCCGGATGAGCCCAAACGGAAATGGAACCGCAGCGGGTCTGGGCCCCTATTCTGTGCGGGGAGGAGCCCAGCTCAGAGCAAAGGTGCAGAGCAGGGCTGGGGGGATGCCTGCGGTCTGCTGGCCACTGGGCAGAGGGGCCAGTCTTGCTGGACAGCAGACGCCAGAGACGTGGACGGAATGCGGACCTGGGAGCGCCCGATGCCCCCACGGCCCCTTGGCAGGGGAGGGGGCTCAAGCTGCTCGTACGCTCCACCGCCCCCCGCCACTCTTTTCGGTGGCCCTGGAGGCCGTCCCCAGCAACGGGTCGGGGTCCTGGGAGCCACGCTGGAAGAGACTCTGAAGGTCTGAGCAGAATTAGCAGGAGCGCTGTACCTGGAGTGGGGCGGGGGGGTGGAGGGAGGAGGCCGGTGGGAAGACCCCTCCCTCGTTGGTCAGTTCACAGCCTCAGCTGATGACCCCCAAGGGACTCGGGCCCTGCTGGTGGAGGCCCAGAGCTCTGTGTGCAGAACTTCGGGACCCCACCGCAGAGGGAGGCTTAGCGGGTCCCTGATTCAACCTTGTTTGGGGGTGAGAAAATCGAGGGCCAGTCTCATCGTGCCCTCTCTGTAGGCCTTCTCATGCAGCAGCAGGACAGGGCCGATTCCCACCTCTGAGGACAGCCCAACCCGGGGGGCGTATGCACACACACAACCCCCTTTGTCTTAGCGGACTGGGTAAGATGCAGAGGCCAGCCCCCAAGTCTGGGTGGCCCAGGAGAAACAGCAGGCACAGGCCCAACCCCACAGAGGAGGGCAAGCTTCTGGAGTCACAGGAGTCGTGGCCGCCCCTCCCTCAAGGAGCTAAAGCAGGGCCGCTGGTTCCCTGCTAGCCCCCCACCCCACCCCATGCCTTCGCTTCTCCCCTAGGACCCCGAAAATCACACAGCACCAGGCAGACATCTCTAAACACCCTGCTACTCTGGGCAGGAGCCCCTCGAAGGGAGAGGTGTGTCCTCTGGGGTCTCGCCATCTCCATATGCTCCTGGTTCCTTTCAGGCAGGAGCCTGAACGAATTTTAATTCAGCATCTTACAGAGCAGGGGTCGGCAAATTCTGGCCCTCGGGTCAAATCCGGCCCGCACGTTCTTATAAATAAAGCTTTATTGGCACACAGCCACACCATTCCTTTGTGACTTTCGCGAGTGTTGCATGGTTGTGCCAGAGACCATCTGGCCTGCAAAGCCAAAAAAGAAAAATGCAGGGCTAGGCCTTTCCCAGAAGAGGTCTGCCAACCCCTGCTCAGATCACACCGCCTGTCTGAGCTGATGATCTGGGCTGCGATTTGGCTGGTGAGCCCACACATTCAAGCTTTCTTCTCAAATCATTTAATTTCACAAGAAGTGCCCGTCTGAGGGTCCAGCACTTGCCTGCAGATGAGTTTGCCTCCCCAGGGGGCTCGGTGCTCCTCCAATCCAGAAACCTCCTCTATCTGCCTGTGTGTCTACCGCTGCACCCCATGCTCTATCTAGGGGCTCGCCTGTGCCCCAAAGGCTGAATATCTGAATGAATGAAAGATCATAAGTTTTCTTCGCTTGATGCAACCTATCTGCAGCAAAAGATTTTTTTTTTTTAACATATCTTCCAAAAGAACTTTCTGGTAAGGAACTGAACACATCAAACGAAAAGGAACAGCGACAACAGAAAAGCATGCATCATCGTTCAGACAGGGCTCCAAGGTGCTACGTGCCAACCTCGTCCCGAGTCACCTGTGCTGTGGTTACCTGCTGTGGCACCTGCTGCACTCTGGGGAGGGAGATGGGCTGCATCTGAGCCCCCTTGGGAGCCGAGCCTGCTGCCTGGACCAACACCCTCTAAAAGGGAAGGAAAGAGGACATTTAGGCTTGTCAGAGGTTAGTCCTGGAAACACAGGTCACAGCTCAACTGCGCCCACTGTCGCTTTATGGAAACATAGCGGGACGGGTAGGAAAGGAGAGGTGGGCGCACACACACGCAGCTCAGGCTGACTGAGGCGGGCACAGTGGGGACTTGAGCACACGTGCACACACACGCGCACACACACACACACACACACACACACACCCAGCAGCTTTGCCTCCTTGGGGTCGATAGTCATCAAGGTGACATGGGCTGAGAGCTGGATGCCGAGGCTGGTCGTCCACACCACCTCCTCCGCCGGACGAGCTGGGTCACACCCCATCGTTTCTCAGTATCCCCTGGACCTGTCCCCATTTTACACACGAGGGAAAAGGAAGCCTAGAATGGTCAAGGCCAGGTCTATGTCCTGCGGCCTCAGCGTCAGAAGTTCTACAACCCAGACTCAATCCAGGCCCCTCCTGGACTCCAAGACTGCTCTCTGGGCCCCTGAGCCATCTTCCCAGTGTGGCTTTGTCACTTGGCCTGGAGGACTGGTTGGACAAAGCTAGGAAAACATGAAGGATCAAAACGTACCCTCAAGGTGAGGGAGGAAATAGAGCGCTTTGCTTCTGTAAAGGCTGGGCTTTGGAAGTCATCAACTGTGAGTCTATGGTCGTCCCACTTGGACCCTAAGTATCACCAGTTGTGGTGATTCTGCGGGGCTTGGCTTTATAAAACACCACTGTTCTAATAAGAATTCAATACACTCGGCCCTCCAGAGGCAAAGAGAACACAGATGGTACAGAAATCAATAGGGTGGACGGATAAACCCACATGGGAACATCACTCAGCCAGAAAAAGGAGAGAAGCAATGACACTCGCTACAATGTGAATGGACCTTGAGAACATAACGCTCAGTGAGAGAAGCCAGACACAAAAGGCCATGCAGTGTGTGATTCCATTTACATGAAGCGTCCAGAACAGGCAACTCCACGGGGACAGAGAGTGCATTCGTGGTTGCCAGGGGCTGGGGGAGAGGGATGGAGGGTGACTGCTCATGGGGACGGGGTTTCTTCTCTGGGGGATGAAAATGTTCTGGAACTAGACAGAGGTGGAGGTCGCAAAACACTGTGAATGTCTTAAATGCCACTGAATTGTTCACCTTAAAATGGTGAATTTTGGGCCATGTGAATTTCGCCTCAAATAAATAAGAATATTAAGGATATACACGCACACACTCCAAAGCTGAGCTGTCCAATACGGAAGCTACTAGCTGTGTAGCCCTGTGGATGCTGAAATTTACTTCCATTTAAATGAATTGCAGAATTCAGTTCCTCAGCGGCACTGGCTACATTGCCAGTGCTCGGAGCCTGGTGGGGCTGGTGGCAGAACACGCCCACTGTGGTGGCAAGTCCTGGTGGATGGCCAGGGCTGAGAGTGGAAGCAGGAAGAGTGCATCACGGGGACAGTGGGAGCAAGAACGACCCTTACTGGGGATGAACTGGGTGCTCACTGTTTAGGGAGTGCAGTGCAGACTGCAGGCGAGAGAGGTGCCCGACGGGGGCGGGGACACAACCATCGAGGCAGGGGTGCGGGGCTGGATCCATCTCCATCAGGGACTGGAGCCCTGGAGCCTGGGATGTACACGGTGGCCATGGCAGGACCCTGGGACCAGTCAGCCTGCAGCCGCTACAGTGAAGGCAGCCGCCACCCAGGCCCAGGGGCGCCTGAGACGGGGGTTTGGTGAGAGGGTGGAGGGCTCCATGGGGTGGAGGGCTCACGCATCAGGCTCAGTGGGCAAGGAAACAATCAATTAGACCACACTGCAAGTGATCACGCCCTCTTGGCACCCATGCTGGGGCCGCCACACTTCCTAGAAATACATGCTAAACATGTCCAACTACACATTCTAAACTGAATAAACGGCTTTGATGTTTGCCTTTTGGCTTTTGCTGAATTACGTTTTTTGGGGTTTTTTTTTTGTTTGTTTGTTTGTTTGCCATAATCAATTCTTTCTGTCGTGCTCCTAACTTTTAGATTTGTAAATCATAGATGATCACGTGGCCACAGTGGACCTCTGCACATGTCTATGATTTTGGTCTGTTCTGTTACCTTCGGTTTCTGGTAGATTTATGTCACTAATTTCATGTTTATGTCTACTTAATGGTGTATTTCAATCCACTATAGAAATCTAGAAGTTGGGAGAGCCTTAATGTGAAAATTCTCTCTCTGCAAATTTTAAAGAATATACCGATTCTAATACTAGATTCAATTAATGAACCAAATCCTAAAAATTCTCACTTCTCTTTTGCCTTATGGATAGAAAGCCTTTCTGTGTAGAAGGCTCATTTCCAATGTACAAGAAAACTACCACTAGCAGATAAGAATGGACTAAATCAAAGTCGGGGAAGGGCTTTCTTTGTGAGTTTGGATCATCGATTCCTTGGTGGGACCATTTTACAACAAACAGTGAAAAAGTCTAATAACATGGGGTGAGGAAGGAAAATGAGGGTGCGTTGCAACAGCAGCAGCCATGGAGCTGAGAGGTCAATTCAGAAAAATAGAGATTCCTCGCTCTGCTGATTCAAGTGTTTTTCAAAACCAAGGTGGACGCATCCCCACCCTGGCTGCGCTGGTTTTCCCGGAGCGGCCTGAGCGGCAGGCGGCTGGTCCCTTACCTGTGGCGAGGCTGGCACAGGCTGGGCCACAGGCGCCTGGGCTGCTGACGAGGGACACAGAGCCACGGAAGCCGGCGAATCCGATCCACCCTCTGAATTCTGCATGCTCAGTTCTAAAGAGAGGCGGAGAGAGAGTGAGTGGGGCAGGGCTGTCTTCACGAAGCCCAAAGAGGCAACATACACGATAGGCGAGCGGTAGTGGCCTGCAGTCTTCCAAGTCCAAATGCAGGGATCCTGGCCAGACTAGGTAAGGAAGGGGAAGCGGGGAAGAGGTTGCACAACTGTTCCATAAGAAGAGAGGAGGGAGGGGGCAGGGGATGTTTGTCCAAATATAAACCTGAAAAAATAGCTCTGCAGGAATTCCTGAATGCAGGGGACAACAGCTCCCCCTTTCCGATCTGATCGGGCTCATACGACTTCTTTACTCATTTACCGACAAAACCAAAAGCTCCTGGGGGATGCTGGCCATCTGCGGAGCTACTGCACCCCAAACTATAAGCGCATCCTCCTAGGGCAGGGTCTCCCCCTCGGCACTGCTGCCACTGGGCAGGGCATTCGCGTTCTGCGGGACCATCCTGGGCCCTGTGTGGGGCGGAGCGGCATCCCGGGCCCCACCCCCTTGGTGCCAGGAGCACGCCCAGTCGCGACCACCACAGATGCCGCCAGACACTGCCCAGTGTCCCTGGGGGGCGGGGGGGATGGATTCAACGCTGGTTAAGAATCACTGGTTTAGGGAGAAAAAAGGTGATAGCAGAGAAAGAAATGGCTCATCCCTTGGGGCTGGAGAAAAATCCTCAGGCATTTCAGCAATAAGAAAAAGTGCCTTCTGCTCCTTTGCCCATGAGAAAGCAGACAAGTACGTTTCTCTGCAGCCAGGTGTAGATATCTTTCAAGAAGGTAATTTAAAAATTCTCCACCAAGATTCATTTAATCTCAGCACGCAGTGGCAGACGATAGTCACTCCAGGAAAATGCTGAAAGTCAAACCCTGTTCACTTTTTAATAAACACTGGCTACCTTAAGTCTTTGGAGAAGCAGTTCAATCCGCAAACTGCATAGAGGTGGTTTTGTGGTCACACACACCTGTCCCCATCCCTGTCCCGTCCTGGCTGCGGCTCTGAGCACATCCCCCCAGGAGTGAAGTCTCCCAGCTCCTGACCCCCAGGGAGGCCTGGACAGCATGGCACATACCACGGTGCCCAGGACCTACGGCCAGAGCTTTGATATATGTTTCTCTACAGCCCCAAGAGTCCCCACCTCCAATAATGGGTGGAGAATTTTTTTCAAATCCTTTTTAAAAGAATATAAACTGATAATAGATGAAAATAATTTGCCTAAGGGAAGCAGAAAGATGTGTGTGTGTGTTTGATCTGAGAGTGTTGCCTCAATCCCATCTTTACAGACTCTCCCAGGACTCCCCCATCCCCCTCCCAAATGCCTTTGGTGCCACAAGAACCACTGGATGGACCGTGGCGGTGCCTGTGGCATTTTTCTCTTTCCCGTGACCTTGCCTTGGTTCTCACCACCAGATGTCCCCAGAGCC